>NW_021941229.1:20668753-20974051 GCF_902148845.1 Salarias fasciatus | reverse complement strand
CGCCATCTATTGGTACATCAATATAAATACAGTTCACATGGAGTTTCAGTAGTCCACAAATATGTGGATCACAATACATGATGGCCAGACCTGACTGTTTTAGACCCTGATTAACAAGCTCCCACATCACTATTGACCCATAAGAAATGTGACTGCTGTCGGTCGATGATCATTGATCGGAGGCCGATGTGGCGACTCCACAAGAGAACAGACAACAGGCAAAGGATAATTAAAGTAACCCAATACGGTTTCAGTATGTGCTCCAATAAAAACCATTTATATCTGTAACGATGCAAATAATCTCCAACCAGATGAGAGTTTTGGTAAAATTTATTTCTCAAGTTGTTTAAGTGATACATGTTTCCAGGGATTGTCTTTAACAATGATGTCTTCCATCCTCCCCCAACAACTAGGAGAGCAGAGGAAAAAGAAGTTTAGTTACTTTTTCACACAAACTGTACAATAAGTGAATATACTGTAGCACAAGGGATACAAATGTTCAACTTTAGTACCCTTGGTTCGACCCCAACTTAACCCATCAAGTATCAGAAACAGACAAAAGGCAGACGATCAGAACGGTTCTTCGTACCTCTACTGGGATGTGACTTTTTTCTTTTTTTTTTTATATCAAAGATGTGTCATCTCTAAAAGCACATTCGGATATTTTTAAACAAATTTACAAGAGTCCGTTTGTCCACAATTCCTTGGAAAAAGTCCTTTCGGTGTGCTTCGTGTCTGCGAACACATTGACTTTCATCGGCGGCCGCTCCCCACAGAGGAGGGAGCCGGCTTCAGGAGAGAGAGATACATATCATGCTCCAAAGACATATGAAGGCATTTTATACAATCAAATATATTGATTTTTTTAAAAACAGTCAGTGGAGCTGGTCTCTTACATAATATCTGCGGTAGCGATCACGGGGACTTAAAGCAGATAAATCATATTGATTGTAAAAGACCAGCGAAATGAAAGGAACTGCACTATGTGTTTGAGTGGCGTGAGTCATCGAGAGGGAAAATACGCATTGTTCCATAAGTGCCTCTCTTTGAATGGACCTTCCTCCTTTTATTTTCAAAAGACCCTTTCTTCATGGAAAATAAAGGGAAGAAAATGAAAAGGGATGTGGTGGAGAATAGACATGGACAAGGAGAACAAAAAAAAAAAAAGGAAAAAAAAAAAAAGAAAAAAAAAAAAAAAAGGAAGGCTGCCGAGTTCAACCCTCATCTTTTGTGGTGTTTTCCTCTAGATCCTCATCAGAGTCTAAATCACTGTGGAGCCGCTTGGCCATCATATTTCTGCTCCTCTCCTCCTTAGTGATCTTATTTATTGGGACTGGTAATGGTTTCACTGGAAGGAAACAAAAAAAGAGAGAGGTTGAGTCTACTGTCACATCTAAGAAGCTGAAACCACAGAATAACCAGAAAACTGAGACGTTCCATATGATGAGTACAGTTTGATTTATTTTTTTTTTCTTCTTCTATCATTTGCTACCCTGCTCTCACCTGCTGATGGAACAAATTGGTCTTCAGCTCCGCCGCCATTATCGCTGTGACTGGCGCTAACCGTCTCCTTCTGTTCCTCGTCGGTGACGATTCGCTGTCTCGCGCTCTCAAAAACAGACTTAATGACGATCGAATCCTCGTAGATCTGCGGCGATTGCAAAACACAGACAGAGCGATAATCGGCGCCCGGCTATTGGCGGCTGCGTCAACACACAAAGCGCTAACGCACGAGCACAACAATAGAAAAGCAGAAGGTGAATACTAATTCTGCTGCTTGCTGCACTTGTTTACCTGAGATCCCTCCAGGTTGTACGTCTGAGCGTTGTGACACAGGAGGAAAATATCCTTTTCCAAATCCCCCACGCTTCTGTACTTGTGATTACGCACACGTTCCTGTGAAGCAGAAGGTCATAAATAAAACATAATTAAACAATTTATCTGATAATTTCATAAAAGCTGATTTTACCACGAGGACACCGTTTTTTTTTTTTTTTTAAAGCTTTGTAGTGCTAGGTCAAAACTTTTTTCTTTTTTTTTTTAACCTGAAATAAAAGAAACATGTGCTTCTCGTCTTCAAAGAGCTGGTTATCATTCATTTTTAATAATTCATTTATTCCATAACCATTTGAAAAGACACAGCTTTGTTTGGTTTGTGATTCTTTTTTTTTTTTTTTTACAATTTTATCCATTATATGTTGGTTTCAGGACAGAGAGACGGACAACCTCACACAATCACATGCATGTTTTGAAACAGAGAAAACTTGCACGTGCACAGGGAGAACATGCAACACCCCACCAGCCTTACATGACCTTATTTCTATCAGCTAAGAGCTCTGCCATCATGCAGCTTATAGGTACACTTTTACTTTAATTGTTCGAACATCAGACTATATTTGGCGAACATCCTTCATCAAGGTAAATAAAGCAGAACAGAAAGTAGCTTCAAACGGTAAAACAGCTACAATAGCTAAAATAGCAAAAACCACCAAAGTAAAAAGAAAAAGAAAAAAAAACAGAAAAGGGTTAAAATTGCTTGAAATGGCTCCAAGCGAAATGTTCAAATAAGTAAAACAGCTCAAACAACTAATGCTAAAGCTAAATGGCTAAAAACAATACCTCTAAAATCCTCAAAGTCAGTTAGCTGAAATGACTAAAATAACCTCAATCACTAAAAAAAAGGCCAAAAAAGAAAAAAATGAACAAGCAAAGCAGCTGAAATTACAAGAAACATCTAAAGAAACTAAACAGATAAAACACTTATTTCCACTAAAAATGTCAACAACAGGTAAAACGACGGCAAACGCGAGAAGAGCTTGAAATATTAAGTTTATTCTTGTCAATTGTAGCTACGAAGCGTCATAAATGCTGCTGCTCATTATATGTTTATTCATGACCTTGAAATCCCAGTCAGCAGAAGAAGAGACTGTGACCTCGTGTTGACCTTTTGTGACCTAGCGTTGACCTTTGCAAAAGAAGCGGAGCGGCCGAGGAGACAGATTTCCTCTGGTATTGTTTGGGTGTGATGATGTGTTGGTCATGCTGAGAGTGTGAGAAATGTTTTTTCGAGCGAGTGGAAACTGACTCATCTCGCCTCTTCGTTATGAACGAATGATTAATGATAATTAACCGGGCTTTTCCAAATCCTGAAGTGTTTCAGTGTTTAACATGTAGTTTTTGGCTGACGGTGCAGAACGTGTTGTGCTGCGTTACCTTTTTGGGGATAAGCACCTCATTATAGCCTGACTCACTGGGGAGAGTCAGTGGAAATCACTTGTAATTATTGAAAAATAATTTCAAGTTTCTGTGCATTAGAGGTATTTTACATGGTTTTTTTTTTAATGCTGATTAGTCCCTTTATGCCAAAAACAAAAGTATTTCTATTTTACTTTATTGTAGACGTGATATAATGTTGAAAATGTCAGTGAAAGCTGTTGGAAGCATGAAATGACACCAACCCTGATCCTCCTGAAGTCCACAGGCTTCCGGATCAGCTCGTAGTACTCCGGTACCTCCTTCTTCGAGGGCAGCTGGACGAAGCCTTTACTGATCTGCCGCCCCAACCTGGGAAAAGAGCGTCGAATGTTGAATCTCAGTCCTCAAATATTTTGTCAGCTCACAATTCATTCTTAGGGATCCTGTAGAAGCAGAACGTACATTAATTCATCCATGGGGAAATGTTTTTTTGACCGTTAAAGTTGGTAGGACTGTGAGTGTGTGGACACTGATAAAGGAGCAAGACGTTTGATCGTAGATTGAGGACTCAGACAACAACGGTCATTACGTCAGTTAGGTAATCCTGGTGTAGCATCGCTGGTTTGGCCCCTACAACTATAATCCCAGCTTTGTCATCAGTTTATTGAAGAAAACATTCAAAAAGTGGGTTATTACAAAATGCTGATGTTTGCTTTTCACTCAAAACTTTCTAATATCTCAAATCTAATGAGTCTCAAACTCTTCATCAGCACTGATCTTAGTGAATCTGTGAATTTACAGTAACCAGTTAGTAAAGTAGCTGTTTACTACTATTAAATAAGTGAAACAAAGTCAGCTCATTGCTTGCTACTTGTCTCAGCAGTTGCCGAGCTGCTGCTGCTGGTCAAAGTTCCTTTGCAACTTTTTAAAGAAGCAACTAACTGTGTGTTAACGTGTGTCGGCAGCGCTCACCCGTCCTTGTAGTTGATGACCATGTCCACCAGTGTGTTCAGGACTCGGGTGAGCTCGGGGGGGTTTGGGGGCAGCTTCTCGGCCGGCGGGCGTCCCCGCTTCCTCTTGACCTTCTCGCCGGTCTCCTGGCCTGCAGCCTGCAGCTCCTTGGCCCCGTGATGATCACCTTTGCGCTTCTTCAGACTGATGTCCTCCTCCATGTCCTCCAGGGAACCGTTCACTCCCGCAGGCTCAGGCTGCCGGTAGGGGAGGGGGGGGGGGCAGCAATGGACAATCAACAACCAACAAACTCCAAACAAACTTCTGGGCGCGATGAACAGCATGCACGGCGCACATCGTAAACACACGTCTTGCCCTGCGCTTCTTTAAAGTCACGTCATACGGTACTTTTTGCAACAACAATAATATGGAGGGACGGAAGAGAGCGCGCCAGTCATTGCTCTCCTTTTCCTACATTTTGCATCTTCCACTGACTTTCATGTGACCAAAACAGTAGAAGACAGAGTATGTTTTCACAGAAAGCAGCTCAGACACCAGGCTATACATCGAAAGACTGAAGCCCTTTAAATAAAAGCAGCACCAGCTAATTAGCAGTGCTGGCTGTGGTTCAAGTATTCAGAATAATAGGGGATGGTTTTTGTATTCAAATGAAACCGGATTTATTTATTTATTACAACAGCTTCTGAATTTACATGGACTGGAGCGACCCAACTGCCGTGCTGTCTCTGCAAATTTAGGACAGATTATTTTATCTGGAGGCTTTGATGTCAGGCGATTATCAAGGGGATGCTGTTTTTTTTTTTAATGCACAATGAATGTGAATACATTTGAAGAAGCTTTGCTGTGCCAAAACAGAGTCTGAAACCATATAAACCAACAAATATTAAGCCATATGTCCATGGTTTGCGCGGCGATTCGTGCACAACAAAAAAAGAGAGAGGGAAACATGATTTTTAGGTGTGTTTCGACAAGGGGGAGCCTGCTGCACCCTGAGTTATTTTCGCCCATTTCATCGCTCCTTTTTTTTTTTTCCTTCCCCCCCAATATCTGCAGCAACCACTGTATTTTCCACAAAGGCAATTAGAGGCCAGAAACATGAGTATGCATGCAGCAGGAGCAGCTCTAACAACAGCAGCAGCGGTGGCGGCGGCGGCGGCGGCGGCAGCAGCAAAAACCGGCTGGAGAAGAGAGGGAGGACATGGAGAAAGCGTGCTGAATATCCACGCATCAATCACACACATCAGGTCGCACATCATATAATGAGCACATGCACTTGTGAAAATGTATTCCTCAAGGACAGACGAGCAAAGCAAAGCTGAGATATTATATTTTTGCACACATTGTTCAGGAGGGAGGGGGGGGGCAGCGAGCAGTCACACAGTCAGTACGACCATGTAGAATTATGACAGAGAGCACGATATGACTGGTGATAACAGTGGAAACCACAACGCATGCCTGCACTTTCCAACACACACACACTCACACACAAAAAGACATGGCAGAGGACTGAGTGAGAGGAGGCAACAACACTGGAGAGACAACAATAGAGATCCCGCTCATCATCGCTGGGCTCAAATGCAGGCTTTGAAAGCCCCGCTGCTCTCTCCCTCTCTCTGAGGGGCTGCAATCGTTCCAGCGGAATACTGGAGGGATAGAGGGTAATCCTCAAAGATGTATAACACAGCTGAGAGCTGCCTGATTGACTGTGCATGTGTGAGTGGAAGAGGGGTGTCAGTGTGTGTGTGTGCGCGCGCGTGTGTGTGTGCATGTGATGCTCCATGCCTGTGCTATCTTCTAACAAGCCTGCCTCTTCCCTGACTAATCTGGCAAAGATTCCCTCTCATCTGTTACAACACACACCTACACACTCCCTCTCTTCCTGGTTTCTCTCTCACACACACACACACACACACACATATATATAGAGGCACGTACGCGCGCGCGCATGCATGGCACACACTCACGCACGCGCACACACACTCTCAGACAGACAGGAATAAACTCGCAGACACTCGCTCCTCGCAAACACGCGCATACACCACACACGCATACAAACACAGAGACACACGCGCGCGCACTTCTTTTTTTTTTTTTTTTTTTTTTTTTTTTTTTTTATCCATCTCTTCCTCTCTTCCCATGCGATGTACCCTGGCTGAATCCGGAGAAAGAAAAGACATGGAGGAGGATATTTACCTGACTGCAATCTGCAGGCTGGCTATCAGGATCGGCTGCAGCTGTGGGGGAGAGAATTAGCAAGCCAGCATAGCGGCGAGCTGCTAGTCTCTTCATCAGCTGATCACTCAGAAGCGGAGCCCAGAAGGGGGGAGAATAAAAGCGCTATGTTTTCATATACAAATCAATGGGCTGGGGGAAAATACAAATGCCATACCCATCTCCTGTCTGCAGCTCTCCGAAGTCTTTTTCCTGACTCTGGAAGGCCCCGAGCTTGTCTCCCTCTGCATGTTTTTAATATCGACTGTTGCCAGACGTTTTTTTTTTTTTTTTTCTTCCTCTCTTCCTACCCCGCTGTTAAAGTTATCGGGTCCATTTTTTTTTATTTCTTTAATTTTTTTTTTTTTTGCACCGCATTTTTGGAGAGAAACGTGGCATTTTTAGTTGCGCAGAGATGTTGGAGGAAAAAATAAATTTGAAAAAAATAAAAAGAGTGTCCAGCATGAACATTAGTGGTTCACAGTGAGAGCACGTTTAGTATGCGCGAGCCTCAGATTTCCAACAGGCTGATTAATGCATCAAATGTTGACTCAGATTACACTTAATTCTTGTGCCAAGAAAGCAAAGGGGGGGAAAAAATAACCAACACAGAGAGCTGCTCCGCCATAACCATTGCAGTAAAACAAGGGGGGGAGGACTTTTTCCCTACTTTGGGCTGACATTCACAATACATCTGGTTTCTGTGAATCAATTACTTTTTCTTTTTCCAGCATGTTGTGCAAAATGCTGCTGGAAAACAGCACAACTTCAACCTCACATGGCAGCAAGGCACACATGTCAAAAGCAGACTGCATGTTCTCCATACAAGCGCACGGTCCCCCCTTTATTTTTACAGTGTTGAAAACTTGGCAACTGCAGCAGCTGAGTTACTGCAAATGGAATTTAATGGAAACAGGACAAATCATGATGCACATTCATGCCATGCAATTGAGTCAATCTTCCAGCAGATGGTTGGGGCAGTTTTCATGCTCACAAAGAGGAGTTTACTCTGAAAGCCTAATGAGAGGCTAAACCAGTGGCTCCAGTCCTTTTTGTCTTTAAAGTCCCACAGATTGCCTCTCAGGAAGGGAATAGCCCCCACTTCTGTGAACTGCCAAAACATTAATGCCAAACCAAATGTTGCAAATCGATATGGAATATCAATATTTTGAACATAGCATATGACTGTTTGGATCAATTATCCTTTTCAAATATCCAAATCAACATTTCATTTTCCATCACAGATAAACACACTTCTCCCTCATGTGTTTAATACTGCATTATTAATTAATATATCATAATTAGGTCATGACAATAACAAATAATTTTTGATTACAACTAATTGAAAAAAACTTTTTACCTTCTTTCAATTACCGCTTACTCCCAAGGTTGATCTCATTAGGCTCTTGGACAAGATATTGGCATTGTGTCTGTAGCAGTGGTACTATGGATTTAGTATTGGATCAGAGAGGAGATCAGTGGCATCACACATCACTGGACACACCCACTCTAAAATACTTTATTGTGCTCATCAGCCAGAAGTGCATACCTTAAACCTGACATGTTTGGCATAAAAAAACAGGGAGAAAAAAAACCTCACATGTGACCCAAAGTAACATAAACATCTTATGCAGGTGGCATGAGCTGATCTCACAAGTGCAGGCTGCTGGAAGCGATGTAGAATTAGAGAGTTACAGATTCAACGACTCTCCTCTCCCGAGAGCAGGGTCTGCAACCTGCGGCTCTGGAGCCACATCTCGCTCTTCTGTCCCTCTAGATCTGTAGTGGCTCTACGAGGCTTCCACAATATGAAACGTGAATGAACATTGAACTTATTTTTGTTATAGTTACACATCACAGAACTATTCAAAATGATTCGTCTCTCTCGGTTCAAAAGGGATTCAAAAAAAGGTACAAGTAAAATTGGGGAAAATAGCTAAAACCACAAGAAATGGGGAAAGAAGTGATAGAATGTTAAAAAAGAACATTAAATGTATAGAGTTTTTAAGAGAAAAACATAAATATGGTTGGATAAAAGCATGTAAAACTGCCTAAAAGGAGGTAAAATGGTTGAAACAGCAAAAATGTCTAAATTGTCAACTAAAAATATTTGAAAATAGGAGAAAAACGGTTAAAGTCAAGTACATAAATAGGTTACATTTAATAAAATGTTCACGACTCTTAAAACCTAACTTCATAAATGCATCATAAGATATATTTTTGTATGTGTATCAAAACTACAGATGAAACTCAATGAGCTGCATTCCCCTCATTATAAAGGTTAAGTGTGCTTTGTGGCTCCAGACCAACTTGACTTGGCGGAAAGTCACATAAATGTCTCTTTTGGTCATAAAGGTTGCAGACCCCTCCCCTAGAGGATGGGTTCACTGACATAATCTCAATTCTTAACCTCCTCCAGAGTCATTTACTTGATCATTCTAACATTTCAATTCAATATAACATGTCAATTAACTCAGTTATCATCCTTGTAGATTTACAAATATACTGGAGCAGTGAGACAAAATACTGACTTTTTAATTGATTATTATTATTTAAGTCATGTAATTTCAAAAAGATTAAGTATTGCCACAACATTTTGTAACTGATTTTTTAAAATACCGGTAGTTCATGTCAAAATGAGCATGAGCTCCAGGAGGCGCTTTAAGTCCTCATCATGTAATATATAGAGCATGAATCTGCAGATGTTGTTAATATCATCCCACTGGGTTATATTATAAAACTTACAGCTGGAACATAGATTAAAAACTCTAATAAAGTGAGATTGCAACATTCATTTATTGATTTAAATAAAGTTATAGTGCCAGATTGATCTGTTCCAAATTTTAATTCCAGTTCAGTGAAAAATCAAACTTGTAACCTTCCCCTGCATGATGATGAAATGATTCCTTAAACTGGATTCATCAGTTTGTTTGATGTTCTTGAGGGAGACAATGAGCTGGTTAATCTGAATGTGAACCTACATTCTCTTTTAATATCAGGAATTTTCTCGTGCCTGTTTTTCTGAATGGGAAAAACAAAAACATTACATTTCTTTGATTTGCTTTCTGTCACCATTGCAACAATTCTTTGTCCATCCACCTAAAATGCATGTTGCAGTTGGTTTTACATGTTGGAAAAGATGAGTTGCATCACTTGGCTCACCTGAAATATTCAGAAGAGCCACTTAATTATTCAGGGACAAGTGGAGGTAATGAACCTGAAATATTTTTTCACAGTAAACAGAGGAAGTGTGCAGGCTGCAGCATGGCCATCCATTGACAACATGTCTGAAATTATTGCAACAAGATCACTGATGATTGCTCATTTGTTCCCACATTTAGGATTTCTGTGATAAATACTCCTGCAAGAGGAAGAAAAAAATAAAAGAAAAGATCCCAGCTTCTCTCTGCATCTCCTCTAATGAGTAAAAAGGCATGTTGCTGTTTGCACTGGAATAAGTGACTGAAGCAGCTCACCTCTGTGAAACACAGATATTATTTCTGAATTATGTTCCCAAGAACCACTTGCTCAAAACTGCTGACTGTTACCATGGCAACAGCAAATTTTGATGGTGGACCTTGTATATCATTGTATTTTATTGCTGTTGCTGGGAAATGACTCAGAGTGCTCTCAGTCACACATGCACAAGCTCGCAGGAATGGGACGCGGTGACACGCGGGGCGGCGGCAGCCCGCGGCACTGAACGACAACATAATTTTATACTCCCGTATTTCTTTCCTTTTTTTCTTTTTTCCGTTGGCAGCTTTTTATCTTTCACACCCAAGCACCACTTTTAAAAAGCCTTGGAAACAGGTAAAATGCAAATCATGTGGGCAGCACCAGAGAACAAAAGCACAGTGACAGGAAAAAAAAAAAAAAAAACACTGCTTCACCGAGGGAGAAATATCCTGAAAAATGTGCTTTTTGCTAAATAAATAAAGATTCTCCACCCATGCAACACGACTAATGGATCGCATATTGATGTCATTCTTGTAAAAATACCTCCCTTTTATTGTTGAATTTATGAAAAGTTGCTGATGAAGGCTTTTCAAGAGTTAGTTCCTTTTTTTTAGAACATTGTTCCAATTTAAAGTCAGTAAAGAAACACAAATTCACCCATCCATGCATCTTCTACCACCCTGGACCCCAGATCACCAGTCTGTCACAAGTAAAAACAGAGAAAACAGTCTTTATATTTGTAGAATGTAGGACGAAAGTATGTTTTTATTCTAATAAAGCATGGGCTGCATTATCACGAGCTGGATCAGGTAAAAATAAAAAAAGATGTCCTTCGGTTTACAAAGGTTTTGAATAAAATGACGTACTTTGTAACTTCTGGGTGAAAAAAATATGATTGGAAGAAAGATTTGTTGCTTCAGTTGTTAGCCCTCCCACCTTACAGTCCCTGGTTCAAGTCCAGGTCAGGCTTCTGAGTTGCTCTTTGTGTTTTTCTTTTTGCTCACTATTCAGAAATATGCATTTGTGGCTAATTACCCAGTCTTTGCTCCGACTCTGAGAGCAGCTCCCTTCTGGCTTCCCTGCAGTGGGTTTTGTGGTATGAGCGATTGATTTGTTTTCTGTAATTGTTCTCAACTTTTCCATGGTTCGTTCTGAGTCAACAAGCAGAAACGTGGAAGCCTCCTCAACCGCTCACTGCCTGATAAAAGGCTCATGTCAGAGACAAATATTTGGACTTTCCAGTCTATTTCATGGTGATCAACAGCTGCAACATTGTGGGTCCTTAAAGGTTCAGAATAGGGGAAAAAAAAAGAAGACTTTGCACTTTAAAAAATGAGAAAAAAAGGCACATCTTTGAATTTATGGCTCATCACATGCTCAACTGCCAAAAGTGCTCTTATGGGAGATTAAAATGAGATGGTCTCTCACTTTCAGGACAACTTAAGAGCTGGTTTATCACCTCACAAACGCTGCACCCAGGCCAGTGCCCCCCACAAGGAATATTTATTTAACCATCCAGAACTGTGGGGCACAGTTTGTTCTGGGTGTTTGATAAATGATTTATGACTAGGCTGAATTTTTGTTTCGCTTTCGGCCGGGCAAACAGCAGCAGAGCCAAGAATTTCCCAGGTTATTAAGGTTAATATCTGCAATGTCCAAAGCAAACAAGCCATGTGGGAGGGAGCCTTATATCTCGCTGCATCGTCATCTATATAATAAATAATAAACACTCTCAGAGAGGTAACAGTCAATTTGGGACATTGAAGCTTGCTGAGGGTAATTTCTGCAGAGGTAGAGGTAAAGAGAAGTGAGGGAGTCATGAAGTTTGTGTCTTTAAACAGAGGAGAAAGACTGAAGATACAAGATTCAAACACTGTGGATTCAGATATATTTTTCAAAATGCTTTTTTTGCCTTTTGGGTGGCACAGTGGATACGTGGTCTACACGTGGGAAATAACTTTGGATGTATAAGTTTATGCTTTATTCATAAAGCATAAACGGAAATGCATGTTTTTGCACTGTGGGAGCTAAAAGGAGTACATAAAGGTAACTGACATGTGCATGGGGAGAACATGCAAACTGTATTTGAAAAGGTCACCAAACCCAGACTTGAACCAGGAACATTCTTGCAGTGGGGTGAGAGCAACAAGACGACATACACATGCAAAGTCACAGAATCTCAGAGTAAAACAGCTGTTTGTTTAATATTCCATTTTGATATATTTACTTAAATTTAATTTGTGTAATAGATACAATATGTATAATAAGGTCAGTAGAAATATAGAAATAAAACATATATTATGTATTGCAAATATTGGTGAGTGACTTTCTATATCATGCATTTTAAATTATGCTGAAATTTCAGTACATTTGATGTCGTGTCATATTATAAACATGCTAAGCTGGTAAAAAGTAGGTGACCTTCGACCTTCAACAGTCATAATTCACTGATTCCACCATTTTTTTCCATTTCATTTCATAAGATTCATGCAGCATTCATTCAGTCTTTAGGGTGCCGTCTTATTCATTCATGTCTCTTCCACCTGTGGAGTGGAGCTTGCCGCTTTGACGAGACACCGCTGCCTGTCAGGACAAAAACACGTCACGAAAAGATGAAATCCTCGCCTGAAACCATCAGACTATGTAATCGGGGTGAGTGTAGGTGTGAGAATGTAAATCCACGTACCCCCGTCTGTCCTCTGGAGAAGTTGGCGTGAGCATAAAGGAGCACTGCGATGTCGTGATGTCCCGCTTCTAATGCGATGGACAGGGCCGTGCTGCCGTCCTGTTCACACATGAAAGGATCATTACAAAAGTTCTTAAATATATTTATAATTTATAAAATACAGCATTCCAAAAATGATGTGTAAGTGTTGAATCTTCAAGCTCCTGCAGAGATGAAGTCAAGACGACATGTTGGTCCTAGTTGTGCTGCTTTGGATGAATGCATATTCGGTTTCATGTTTAAAAACATCTGCGAGCAACTGCTCTTCATTGACTTGGCCTGTGCAGGTTTTTAACAACCTGTTGGGGAACTGCATGCTCATAAAGATGTGGTGACATGACTGAACTCTCATTAAAACATGGGAAATGAAAACCCTGAGAGGTGTATAAATGTAGAAATACAGCAGGAATATCAATATGTATAATCAGACCTATTTTAATTAAAGGGCCACATATGGCCAAATATGATCTCAAGTGGTCAAAACAGCAAAACTATAAATATGAATTTCTGGACAACGCCATATGTTGTCTTTTTTTGCGAAAAGGTCGAGAAGTCTCTGGAACTGCTTGAGCTCACCTTAGAGGTGACAATGTTCTTGAAAACATTTGTAAATATTTTAATCTAAAACTACTAAACCTCAACTATTTGCTGTGTGGTATATTTTAAGTTAGACTGATTTATAGGACTGTTTGTTTCAACGACTTTCTGATAGGAAGGACTTTATATAAACTTTAAGATTATTTCTACTGTTGCAGAAAGTTGTGCAATTTTTCATTCTGTAGTTATTCAATGTTCATCTGAAGTCTAATAAAAGAAAAAAGAATGTCATTACCAAAAAGAAACAAGTTTAAAATCTCAATTAAAAGTGAATCCAGTTTTATTTTCCACTCATGCCGCCTGGTGCAAAACTGTGAAATGTCCAAATATTGTTTGTTTTTTGGTGTTTTGTAGTATTCAACACGTGTATTTAGAAATTCGTCCTCACTGAGCGGCTTCGATTTTGCCGCTGCGTCATCAATAAAATAAGCGTTGATCTCTGGGCTCAGGTCTCAGTGTTGTGTTAAGTTCAGAACTCTGACTAAAAACACTGTAAAGTAATCAGACTCAAAACGAAACAAATTCCAGTCAATGCCTTATTTTGTCTCTTTCCACACTTCCAAAGTCATCCCACGGGCCAGATCAGACCTCTTCCAGTGTCGTGCAGCTTTTCTAATAAAACACCAGAAACAAAGATCCTGCGGTCAGCAGCCTCACATACACTGTCAGTCAGAGCGGCGTCGCACTGAGGCTGCGCCAGCAGCAGCTTCACGATGTCGGCGTGGCCGTGCTCGCACGCGCACATCAGCGCCGTGGAGCCCTCGTCGTCCGGGACGTTGACCTCCGCCCCCTGGGTGAGGAGCGCCCGCACCATGTCCATCCTGCCGTGGCTCACGGCGAGCATCAGGGCCGTCTGACCGGCCTGGACGGTGGCCAGCGAGGTGTGCAAAAAAAAAAAAAAAGAGACCTATAACATTTTTTAAATGCAGAGTAGGAGTGTCTTCATGGAGGACAATCAAGGAAAAAAAATCTTATAACTGTTTATGTGTCATTAAATCCCCCACTAAGTCTTTTCCTATGCTTTCAACTCAAAAATCCCATTTTACAACCACTTACTGTGCAAACGGATCACTAACTTTCTCTTGCAGCTGTATTTATATTCATGCGGTGTGAAAGCAGCGCTTCAAAGCCTCGAGTTATAACAAGACACCTGCAAGTGTAAAATGTCTCAGAAGGCAAGCATGCATTTTAACATAATAGATAGACTTATGCTCTTGAAACTGATGTGCAATTTATCGATTGAATGACAAATAAGATTGACACTGTGGCTTTAGGCGGGACACAAAAAAGGAAGACAAATAAAGCACAACAAAGCAAAAGCAGGACGGAAAAACAATGAAACAGCGGTGAGAGAATGTAGTGTTACTTTGTTCCAGCCTGCACTTTCCTCAGCCACGTCTCCACATGTTCAAATGACATGCTGAGTTACACAGACGGTGAAAAGCTTGTGGATCTGCACGGTAATCTCGGCATTTCACCGCGTCTCTTCGCTCTTCCTGTCTCTGCAGATTTTGGTGAAACGAGCTTTTCAGCCTTAAAGTGGATAATCACCCCTTTCGGGTCACCCTCATGCCAGGAGAAGCTCAAATTACTGACACTGACTTCACTGGCGTGACGTCTGACGGCCTTTCAACCTGGAAGATTCAGTCATGATTCTGCACTAGAACACAGGGGAGGGGGGAAGGGGGGGCTTTCTAGGGACCCCAAAGTGTCTGGAAACACCCCTGATATCAGTCACTATGGTGAATTACAACTAAGCAGGAATGAAAAGTAACATATTTTTCAGATATCTGTACTTTTCGGGTGCATTTTTAAAACTTTCTCTCCCAACAAGTTGAGCATAAATAAACAGCATGTAATGAAATGAGTTTACAACATCTACTTTTGCGGAGTGATTTGCAAGCGAAGAGACTTCAACGGCAGAAAAAGTCACTTTCATTTGTACCCTGAAAGAATCATTCACACCTTTTTTTTTTTTTTTTTTCCCGCCCCACTGTGCTGTAGATTGCCTGAGTTTCCAGAATTGGCAAGAAAAGCATCATAACCTCACCCTGACCTGGCTGGCCTTGGCATTGACATCTCCCTTGGAGAGAAGCTGCTCCACCACTCTCATGTTCTCTGGATTTTCCACGGCGGCGAGCGCCGCCAGCATGATGGGCGTGTAGCCCGCCGCGTTCTGCTGATTCACGTTGCACACCTCTGCGGGGATGGAGGTCCGTCGGTGGCAGCATGAATATGAAAAACAAAACAGCAAGAGTTTTAATGTGCAAACTCTTCAAAAACACAAAAACCCAATGTAAAAATAATAATAAATATTTAAAAAATTAAAAAATCTAAATAAATTGCATTCATTAAACCTGTTGACATAACTAAACACTGCAGCAGTTTCTGGATTCACAACAGTAGTGGAATCATCTCTTAGCGTTATACACAGGAAACTTTATCATTCAGCAAAAACACAGCTGTGGAAAAAGAGGTTTAGAGTTTAGAGTCAAATGTGTGAGAGTTGGCAGCCCTACAACGTACAAGAGCTTCACTAAATTTACACAGCTGCAGTTTTGAATATCTCTGATATCTCAGTTCTCAGAAACATGTATTTTAAGTAAAATTGTGCACAATTTCTTGTTACTTTTTAATTTCAGATTTCATGGGTGTTTTGTAGCTGCTGTGTTACTTGTAGTTAATCTAATTATGATTATGTGACCTTGAGGAGTAATAATGTTTTATACTTGTGCTTTTGTCACATTTATTCATTTATTTTTTTTAGCATATTTCTATTCAACCTTCCCTTGGATAGAAGATTTGGGTTTTATGTCTTTTGAAAGCAATCGCAAAGCTTTGGGATAAAGTGTGGGACAACGGTGCCGTCCTTCGTCGGGACACCTATTCTGTGGCCGCCTCTTCAATTTGTATAGAGGAATGTTTCTGAAAAGCCTGGTTCTGAATGATCATTCTGACCCATGTCGAGCCATTCAGAGCTGGTGAGAGGGTCGAAACGCCGCATTGTGAAACTTCAAGTGCACCCTCACTTCATCTGTAGTAATATTTTTTTTTGGAAATAATTAAACAATTTGGATCCAATATCAAAAAACATGAATAGAAGCTGTTCTATCAGTATTAAAGCAGATCAATATCTGTAATCACAACCAAGAACACGTGCACGCATTTTTGTGATGTTGTTTTTAAACACACTCACGCACACAGGTACTAATATTTTCACCCTTTTAGTAAATAAGCTGTGGTTTGATCAGTTGTTTTTTTTTCATAAATGATCACAATCTGTTGTGCAAGATGCAGAGTTTCACTTGATCAGCTATGCTCCTTTTTGCCCCCCAGTGGCAGATGGGAAGCATATTAAACTGCTGAGAAAAACCTGAACCAGAGCATTTATTTGGTCCGTGTGCAGCTGAATTATTCAGCTGTGTCCTTGCCGTTGTCTTGGGTGACTGTGGTGAAACACAGCTATGCAGAAGCTTTTAAATCACAGCAGGCCGAAGATCATCAGCCAGATTATTTGTTATTAACCTCCTTTTTAATGACGCATCAAAGTGGAAGCAGCAGATTTGAATAAAACTTCACAGCCAGAAGGAATTGAAAAGATTTAAAAAGCCGTAATACACAACATCTTCTGCTTTGTCTCTGAATGTTAATGTACCTGCATCCAGCAGCTTCTTGACAACACCGAAGTTGGAGTGTGAAACGCTGTAGTGCAGAGCCGTGTTTCCATTGCTGTCGGCCATATTAGCAACATGTTGCAATACTGAGGGTGAAATGGCCCGAAACGTGCATAAGTAGTCTTCCACAGTGTCGGGGGAAGCTGACTTGTGACTGGACACAGAGAACCACTCCTGCTGGAGCGTGTGGAGACAGTCCTGCTACAAGGAACAAAAAAAACAACAACAAAAAAACAACAAAGTACATCGGAAAAATAAAGCACATGTTCTTAAAATCATTCATAAATGTCTTCCAAATCGGTGGAGTTGAGTAATAACAGCAATTTTGACGTTGGACAGATAGAAATATTGGGTAATTGTAGTGATGTGACTGAAAGAAAGCAGACAAAGCAGCATAATCACGCAAAAAAGCTCAAAAATAAGAAAAGACTTTGGCGCCTGCCATTATGTTTCTCAGTATTTCCAGTTTCAATGTGATTGATTTCCCTTTCTGAAATATTCCTGTTTTTAATCCTCCTGCTGAGTTTTGTCTTGTTTTGAAAGTTTGTTTCCTGCAGAAAAGCCACTGTGCTCCAATTCAGCAAAAAAAAAAAAAAAAAAAAAAAGAAAGAAAGAAAAAGCTAGAAAATGACCACAGCGACACATTCCAGCTCTTTTTCTCTCCAATGCCAAAGTCATTTCTTTTTTAAATGACATACTTGAACACGCCCTGCACAGACTTCCCTCCACACCCGTTAAGGGACATACTATTAAATGTGCACATATATCCAGGATCACACATCTGCCCACACAGAAACTCGCAGGCTGGATAAATTGATCAAAACATACCAGTTCCCTGTTGGATAAAGTGTTGTCATCACTCAGGTGCATCTTTAAGGCTTGACAGGCAAAAAACATCCTTTCAGTTAACTTGTACCTGCAAGTAATAATAAAAAAAATATGGGTTACAAGATGGTAGAGGCGAACTGGAGTCTGGCTTTAACCCTATTTTTGATTCCTTCCACATTACCTCTGTTGTGTATATAACTTTACAGACCCTTTAAATCTCTTGTGGGAGCCATCTTTTCCCTTTCTTGCTTGGATTCCGTCTTGAGATGTCTCCCTCTGTGCTTTACTTCCTCTTATTTTCACTTCTTCTTGCTCATAACTTGAAACTGGGTCCAATCTAAGAAGCCAAATGCAAGAATTTAAGTCATTTGAGTACAGCACATCAGAACTTTCTCACTCATTCTATCAAGTCAAAGAGTCAAGCTGTGGGACACGATATGTGACATCGGAGTAAAGTTAGTGATTTGATGAATATATTTCCCTTTGCCATTCACTATTAATGTCTGGGGTGGGTGAGCTGCTTGACCAGCATGTGTGTTTGTTTCTTTCTTTCCTGAGATGTTGGAGGCATTTCATACCCACCCTGTCGTCACTTTCAGAAACTTCAGGTTTTTCCTGTTGCTGCTGCAGCTCTGGTCGCCGTTCTGCTTCTTCACAACGGTGCGAGGCTTTCCGGCATAATTTGACCTGTCTGAAAACAACCCCGCACACAACTACATTAACACTGTGGAATCTGAACTCGTTCATTTCATTTTTCAACCGTGCCACGTCTGTAAGAAACATGCATTTGTGGGACGATCAGCAGATCACAACTTTTAGCCGACTACGTCAAAAGCTGGTTGCAGAGTTCAAAGACAGCAGTGTGCTTCCAGGCTGGCGGCTGCGGCTGTTGTTGTGTTTCCTGAGAAGATTTAGCAAAATTTTAATTGGCGAAATCCACATTCTTCACTTTGCTCCTCATCCCACAAATGCATGTTCCTTACAAACAAGGTACTATTTAAAATCTGCAGAAGTAGCGTTGTTTCAAGAAACCCACAGTCCTCCAAACACAATTTTCTTAATTCCTGTGCTATGTTTAACTCTAGTTAAGTCTGACACTTAGAAACTTGTTGAAAACCTACTAGACATTCCTCCAAATCTGTCATTCTCATCTGAGGACGAAAAAACCGTCTCTGACGCTGGTTCCTCCTACGACGGCTTCAGTTTTAGACCCGGAGCCACAAACTGCCATGTGGTCCGAGCCGCCATCCAAAACCAGATGTCATTCCAAACATTGCGAGTGTATCCTTCAGGGGACACTTGCCAAGCCAGAGGTAACCACTTCCCCCTGAACCCAGAGTACAACTTTAAACCGGGCCTTGGGAGTGGCCTCCAAGTCAAATATTTTAAAGCTAAAAATATTCTAACACTCCCAGCGAGATGCAGTCTGGACATGATCGCTTGGAATTACAGAACAGCGGCTTAAACGCGCGCGATTACCTTGCAGAGCAGAGGACGCCTGCTCTTCCAACATCTTAATCATTCTTTTCACTTCTGATTCATTGCCGGCCTGTTGGCAGTGTCCTGGACTCAATTTGTCACACTGAGGAGAGTCAAGTGGAAGAGGAGACGAAGCCTGAATGTCTCCGCTGGCTGCAGGGACAAAAAAATAAAGAAAAAAATAAAGAAACAGTAGTTTTTGAAATGTATGCAAGTGGTTTTGCAGATGAGAATTACATTCAGTTCACTATGAAAAAGCATGAATTTTTTTTCTTTTTTGCTGCTGCTGACTGTAGGTGGGTTAACACTAAGATTTCTAAATATCAATTAAATCAAATTGTACAATCAACGCTCCTTCAGAAAAGAAGGAAAGCCTGAAAAAGGTGGTTTATCCAACTATCCTATTTTACAGCTTGTCAAGCTACAAATATCAATATAAAGTTTTACGTTTGTTGGTTGATGATAAATTCAGAACATCTTGAAATATCCTTCAAAAAGGTTGTTGATGAAACGTGAAAGTAATAAGTTCAATTTATTTTCTATCCTTTAAAGTTGAAGGAATTTAAATGTGTGTAAAAACTACTGATGCATTTCTGTCTGGCTAACATTTAAAGATAAAAGGTCACCTATTTGATTACTGTTACTAGTTTTTCATTTTTGATTTTTTCATTTTGGTTTTAGAGTTGTTGGAGTTTTTGACCGGCTGTGTCTCTGGTGGTATATTTTAATTAGTTGGTTCATTACAAGTGAGCAAATGCTGTGAGTAATAAAGCAAGTATTGAATGCAAATGAAACAAGATGCTGCCTCCTCAGTAAAAATGTTAACATAGTGTTCTGATCACGTCGACTTCTAATCAATACCTCTCAGGTGTGACTGAACATGACTTGTGTTACCTGCTGGCTGAGCGTTGAGCTGATGGATTTCAGCCTCCTCCTGTGTCGCAGCTTTGCTGCAGGCCAGCGGGGAGCTGCTGCCGTCGGTGCGGTCCTCGGTGAGGAGGTCTCCGTGCTCCCGGAGGAGCCACTGCATCTTCTCGATGTAATGGTTCAGCTCCTGGTCCCACTGCAGCTGCGTGGTTTTCTGGGTTTTCTGGTCAGGTGCGCTGCTCAAAGCCGACAGCTCCCGTATCCGTCCCTCACCCACCCCGACGCTCCTCGTCTTGATGGGGTCCGGAAGATGAGACGGTCCCGAGGCCATGTTCCGAGTCTTCAGTCCAACCAAGAAATTATCATTGATGTTTGTGAAACCAACTCCAGTGTCTCTGGTTACCTTCATGGCTGTCTCCGGTGTTTGCTTTGAAATGCTTTCCCCCAGATTTGCACCCACACCAACTGAACGGGTCTCCGTGGCGCATCTGATGCCTTCGACCCCGCTGCCGACAGAAACTGTTCGAGTGAGAGTGTGCGTGGTGTTGGTGTGCTTGTCTTGGGTGCTGAGGAGTGTATTGGTGCTGGAATCGGCGCAGAAAGCATGGCTGGTGTTGGTAAAGCGAGACACCGAACTGGACGAGGTGTTGGTCCGCTGTGAAGCCGTCTGGGGTGACGCCATGATTCCCAGATCAACCCCTCTGACTGGATCTGTGGACGTACCTTGAGAAGTCATTTCTTTGGCTTCACTGATGATCACATTAACTGAACAATCCCCACAAGCCACTGTGTGACCCTTTGACTTTTCCTTCTGAGGCATCAGCTGCTTCACTGGCTCCTCTGTGTTGCTTCCTGCGTCGCAGACTCTCACCTCTGTCCCAACCGCTTGTGTGCTTGTAAAAACACGGCTCCCCGCTGCCTTGTCCCGGGTCTCCACTCGCTCTCTGACCTCCCATCGGTTCATCGGGACATCTGGCCCGGTGGAAACACTTGTCACCGCGGGTTCACAGGATACTCCCACAGTCCTCAGCTCTGTGGCTTCACCTGTGCAGGCGTCTCGGAGCTCTGTGTGGTGGCCCACTCCCTGACTCGTGGTGTGAGGTCCTGCCTCCGTACCGACGCTTGCGGTGGACGGCCTGGCCAAGCAGGCCTTATCAACCCGGTTTCTAGCTCCTGCTGCCTGTAGCTCCAGTTTCAGGCGGATCAACTCCGTCTGGAGAGCTGATTCTTTTAATTCTGCTTCCAAGTAACAAATTCTCTCCTTCAAGGCGGCGTTTATCAGCTGTTGGAGCTCAAGCTCGGTTTCCTGATCGCTGTGAATCCCGAGATTGACCTCAGAGACTTCCGTAGCAATGGACCGCATCTCTGCCTGATCAGTATTTACATATTTGTTTTCTTTGAGAGGTTCACACATTTCTTTGTCCATTCCAACTGCAACTGACTTAACAGCTTTGTCAGAGTTGGGACACTGATTTTTTCCATGCATTGCCACTAAATGCCCGCCTTTCATGGCTCGTTCCCACGCTCGCATCTCCTCGGTCAGTTGCCTGAAGTCGGCGTCGTCATTTTCATCTTCAGTTTCACTCCCTTCCGCGCCACACGCTCTTTTCCAAACCATCTCATTTGAACAATCATTGCCACTTTGGTTCCTGAGCTGAGAAGCCATTTGCCTTTTCTCTTCCTGAAGAACTGAGATTTTCACCTGCAGGACGGGGATGAGCTTCACCTGCTCCTCCAGCTCTTTCAGCCTTTGCAGGGCTACGACCATCTGGTCGCGGACGTGCTGCAGGTGCGTGGGGCCGGGACTCGCGACGGGAGTGCTCCGGCCAGAGCTCTGCGGACTCAGCCTCAGGCAGCCTGTGCTGCCTCGGCTGCTCAGATAGAGGTGCATGTCAGATCCCGTACCGGCAGGTTTGTTCCCATTGTTGTTGTGATTATACGCCCCCAAGCCAGTGAAAGGGGAGAGCGACCCGGGGGAGCTCACGCCTCCAAAGCTGGCCAGTCGGCGACGGGGGAACGGCTGAGGTGGCTGACCGGTCGCTTCCTGGGTCGACTGCTTGCTGGTCTCTGCACAGGTATTTTCCATCACGGGGCTTTGTCTTTGCGAGGCGAGTGATCTGGCAGCAGGCTGTGGCTTTAACTCAGAGACGACTTGAGCGGTTGGTTGAACTTCAGTCCTGGAGGGTTTGTTTTCCAATAGGTTAGTGTGTGGCGGAGGCAGAGGAGGTCGACCTCTCGCTGTGGAAGACATGCCGAGCAGTCTCGTATCGTCACTGACAGACGATAAGGACTCTGCAGAATACCACTGGCTCGACGACATGCCGCTCTGTGATTTCTCTGCATTGTTGGCGGCCACTCTGGGCCTCCTCCTGAGGCTTAGTCGCTTAATGGTGGCACAGTTTTGGAAACCGTCCGCACACTTGAGGTGGTCCACGTCTGGCAGATAACTGAAGTCAATCCCCCCAAAGTTCGGGACGCAGTCCTCGGTAGTTTGACCTGTCGCATTAAAACAGGGGAACAGGCTTGTAGATAAAGAGTCTTAAAAAAAATAAGCACTTGGTCGAAAAGCTGGAAATACAAAACATAGTGTAAGAACTTGTGAGCGTCTTTACATGTTTAATGTTTCGATTTCAAATTCAAAGGGTACTTAAAAGGGTACAGTACTTAAAATATTCAAAATGCAACCATTGAGATTGTTTTCAATCATTTAAACCCCTGAAAACATTTTTTGCTGTAAGATGTTTCCTGAAATCCTTCAAAAGTATTAACTGAACTATAAAACCACAACAAAACACGAATATTTGAAATCAAAAAAGAGATCTTGGGGCTTTATTACAAAAAAAACATGCTGAATATACAAACTCCACAGCTTCATCCTGCTCCAGTTCATAAACCTTCTGGCTCTAAAATTATTCATCGTCTGGACTTACCTCAGTAAATGCTCATCAGAGACCGTTTTCTACTTGAATCTCCTCAAAGCGTTTCTGACTTTAATCTCTCAGAGTCGGTCTCTCAAGAGGAGGAGAGGCAGAGGAGGACTCACCAATATTGTAGACACTGTTTTCAGTACTCTTCAAATGGTATGTGTCTCTACATAGACTGAGTCTACTCTATAATTACTGCGCAACTCTCCCTCGAAAATGGCCAACCATTCTCCTGGCAGCCTGTCCGAACCACAGACATCTCCCAAGCATTTAAGCCCCGTGGATAAGCACAAGAAAAAGCCGAGCAGATGCTTCAAATAATGTAATTGTAATTCATCGAAAGTAACCCACGCTGAAAAAAAAAGCCTATTTTATTTGACAACATTCACTTCAATAAACTAAAAGCCTAAATACAATTTGTGAACGACTTGCAGAAAGCCATAGAAATGACATGCGCATTAAAAAGTTGCTAGTATGACAGAAATAACGGTTACCTGACAGGTTTCTCATGATGTAGCTGCCATGAGCCATGAATGTGTCCGGAAAGTACCACAAATGCAGCTTTATTTCCACAAAAAAAAAATAAAAATCTTGATCTGCAAAAAGGAAAAAGAAAGCAGTGTAAATTAACTTCACATCTTCGTTGGTCGCCCTTTGCTGCCTCCCACATCTCTTCCGCAGCACGTATCCAGCCAGTCAATAGCAGCTAACATTACACTGCTTGCATAAAGGAAATGCAATACCGGGCCGTGACACATTATGGTTAATTCTGCAAAAGTACAGAGAGCGAAAAGCTGAGGGCACAACAGAGTGACTCACCTCGATGCTATGCTGTATCACGTTCTCATCAGTAAGCACCTTTTGTCTGCAGCATGCTTTCTGGAGGCCACCTTTCTTCACAGAACACTTGTGCAATTGTATTTTTTGTCATTCGATAGAAAGTCAACTACCTAAAAGCATGTTATGAAAAATAAATAAATAATGGGGATCAAAGAATTGACATTGAGCTCAAAAAAGCATTTTCTGCATACCTTTCTTATTCTTTATAGAGTTCTGTATGGTTCATTGACGGAATCAAAGTCCACAGTTTAAATACAGAAAACATCTCAAAAATATCACTTTTCTGGAAAATGCTGACATAACAGCAAAAAGAAGTTCCCCCAAAGTATCTGGTTTGCAGGTACACTGCATGTGAAACAGTGGTTAGTAAAGTTGCTGCACAGAATTAATTTCACTATAGTTCGAACCTGCTGGCAGGGATTTTCTGTGGAGTTCTTCTGTTTCTCCTGCACCAGTGTCAAAAGTTTAGGAATACATGTTGCATGCATGTATACACCTGTGGATGATTTGAATAAACAAGCAAGAAAAAAATGTTGAAAATTGCATGTACCTTGGCTTGAAATTCATGAATACCAGATATTTGAAGACATTTTTTTTAATCGATTATAAACCAGTCGATTGGTTAATGTATGCAATGGTGCATGGCAAATCCATGCATCGCTGCATCTCTCCACTGATGTCTAAAGACACTTGTTTTCATCTGAAGCCTGTGTGAACAAGTTGACATGGCATCCAGCCTCAGGGAATAAATCCAAAATGTTTACGGAATTGTCTTCAGAGTCGCCACGGCGGCCCAAAGCACCACTTCAGCTGCTCTCAGATGAACTCAGAAAAAAAAACAAAAAAAAAAAACATTTGGAGGACAAACATTCAAATCCAGTTATCAGACCAAAGGAAACATAAAAGCCAAATGTCCAAGGACCACTGAAAACAAATCATAGAATCTTCTGGCGTCCAACTAACTCTAAAATCTAAAATCATGAGTGAAATACAAGACTAGGATTGTTTCTAGGGAAGTTTATAAAAGTCTGATCTATATTCGTGGAACACTAAACACATTCACATGCCACTGTACTAAACAGAAAACACCAATCAAGGATCAGTAATTTACCTGCATCCATCCCAGAAATCAAGAAAAAACTTGGCAATATTTATGAAAGATCCACATTTCTTCCTCCAACAATTCCCTCCAATCAACCCTGCAACCTACAGTATGTTACAGTGTTGTGTTGACGTCTGCTTCACACGCTGAAGCAAGCTTCTAGTTTGAGGTTAGAAGACGCACCTCCCTTTGGAAAACCAACTTCAAGGCAAAACTGAATGAATGTAGGACGAGTAACACAGAATTGTATCACCTTTTATGATCAGGTTTCATAATTCTTTGACACAAATATGTATCTGTGTATAGTTTCTGTTATAATGCCAAGATCAATAATAAAACTGAAGCCCAAAAATGTTCCATTATTAGTTAATATGAACTCACACAGCCAGACTGCAATGCTTTTCAAACATAGGGAATCACCGCCTTATAATTTAGAATAAGACAGAATAACTATCTTGTGCAGTTAATGTGCCCTCTCCTAGATTCTGAAGCATTTAGGCATTTGTTTACCTTTCAATTCTGAACTCTTGAACTCCTTCCTATTATCCTCCTTTATATTCTGTTAATACAAACTTAGACCTTAATGTTGTATAAATGCATGTAGTGGCAAGAAAATACCCCTGAACTAATAGAAATTGCTTTATTGTGAGCATTCATGGGTCATATGTGATCTTTCTGCACCCAAGTTACACACACAGACAGTTTTAATGTACTTAGCCACAAATCTCTGATATCTCTTTAAATATATACAGTGCCGCTGGAAAAAGTAAGTCAACCTTAAGATAATAACTCAATCAGGAGCCAAGTGGAGTTGGAAGTTCTCAAATCTAAAGTTCAATCAGTGAGATGAGATTTTAAACTGCAGCAGTTAATTTGAATTGTTTAAAAATCTTTTTTCTTTTTGTCTTTACAAGTGACCTACTGATTTGTAGCACACTTCTCAAAAAGAGGCATCCAAGGACCTTCAATCAAAAACGATCATTTTGCATCGCGCTGAAAGTGGATCCAAAGTCCTCTCAAAGACTTATGATTATTCACCACCAGTCCACCGGGAGTCAGATTGCCCACAAACAGAGATGATTTAGTTCTCGGGCCACTCTTATTAGAGGGGATGGCCAGCCAAGTTCTTTTCAAAGTCAACTAACTCAAAGTCAAATTGGCTGAGTGCGGAGCGCTCAGTGAGGTTAAAGAAATGTCTACAATGAAGAGATGAAGATTCAGAAAGCATCTGCTTCCTTTAAGAAAAAAGCCCCTTACACTGAGCGATCAAGACATGATGAAACTGAAGTTGATTTGTTAGAGAAAAGCACTTCATATGGTGTAAAATGATCCCTTATACCTGCTTGAGGACATCATGCTCACATCAGCTGCTCTGCTCTTTACTGCAAGGACGGGAAATTAATTTAATGCTTAGTCAAAGTGTGCAGGGTAATATTAAGGTGGCAGTCAGCCAGCTCAACAGATGATGGATCACAAACATGAAAGTAAATCTGTAAGAATGGCAACAAAAGGCAGGATATCCTTGGATCCACATACATTTTTCCACATTTTTTTACTGGTACTCAGAACATGCTCAGAAGGAGACACATGCAGTGTCTAATATGGCAAATCTGCACTCAGAGTGATCTGATGACATTTACCCAAAAAATACAAAAAATTGAAGTCATGTTACACCGCAGAGTAGGTGAAATTAATAACAAACAATAAACATTTATGGTCAACTCTGTCAACCTGAACACAAAACATCGTTGTGATGAGTTGAGAGCTGCTAACATGTTCTTCATACAAGGGTTTCTCCACTCAGTTCTCTACCACCAGTTTCCTCGCAGTCCAAAAACATACCACATTTTTCTTGGCTTTGCTCTATTCTAACCAGTTTATAAATTCAGTTTCATTCTTTTGTTCTTTTTTTTTTTTTAATTCTAATATCGTGCTTGGCTGTCTGTCTTCCTAAAGGATTTTCCAATCCAGTGCACATTTTTAAACGCATTTTTCAAATTCATTATCTTGTCATTCCTTGTTTTGCTCTGCTTCCACTGCAGGAGTGGTGCTATATATATATAAAAAAAAGTTTCACTGATTGGTTAAGACTTGTGAATTCAGCTTGTGTGACAGAGTTCACTTCACGGTGTTCACACTTTTCTTTTCACACCTTGAAGCCCATCAGTTCTTCCAGAGAAACAAGCCTGCTCTGACAAACAGGAGTCACAGTGTTGCTCAAGTCTGACGCCTAGTGGTCACACTGAGGAGAATAAAGCTGCAAGATATAAGTTAAAGACGTGGCGTTTCTTGCATTAAATGCGCTCAGATGGCTCAGATCTTTCTCTTTTAAAGTGCACAAAAACTCACCTGTCAGATTGCACCGCCTGTGAGGAGACGCTCAGTTCTGCAGAAAGGGATGTCAGGACTTACATGCTGAGCTGGTTTCCAAGTTAAAAAAAAAAAAAAAAAGTCTCACGGTGTCGTTTCAGTTTAAAATAGTAAAATGCCTAATTTTCCAAACACTAATTCAAGCAGAACGTCTTCTCCTCTTCTAATTGTTTTCTGGCTGTTTTTATAAGAAGTTGTCATCCCGTACAAGCGTAGGACGCACACCGCGCATGCGCAGACCACCGTCAACCTGCCGGACAGGCGCTGCTGGGAGTCAGTCAGGTGATGCGAAGTGAAATATTGATGAAGTCTTTTCTTCTATTTACTCGATTACACCACACAATCTCCTCATCATCTTCGTCTTTCTTGACTCTGAAGCTCCTGCTTTCAGAAGTGATGAATTATTCCAAAAAAGTCAGTCCACATGTTCCGTCTGCTCTGGCTGCACGCGGTCGACACAGCTGCAACTTCACCCTCAAATTAATTAGATGTGAAAAATGAAACTGATCACTCTACATCTTTCAGTTTGTCTCCCGGGTCTGTTTTGAAATTGTTGAAAGATAAGACTTAATCAAAGTGTCTCATATTGTTTCCAGAAAATGATTCATCAGAACTGTTTCTGCAGATTTGCCAGTAATGATAATTTGAATGAATTTAAGCTGTTCATTCTTTTTGAGCACGTGTAAGCTACACAGCGACATCATGTGGACATAGTGTGGAAATGCATTATCTGAAGTGTTTTAGTGTGGTGCTCTTTTGGTACAGCAAAGAACATTTTTACGGACTTTCCAAGTTTTTTTTCAGAAAGACTTTGTAAACTCAAAATATATAACAATAAAATCAGTGCTGACCAGTATCATAGTATTCAGCATTAATGCCCTACAATTAAAAAAAAAAAAACATATGCATGTGAACATGCATTCTGCGAGTGCATACTTCTGTAAATACCTGAGAAGTTTTAGCAGATGTGTAAAACATTACTGCATTACTGCATTGTACTACACAAGGTAATATTTAAGAAGAGAAAATTAATTGAATATTTTTTAATAGAAGTGACCCTTAATGTTCCCAACTGGTTTATATTTAGTGAGTTTTTAGGGAAAAGGAGGCAAAGAGAGTATTTTTGTTTTTTTTATTGTACTTCATTCTTCTAAATTCAAGAGAAAGAATTTCGACTTATAACTGTTTATAGGTTACTGGGCTCCCTGCTGCTCTTTATATTGCTTTTTCCAACTGTTCCAGCCCAGCTGAGATGAAACTGGACTGTAAGTATAGATGGAACTAAGTCCTGGTTTGCAGTTTGAGTTCTACTGACTGTGAATGAAGGCGGGATACACCCTGCAAAGGTCATCAGTCCATCACAGGACAAACTCAGAAAGACACACACAAACAGTCACGTTGACGCATTGACACAAATTAACCTCAAATATACGGTTTTGATGCTAAATGAAAACCATTGCTTGAACAGTATCATGCTTCTGTTTATTTTTACCCAAAGCATCATGCATACGGTGTATGTTCATGTCCATACTGCTGCTCTCTGTGTTAGTCATTACTCTCACTGCTCTCTCGCTGGGTTCAAAGTTCATCTTTGTTGTGAAACACATCCGTGACTCGTTTTGCGCAAGTTTTATGATGTAAGTGACTCAATGAGCCACAGGAAGATACCGACCACGATACATTTGTGGCTCAGAGATCCTCATAAACTAATTCTCTGCATGCTGGGACACACAGTTTGTTCCACCGCGTCCTGTTTGGTTGTCGTCTTGCTCGTACGTCTTTATCACCACATGTAGAACTGAAGACATCAGGTAGAGTATAGACCGGGACAGACAGCGCCGACTTGACCTTTACACTTCTTGGGGATCATGCAGAGGAAGCGTGTCGACGCGGGCTGAGCAGATCGCGAAATGTGCTGAGGCGGTCATATATGGACCGGAGTTGTTTTTCTCTCGGAAACTGATTTCCGTGCTTGCTCTCCAACGTGTGTAAATTTTGGCCTGATAAATGTTAGACTGGCAAAGAAAATGCAATAAACTGTTCAGTTTAAACTAAACAATCAAAATGGCTCAAGGTAACCGGTTAAATAGAAGAAGAAGTCATGCAACCAGCTCAAGTAGTGTTTGTTGATACTGTCAGGGAAATAAGGAATGAACTACAGTTTAAAAAGTTTCTGTTCAAGGTTTTTTTTTTTTTTTTTTATTGAAGATCATGAAACAAAAACCAGCTGTGTTGGGGCTAATTCAAAAACATGCTCATTCAAAAATGCTTCCTGGAGCTTATATAACCTCTGCCAGGTCTGCGAACTAGTGAAATAAACTCAAGCGAATCAGGCGTTTTCTCACTTTTCAACAAAAATGCTCACTATCTTTGAACTTTGCTCTTTTAAACCCTCAGTCACAGAGGCGATCAAACCCACCTCTGTGTGTGTGAAAGGAGAGCTGTGATTGGTCAGGAGGGAGGCACTCCCCCGTCGCTTCCCCCCCCATCTCTGCTCTGGAGTTCACTTTTTAACTTTGGAGAAACACTAACCTGTCTCACATTAGGTCCCAGTCCCGGTCCCAGGCCTGACAGCAACATGTCCGACAAAGGAGCTTTTGACACCAACGTGCTGACCCTCACCAGGTTTGTTCTGGAAGAGGGCAGAAAGGCCCAGGGCACAGGTGAGCTGACAACGCTGCTCAACTCCATCTGCACAGCTGTCAAAGCCATTTCCACCGCTGTCAGGAAGGCTGGGATTGCAAACCTGTGAGTACCTGAACTTTCCTTCGCGAATAAAGCAGAAATTTAGTGTTGTGCACGTACCTGAATGTCACTTTTGTTTGGTGGATTAGTGTCTCGTTGGTTTTCAGGTGAAGTCGCTGTCAATCATTCACAATAAGCTAACAGATGTGCTTAAAATACTTAAAAGGAATGCAGATCGTTCACTTTTGCTGTTGTCTCACAGTATGGCAGGATGGGATGGGTGTCAAACTTACAACTTGTAGAGCAAGTTTTTTTTTTTTCTCCTGTTGGGACATTTCATTCTATTCTGTACCAAATGAAATATTTGTAATAATTGAAACATTTTTATATTGAAGTTACAGTATTCTTTTTTTCCAAAAGTGTGGATTTTATCAAAAATGTGTATTTCATACACCAGAACTGATACGAGTTTGAATCCTCTGCAGTCTGGGACAGGAATCTGTGAGCTATAAGCTAATGGTCAAGTCTGCACATGTGCACAATCCCTGAGGTCAAAGATCAAGAAGATCGTTGACTTTCAGACCTGGTGCAGACATTTCTTTGTGGATTATCGTTGTTATTTACCTTTTCAAACTGCACCTCTTTCCACAGATATGGCATCGCTGGAAGCACCAATGTGACGGGGGACCAGGTGAAGAAGCTGGACGTCCTCTCCAACGACCTGGTCATCAACATGATCAAGTCCTCCTTCACCTCCTGCGTGCTGGTGTCGGAGGAAGACGAGAAAGCCATCATTGTGGAGCCAGACAAGAGGGTACGAGCATCTGCACGCATGCAGAAATGCCTGCATGTGTTGTTTTGAATTTGCATCGTCAAAAAAAAAAATATTTCTTGACCAACAGGGAAAATACATTGTGTGCTTCGATCCTCTGGATGGCTCCTCCAACATCGACTGTCTGGTCTCCATTGGAACAATCTTTGCTGTCTACAGAAAGGTCAGTGATAATGCATGCAGAATGAATCTACGAGGCTATTCAAGCCGCAGCAGCGACCAGTGAGTTTATGTTTTTAGCCATAAAAGCTGCACATCTATAGAGATCGCTCTGTGGACAGTTCAGACTGAAATAACTACATCAAACTGTTCATAAAGAACAAAATGTTTAACTTTGACAATCTTCTGAATCCTTATGAATTGACTCTGATACTGATATATTTGTTCAGGACAGCGTTGGCATATTAAATGAGTATTCAAGTATGATGAATCTCTATGCAAAGTTTTTTGTGAAAAAAAAAAAAAAAAAAAGCCAGGAAAATTTGAAATGGTTGTGCGGTTTCTTTGCTGACATACTGAAGAAATTGTGCTGAACGATGATGTGCTGCAAACACTGAGAGAAAAGCTGCTCACATTGGACTCGGGCCTAAATAAAACCGCCGGTGTTTTTCTAACTGTATGCCACATCTCATTGGTTCTCGCAATTGCTTCTCCTGATGCACGTCGCAGACCACAGATGGGGAGCCATGTGAGAACGACGCGCTGCAGCCTGGGAGAAACATCGTGGCGGCCGGCTATGCCCTGTACGGCAGCGCCACCATGATGGTCCTCTCCACCGGCCAGGGAGTCAACTGCTTCATGCTCGACCCCGTGAGAGATTTACCATAAACACAATGTGAAGCGTTCTAGAATTCCAGCATTTCATTCCTGCTCATAACGTCCGAGTGCTTCTGTGCCTTCTCTCAGTCCATCGGCGAGTTCATCTTGGTGGATCGTAACGTGAAGATTAAGAAAAAGGGGAAGATCTACAGTCTGAACGAAGGATACGCACAGCAGTTCTATCCAGATGTGACGGAGTACCTGCAGAAGAAGAAATTCCCAGAGGTAGAGCCATTAAATGAAAGGTCAAAGGGTCACTTCACCAGTCATCCATCCATCCTTTGGGTCATTTTTGTGCAGTTCAGTTCAGTTCAGTTAACACGCCACTCCATCATTCACAACGCCGTGAGAGCAAAGCATTTTGGGCTTGTTTCAGGACAATTCCGCTCCTTACGGCAGTCGCTACGTTGGCTCTATGGTGGCCGATGTTCACCGTACGTTGGTGTATGGAGGAATCTTTTTATACCCCGCTAATGTGAAAAGTCCGAAGGGCAAGGTGAGTGGGCGGAGCTTCAGCCGTACGTTTGAAAATGCGGGCGTCGGACATTAATGCATTGTGCTGATTGTCTCTCGCTTCCTGTTCGCCAGCTGAGGCTGCTCTATGAGTGCAACCCCATGGCCTACATCATGGAGCAGGCCGGAGGCATGGCCACCACCGGATCCGTCGCCGTCCTGGACATCCAGCCCACCGCCATCCACCAGAGGGTCCCCGTGGTCCTGGGCTCTCCCGATGACGTGCAGGAGTACATTTCCATCTACAAGAAGCATAATAAATGAGGTGCTGTACTAAGAATGTGCAAAAGAAGACTTTAGCCTGCACCTCGTCCAGTGAGATGCATCCAAATACTGACTTTCTCTCCGTTTTTCAGTGTCATCACCAGGTTTGTTCTGGTAGTAACTTAAACGAGAGGCTGTGTGCGGACATTCAAGGTGCTTTTCGTTCATTCCCTCTGTTGCACTGAAGAAGGAACGAAGAGCTTCGCCGAAGCCACTGACTCTGCTTCACACTGAGCTCATTTCACCTCGCAGCTCTGTGCGTGGTGAGAGTCATTCTGTATTTTATAAATAAACACAAACACAAAGATGGAATTGTTTCTGTTAATTCTGGTTCTCCGAGTCCGATTTGGATGTTGACGGTTGACTTTTCTTTCACAAAGGGAAAAGTCTGTGTTTTCGCTCATGACAAACCCAACAATTTACAAGTAGAACATAATCTTTTACCGGTTATGGCCAATTTGCTGCAAAAATGAATGTGTTTGTATCACATTCATGCCAGCTGATTCATATTCCCCACATACCAAACATCATATTGGAAGCACTTTGCTACCAAAACGCAGCTCGTGTAATGTCACATATTTTCATCATTGCTGTTTTTTTATGTGTCTGCATGTAACATTCAGCTTCATCTAACATCTGCTTGAAGGAAAAAAAACACAATTTTTTTTTCACATAATAGTGAGACATTTAGGCAATAGTGAGGGAACCACATGCAAAGGAGCAATTACTATTTCAGACAATTCAAAAGAAAATTACAGACTGAAATGAAAGAATGATGTTTACACATTTTTACTTGAAAAAAGAATCCAAAATTTGCTCTGTATTATAAACCATCTGCTGTTGCACATTGTTGATGTAGTTTTTACTTTTCTCTCCGGGAATACACACAATAAGCCAAATGTATCTGAACAATAGAAACCATTTTTCTGAACAATGCTGCCTATAAAGCTGATTATAAAACTCATTTTATTGACACCAGAGCATTTCAGGACAGAAGCACAGATGTTAGGAAAAAAAAAAAAAACTAAGAAAAGGACATCATTGTTTCCCATGACATTTAAATAACTGCAAAATTGGTCCATTTAAATAAAAAAAGATCCTAGAGTTTGGCTAAAAAAACTCACTCTGTGGACAAAGTCTGCTGACAAACCAGTGTGCGTACATGCAGTATGCATAAAACACACAAAACAATCATCTTTTTCCAGAATATAGCTTTATTTATTTTTAAGAAAACCATCTTCCAAATTAATGTTTTCCATATTACAAGATATATATTGTTCACTTTTATCTTTCTGGCCTTTTGTCAAACTTTTTTTTGCTTTGAAATTATTGAGAATGAATCAAGACAACAACAAATGTGGATCTATTGATTATTCTATTCAAACACACATTTTTTTACAACTATATTTATGTACCATTTATAGAAATTAAAGGAATCCAATTGACATTTGAAACACTTTTTGTTGCCGTTGGACCCAAACAGCCCTGAACGACAGTGACTCTGGTGAACAGCGTTATGAAGTGGTCCTTCAAACAAACACAACCGGTTGGAGTGAGACGAAGACGTGTAGCGTGAAGGAAGCATTAATCTAAAGCAAGGACCATGCTTTAGATTAATGTGTTTTGCCTTCTTTCCTTAATTAATCACAAGATAGTTAATCAGCAAATTTCCTAAATGGCCCCGCATCATCTCCACCATATCGACACAACATCTAAAATTGCATCTTTTTTCAGTTTTTTTTTCTTTTTTTTTTTTTCTCAGTTTCATTATGCCCATTAACAACTGGCATTTCTTTTTATTTCCATCTCAACCTCTGATGATTTCTGGCACGAGCAGCACTCCCTGACAGGCTTTCGCAGCCCCAGAAATGTTGCAGCTTTGCCACAAAGCTAATGAGCCGTAACGACTCGCTGGAAAAGCAGCAACAACCAAAAAAAAAAAAAAAAAAAAAAAAAAAAGATCACACAACGGCATGGTAACACAAAAGCCTCATTCAGTCAAGTTTATTTAGGAGGGCTGTCGTTATGGTCTGTATGAAGTCTGTGCCAACGAAGCCAGCGTTTGCAAATTTTCCTTCATATTTTTTGACGTTTCCAACAGTGAGCAACACAATCATATTGCAATATGAAGGTTTCTCTGAATACAGTCATTCCTCTCATCAATTTTCATAATTTTTCCAACTTCACATAAGATGTAAATAACAGTGATTTCTGTGAGAAGGTTGTCTTAAAGGTGGCTCCACTTTTCTGGATGACGTCCAGATTGACTGACATTCACAGAGAGCTGAACCGCTTCCTCCTCCTCCTCCTCCTCCTCCTCCTCGTGTGTGTCCGCAGCGTTCAGGGCCCTGCTGTCCTGCGGGACACACAAACACTCACAGACACACTTGTTTATTTCGATTTTGTTCAGACTGTGTATGATTATAGGTTAGAGAGTCAATATTTAGATTGTGCAGGAAAAGCTCTGCTTCGCCTGTTTATTTTTCACTTTGCTACTGTGCGAGGAGCATGTGTGTGTGTGTGTGCGTGTGTGTTTGTCGAGATGACAGATGCTGCTTGGAAAGGTTGGATTTAGCTTGTTGTTTGACAGTACTGAAACCTCGACCACGTATTTTAAGTGACCGATTCTTATTTGACTGTCTTAAAAAGTCCTGTTTTACAGATAAAGCACTCGAGACAGTGAAAGATCTCACTCTCAGAACGTCTCCGTGCTCCATCCTGCAACGTGAGCGTCTGAATAATCATCCAGCATGAATTTTTAACATCTATTTATAAATAACTGGATCAGAATTTCCATTTCTGCTCCTCAAATTCAATTAGCAACAAATCTCCCACGACCCCCCCCCCCCCCCCCCCACCCCCTGTGTTTTTTGCCGTGACAGGCCTGTGGTTTCCCTGTAAAAAAAATAGTCCGTCGCTGTCAGCCTGACATCCAGTCCAGGTCCAGACAGGCTCTGTTTACTTTACACTCTGATGAAGAGCGCGGTAGTGGTCTGGGCAGTCTCTGGTCGGCCTGAGCAGATGACAGCTTACTCAACAGCTTCTCCTCCTCCTCCTCCTCTCTTTCTCACATTTGCTGGCAGGAAATGATCCAGATCCTCCCATTTGCATATGTGCAGAAAAGAAATGAAGAAACATATTCAAGAATAAACCTTCCAAAAAGCACATACTTGCATTCGTAGCTGCTGATTGACTGATGTAGATCACAGTAGAATGTTATCCTAATATCTCCAACTATATCTCCATTCTAAACACAATACTCTTCATTGTGCAGCATGAAAATACTTTAAAACTGTGGTCATGACTGTAAACACTGCATTTGCTTCACTTTTTGTTTGACTCATCCGCATGGCGTTCCTCAGCAGTTAACAGAATCAGAGCGCCAGTGTTTGAGTCCAGTATAAACTGTGGCTGTCCCGGACCACCCTGACTGCAGCGAACTGCTAATCTAAATATTGCTTCAAACTTCTTTGTCCAGAATAGAGCTTCATCTCCACCTCATACTTGACATATATCAGATTTTTTTCTTTTGCAATACTCTGGAGAGGAACTATCAGTCAAAGTGTCCCTGGTCGCTGCAAAGAGCAGTGAAGCGTTACGTGTTCAAATCTGAATCTGACTTTCATCAGAGTTCAGCTTCTCAGTGAGGAGAAGCTGAACTCTTTCACCCATTGTCAACCAGAATCATCTATTGCTTCCTGTCCTTCGAAAGCAGGTTCGGAGATGATTTTGTGTGTTTTTTTTTTTATTCTCTTTTCTCAAAATCATGGCCTCATCCATCCCAGAATGCTTTTGGACGAGTACATACATGCATGGAACATTTCAGCAAGGGTACTTTTTCCCTAAAAAAAAAAAATCAATGTGTGAATATAAAACACATCCTCTTCATGACTTGTGTTAAACTATCTGTAGATAACCATCACAGCCATATATCATAATACCCTAAAGTCTCACATCAGCACTCACACATTTCCCCTGTCTACCCCCAAAATACGCTGTCAGAATAATCTAGGAAATTTGGTCCAGGCTATTTAAAAAGTGACTTGAATCCTGCGCGACGCTGTGATTACTCAAAAGTCAGAGACGCCTGAGGTCATATCTCATTTTCTGTCTCCTGGAACAGCAGCTCGGCCTTAAAGACTGAGCCTGAAATGTGCCCCACGCTGGCAGGGAGCCAAGAGGACCGAGCTGCAGAATGCGCCATAAAAATGAAAAACTGCTCATCTTATATCCTCCCCTGCAACTCTGAAGAACTGACCCGAGTGTGCGAATGCGAAGAATTAATCCCCCAGCGATTCTTTCCTCCTCTTACTAAAACAGTTTCGAGAAAATCACCATTTTCTGAATATTGGTGGGCTTTAATTTTGAGAAGTTCATTATTATTGGAGCTGAAGTGATCCTCACATGAAACGATTCTGCTTCGAAACCTACCATTTAAGGTGCTTTGAGGTTAAAGGGAAATGTTTAAAAATATGATTATTCACTTTTTGCTGACAGATTTAAAAAAGTAGAAAGTCAGCGCAAAGACAGTAAACATTGATATTTGGTGGCTTGGATAATCCCAGAAGTACCTCTGAGTCTCAGAAAACTGACACGTGTGGTTGTAGGGCGGTTTGGAGCTAAACTAATATGTTTCTAATGGCTCCTGGCTACTTAAAAAAAACAAATAAATAAAAAATGTCATCCTTACACTGTGTGAACACACTGCAAAGAGAAGCTGGCTGCAACAATAGGTTAAATAAATGGAAAGATATAAAACGTAATAAAGTAAAATATGTTTCCTCTGTGCACCTAAACTCCTTTATTTTTCATGTTGTCATGTGTTCCTTACATTACTGTGGTTGTAAATAAGTAGAGGGCAGTGCACGTTGTTGGTGTCATGTGGGACAACTTTTCTAACTCAGGCATCCATGAAACAGGTTCCAAACGGCCAAAATAAGAATTTGTGTACCTTGTAAAATCTGTTGCGTTATATTTTCAACTTTAATAGCGAAGATGTTTAGAAATTGTTTACACAAGTGGAGAGGTGGAGAGCAATTTACTCATGTTACTGTACAGTTCGTGATTTTGTGAGTCGTTTTTGAAGTATGTAATTATCTAATTTCATCAAAGTGAAGATACTTTCACTCCTTGACAATATTTCAGTCCGTATTCCACCTCTGATTTCCAGGCCCGTCTGGCCTTCAGCCTGCTGTTAGTGGAACCTTGATCCTGAGCATGCCGAACAGTTTCGTCAAAAAGCTTCAGGTTCTCCTGATTCGTGCTGTTTTGCACCCTCAACAATCCTTCATCCTCACCTCTTCCTCCAGACGAGCTTCCACAGCTTTGCATTTGTTCGCCCATTCAGCATCGTACTTTTCAGCACGTTCGCGCAAGGACTAAATCCGAAGGGAATGATTCTTTCTGAGGTCCTCAACGTTTTCCAGGTCAATCTCACTCTGGTTCCAGTTTTCTATCGCTGAACTAAAGTTTGTGCAACACTGTGACCTTCTGACAAGACCAGAGTTACTGTCACGCATGGTGAGGTTTTCCAACAAATTTGTTAATTTAAACTGCAAGGATGAAACTATATAAAGAGGCTGACAAGGCCACCTAGGTTAAAACAGGTTCTGTTCAATTAGGGGTGAGCGGAGTTTAAAGTCAGAAATGCCAAAGTTTAATAGTTAATTTTTAGAAAATGAAAAAACAAAATGAAGAACGAAAGTCTCTTGCCTGTGGTGGTTTCCTTCCCTCCTGTTGACGTCCACTTCCTTCGATCCACTCCTCGTTCATATGTTGGTTATCTTGTGACATAATGATGGGACACCATTTCAGCATGAAAAATATGTAAATGTCTGTTCTAGATAGCGTTGAAGCTTTCTTCCCAGTCACAATTACATTCTTTTTCGATAGAATCCAGTTCTTCCTGGATGAAAATATTCCTTGTCAGGATTTGTAATTAAAGATATCTTCAAATACATTTTGTTTGCAGAAACTGAATTTCAAGATATCTAAAATTAAAATAGTACCAGTAAGATCTAAGTTTTAGATCTTTATAAAGCTGTTTTTTTTTTTAATCCGATAGGTGTTCTGTCCACATGCTTTTTTAATGGATTATGATTAAAAGAATCTTCCAGACTAAATAAATTGCCAAACAGTGACAGATTACTGGGTTGTGGTCGTGCTTCTGAAGCAACTTCCGTGTTCTTAAAGTTTGGAAACTGAAGCATATTCCACACGGATGAAGGTGTTGAACAAGGTGATCTTCCTTCTTTTTTTTTTTTTCTTTTTTTTTTTTTTGATCTGAGCTCTGGTACAGTGAACAATGGCTCCTCTGTGTTGTGGCTGTGGTGGCATATCTGTTCCTGAGCTGCTGTTTCCTCCTCTTGAAGAGATACACCATCTCAGTCTGGAGAGGAGAGGTCAAGTTTCAAACAAAAAACTTCCACTGTTATCTGCTATAAAGTGTCTTGTTTCCCCTCTGACCCAGGTAGAAGGAATTACCGCTTGGGGGGGGGGTCTCAGTCTTTATTATCTGCCTAACTGTGTACTGACCAGAAATATGGCCGTGTTATCTCCTCATTACCCCACCCCCCCCTCCACACCCCCACCCCCACCAATCTTGAAACATCTGTCCTGTGATATAAAACATATGGTGGAGTCCGGATAACGTGAAAAGAATGCAGGCGTTAGCATCAAGCTGTAACGCTGCTAAAAACGACGTTGAGTCAGGTGGCGTTTTGCCATCATCTCCATCTTGGAAAAACACGTCGGCGCAGAGAGTGAGCAGAAGTTTGCAGAAGTATTTGGGCCCAGACTGAAATGTTTAAGGCAAAATAACTTATGACAAAATGTAGCTCTAGTCTGTACGGTCAGTTCAGCTTGTGATCATTCACATCCCTATAAAATGACAGAGAGAATAAAGATATGATTCTTTCTGTTCTGGCCTTGCTCCTAAAACTGCATCAATATGAGTAATTTTATCCCCGGGTCTCATTTTTCAGGCGCATATTTGGAAGAAACGGTTCAGATTGGAGGCGCTTCCTTCACTGCATTCCTGCAGAGAGAGTGCAAGTCTTGATGTTCACACAAAAAGATTGCACTTTCAATTTTTTTTTTATTATACAGGTGATCAACTAAGAACAAAATCATGAATGTTATCACATGTAAACAAGAGTATTCAAATAGGGATTTTGCATGTAATAAGTCGCATTTACACAAGAATGATCTGCTGGAAGTGGCATCGTTTCTTTGTGTGTTTGCTTGTGTTCACCGTTGACTGATTGGCTGAAGCACTGAAAACGATCAATGAAATAGAACAAATCCAAAATAATGATACAAAGACAGAAGCCAAAAGGTTAAGACTGTTTGCCTGTCTTCAAAAAAGCAGTACAAACTCTTGAGGCTCAAGAATAGAAGAAGCGAGTCATATTATCCAACCTGAAAAGTCACAAAGATTTAAAAAAATACCTGTGATGAACTAACTTTAAAAAGTCTGTATCTACTATATTTAGTTGCTGCTTGAACTCCGTCTTTCAGATTTCAGAGCGTTTTCCTTCAGCTAACTGAAGTAGCTTCAGACCCACAAAGTGCTGACAGTTCAGCTCGTGTTTCACAGCATCTCCACAATAATCCAGCTGTGTGCACTTTAACACAAAGGTCACTTTCTCAAGGAAGACCGTAGTTTTCCCCCCCTCACAGTAACACGTAAAGAAACTCATTTTTTTCAGGGAGAACTAGCTGATACCAGAGAGCGAAAAGTTTTAAGTGTTCAGGTGGGACATTAGAGGGCTGTTTGGTGCCACATTATCTACTAGAAAAATCAGGCTCCAACCTCAGGAAACCATAAACATCTGGACAAAATGTCACAGCAGTCCCTTTTGTAGCTCTTGATTTCTGAACTTGCTGCACCTCCGCCGGCTGAAATCACCTTTAATCTGTGTGATTTTTTTCCCCCTGGCGTCTCATTTTTCAGGTGCATACCAGGAAAGCAGATTACTTCGGTGTCAGCTCCATTCAAATTGTAACTTGATTCATTTCATAACTATGCATGGGCTGGCAAAAAAAAAAAAAAAAAGTGTAAGTTATTTTCCCGTCCTCGGATAAGTGATGGGAAGTCTTCTCCACCGTGTTAGAAGAATGGGAGAATAAATGCATGAGCGTATCTGAGGCAGACATCTGAGAAGGTTTCCCGAGCCGCACAGAAAATGAAAAAATGCAGGCAGGAAAACACTTGGCAGCTTTTTAATATTGACTCCCTCTCCTCCTTTACTCCCCCCTTCTCTCACTCTCTCTCTCTCTCTCTCGGCCTCCATTTGAGCTTGGAAGCACTTGAATACAGAGTTCAGTGAATTGTTCTGGCAGCGCGTCGTGTCTGTAATGACTTCTGACAGCAGTGGAGACAAACCGAGGAGCACGTCTGTCTCTGCACGAGTATTTACAAATCTCCTCTGGGGAAACCGCATTCCAATTCTGGAAACGCCATTACGTTGGAGTCGCCATGAAAGACCGCATGTACCGAATCTCCCATCTGAAGGTACTAGTTTGAAATAAGCAGGAGAAAGAGTGTAGAAGACGCTGAGTCGGTGCTGCCATGAGAACTGCAGGGTTTAAAGGGAAAAAAAATCCGACTGTATGTGTTGTGTTAGAGTAATGTAGGAGTTGCTCCATCGTGGAGCTACTGGCTCCACTGAATCTGGCTGCTGTTCTCATCTGGCTGCCGTCCAACACCGATGGGATTTTGGTTTCTGCTACGCATTATGAACTTGTGAAAAGTGAAATGCAGACAGGCATGGTCCGGGTGTGTCTTCAGTTTGTTCTCGGAGCTTTGTGAAAGCCTTGTCCCTGACAGAATGAAAGGTACACGCATGTCACATCTTCGTTTTGGAATCTTTTTGACCAAAACAGTCATTTGTTTCCACTGTCCAGCAAAGGTGAGCTGTCTGGAGCCTCAAAAATATGTTCAACCTTCTAAACAAAGTCATGCGAGGTGAATAATTGCATTAAACGTTGTGGAATATTTGTCTTTATTAAGTACTTGAGATTTTATTGCTGTTCAAAGTGCTTAGGCTGTTTTGGCCAGTTAAAGCTGTTTTCAGTTTCTTCGTTATTTTAGTCATTATGATGTTTTTTCTTCACTTTTTGCTGTTTTTATAGTAGGAATCACTTTGCACTGCATTATTTTTGGTAGAAAAGTGCAGAAATTGAGACTGAAGGTTTTAGCTGTTTTGATAATCGTAGCTGATTTAGTCAGTTTTTGGTGTTTGTTTGCTGTCTTTAACTGTTTGAGCAATTTCAACAGTTTAATTTATTTTATTTTATTTTTTACTGTCCAGTGTATGATATGTTTCAGCAGGATTTCGAAATATTTGTCACTCCATGTGTTTGTTAGCTCCATTTTATCAGTTTTACCTGTCTGTGCAGTTTTTGTTGTTTTAACAGATCCAAGCCATCGTAGTCATTTTAACAGGTTTCTTGAATTTTGCACAGCTTTCCTTCACCTTTTTACCATTTTTAGTCATTTTGATTGCTTTAACAGCTTTTTTTCAGCACCTTTCTTTAATTCTTCATTCATTTGCTGAAACTTCAACATAGAGAAACTACAGAGTAGAAAAGTATGGATATGTGCAGCAGGAGAAAGGAGCACAAAGTGATTTTACAAAAAGTATCTTTCTTTTTCCCATAACTTTCCCATGAAGCATGCTGAGTCTGTCCAGTTTTTCATGTTACCCAGAGGTGCAGCTGTGAAAAGCAGGGAGCAGGAGGCATGTTGGGAAATTACTTATATTTTAATTTAAAAACTGCAAATCTGTTGTTGATCAAAAGTCACGTTGTTTCTCTGAAACTACAAGATTCAAAAAAGTTGAAAATAACACTGTAAAAATATCCGTCTCAAAGCTAAGTGGACAAACAGCCCCATGCGGCTCCGGAGCTGGAGGCTTCGGCCCCCCCGGCCTTAAGCTGTTTTGGATGATGTCAGGCTCTTTGTAGTTTTGAGCATTTCACCATTTGAGCTTTACGTAAAGCTCGACTTTGAAATTGCCCTCCGTCCCGGCGTCGGCAGTCGGCCTGTTGCTCTGGAATGCCAGCTGGATGGGGCGGAGGGGGTGGTGGTGGTGGTGGTGGTGTGTGTGTGTGTGTGGGGGGGGTCTTTGGGTTGTTTGGCTAAGAAACTCTTCTGCACTTGTCCTGACTCCTCTCTAATCTCTCTAATTGGAAGCGGGAGGTTGAAGGGTCTCCGGGGACCTGCCAGATCTTGGTGGTCATAGTTTGGTGATCTGACGGGGTTAAAAAGAACAGAAAGGGGCTGTGTAAATGATCAAGTGCTGTTCCTTTGCTTTACTTTGTTCTGTAGGTCCCCAAGGGCCCATCGGGCCCTTTACATTCATTTCAAGTGTTTCCACAATATGTTTGTTTACATAGTCAGACTCCTTTTCACTCTTTTTTTCTCTTGTTGGTGTTGTTAGAAAACAGGAAATATTTCTCGTGTTTTCTATGTTGGATTCATTCTTCTGTTAAAATATTGACATCTACTCTGTGGTCACATTTCAGATAAATGTGTATTGTTGTATGTCAGTCCCTTCTGCATCTTCTTCCATGTGTGGTTACTGATGTGTGTTTCTACCCCACACATGCTGACACTCAAGAAGCCAGAGGCTGAGATGTGTTCAGATGAAGGCTGAATACAAACACAGTCCGATTCAGAGCTGATATAAACAATGGGGGGAGAATGTGGTCTGCCTTAGTGTCTTTTTAATGGCTATCATTTGAAAGAAAATACCTTTAAATCCTTTCTCTTGCCACATAAGTCTGGAGTTACCCTCAGACACGAGGCCAAGGCCTCTCAGAGTCCCTCCAACTCTCATGCTGCTTGTTTTGTTTCGCAAAACAACTGGTCGACTATGGTTGGACGCCAAATTTCCTAATCTTTTTCCCAAAAGATGTAATTGCTAGCGGCTGTTTGGACCCGTAGAGAATAACAGTCATAATTCTTCTCATGCTGGAGGCTTTTTATTTGAACGCACTAAGTTACATTAATCTTCACTGTAAATAGAACCGATTCAGTAGTGCAAATTAGTGTTTTTTAAAAGTATTATTTTGAATCTACATGTACTTTATTTCTTTACTGAAGAATATCTATCTATCTATCTATCTATCTATCTAGTCAAAAGAATAAAAATGTTTCACTGCCAAGTTGCCTTTGGTTGAACAACACTTGCAGACGTCACAGTTCGTGGACCAATCAGAGCTTGTTTCTGCTGCAGCCTAATCAGCCCATCAGCACACACACTCCTACACGGACACACACACGCACAGCCCGCATTACTCGGTCTGCATTTTGGAGTAGATGAGGGTCCTCTTGGGGGGGAAGAAAGGCTCCAGAAACAAGAATATTTCACTGCATGTGGGACAAACAAGTATTTTAGTGTTTGCCTCTTTTTTTCGAGTTTTGCAAAACTTTCGGACTCAACTTTGGCTCCTGATCCGCACGCGCACAAACCTCCGAAGAGGAGGAGGGACTGACTGCCAGGAGCCGGGAACTGTGCGTGGACTCTGAAAGTTCTCAGATCCCATCATGACTTGCTTGTTATGGCCTTCCTTGATGAGCAAATGTTTTCTCCGTGGCGCCTGAGCGATTTCAAGTCATCAAATGAACTCACGGCGGAGGAACGCGACGGGATTACCCGCGCGCTAAGAATCCCTCTCGGAGGAAATGGCAAGTCGTGCCACACTGATGGAGCGAGCGCTGGCTCTGGTTTGTAGTGTCCTGGTCCTCATCGTCGGCCTCTGCGTCGGATCTCCGAGCCACGGCCACCGGCTGGTCTGCTGGAAAGCGATCCTCAAGTGTCACGGAGAGCCGGAGTGCCATTACGCGTACGACCAGTACCTCTACGCGTGCGCGTCTGTCATCAGCGGGGAGCGCAAGAAGTGCCCGAGTCACTGCATATCCTCCCTGATCCAGCTCAACCTCACCCAGAGCGGCCCGGCTCTGGAGGACTGCGACTGCGCCCTGGACCCGGTGTGCAGGAGCGCCAAGCAGGCCATCGAGCCGTGCCTGCCGCGCACGAGCACCATGGGCTGCACCGAGGCCCGGCTGCAGTGCGAGATGGACCCGGCGTGCAGGTCGGCCATGAGGGATTATCTGTTCCACTGCAGGAAGCTTTTCGGGGGGCAGAGGTGCTCGGAGGGATGCCGCAGGGTCATCGCCAACATGCGCTCCATCCCCAAGGCGCAGCAGCTGGACACGTGCGTGTGCGACGGCGCGGAGAGGAACATATGCGAGTATATAAAAGTCAGCATGAAAACATTCTGCTCCGATTCCGGTGACAGGTTCGCCGGCAGCGGGTTCTCGGACTCTGAGGAGGATTCAGAGGACGACTACATAGACCAGGAGGATTACCAGTACGCGGAGAGCTCCGGCGGCTTCTCACTCTGTCAGACTGTGCTATTAAATCTCCTGCCCACCATTTTGGTCGTGAACACATTTACATGAAAAGCTTCCAGCTTTATTGACAACTAGAAAGTCAGTTCTAATGGCTCAACGATCACACGGTGCCTCTAAATCCAACCAAACTCTGCATGTCTACACAGATTCCTGCCAGGACCAAGAGGACATTCTGATCATTTCTTTAAAAAGCATGCAAAAGCAGGTATTGATCAGATTGAATATTACACATCTGATCACACTGAAGGAGCCCATTTTTTTTGTGTTTTCTCTACAAAGATGTAAATTGTACAGCATATTGTTGAAATATATTTTTGTTAAAATATTTGTAAATGACTGAATATAGATTTGCACTGTATGGAAAAGGTGAGTCAAGCTCTTGTACTGCATAGAAGACAAAATATATTTTGATTAAAAGTGCCTAAAGGTGAAAGTTGCATCATTTGTTTCTGTCAAAACTTTCCCAATAAGTACCAAAACTGTGGGCCACTAGAAAGCCCCCCCCAGTATTCAGCTTACAAGAAGCTCTAAAGACAGACGTTTAAGCTTACAAAAAAGGATGTTTGCTTAAGATATAAAGTATTAATTCCTGAAAAGTGAAAGGCAGCTCCTCCTCCTGGAGACCTGCAGCACCAGCAGAGTCCATTCAGCTGGCTTGTTTATCTACACCCCATGTGTTTGTTAGAGGTCTCCACAAAGACACACTGACTGTGTTTGTTTTGGAGTGAGTGGAGGTCTTTAGCACCCATGACCAACACAGACACGTGAATGTACAAGCACATTAAATAAATACGAATTTGAAAAAGTGATTACTCTCTGGACTGTGTGTGTATAACAGAGAAAATCTGGCTTCAAAAAGGCATTTTCAAGACAAAGGTAAGCTATTATATTGACAGTGAATTGTTTCCCATTGCTTCATGCCTCAAATTTGATTGAAGTTACAAAAACAATAAGAATATGCATATATAAGCTAATTAGTCATTTTTTACAGATCTTAAAAGATTGTTGCTACTCAAACTATAATGGAGAAGTACTTCAAAACTGCTTCCTCAATTCTTCACAAATCTTACAAAGTGATTTTACACTGTTATGATATGTTTAAATACTTGTGCTGTACATTAAGATAGGTGTGTCTTGAACAGACTGTTACGAAAATTGTGATAACTTCTGCTATCAAAACAGAAGCTGCTTTGTTTTGGCTGCTTGCTGTGACAAAGTGTCTCTGAGAGAACAACATTCCATCAATATGGAGATTCTGCAATTGTGTACCTTAAAAATATTTCTCTTATCATTGGCTTCAAAAAAAGTATTTTAAAGAAGTCAGACTTTAAACACCACACGAAGGTTGTAATTTTTAATTCTATTAGTGACTTATAAAGGGTTAATTCCAAGTCAAACCCACTGCGGGTTATATAAAAGCAGATTATACAACCCATCTTGTGTGACAGAAGGTCATTGCTAATGCAAATTCAAGCTATGCAGATTTGCAGACTTGCAAGCAAGATTTCTAAATCTTATGCATGATGCTTTAATCACATATAGCAAGGCGTAAGATAAGTTTAAAAAGCATCTTGAAGATAAAACTCTTTAAAAGAACTTAGAAAAACATCAATAAAAACATTAAAGGGAGATAAAAATCCAATCTATGGCCATTAAACAATGGTTAAAAACAACAGATTGCATTTAAGAAGCCAGTGGCTGCAGTGTATGTTCCTGAGCTTCATTCAGCTGTCTTTACCAGAAAAAAACAACAAAAAAACTCTTCTCTCTTCACTTGTGATGATGAGCCTTGAAACTATTGATGGCAGCCATGCCGCTTCAGGAGGAAAAGAGACGAGCCCTCCAGCTCAATGATTGGAAGAGAAGTCGAGTGGCACCTCTATTATGGAGAGGCAAAAAATACACAATGGTGCTGCGGCACAATGTGGGGGCACTTCATTCACCGTGTTCCCCTGTCAAACCTCCTTTCAGGGAGTGGGGGAGCACGAGGGCACGGCTATCCCAGGAGAAGACACAGGACTTATGTGTGAGTGTTTAGCTTCCTTACTCAGTTTACAAGTAGAGGTGCTCCTCTCTGGAGTCAGTCTGTTGTCCGTGGGACTGATTTTTCCAACACAGCGAAGCGCTCTTTTTGTGCCCGTACGACTTTACTCGGATGGCTTTGACATTTAGCTTTTGACAGTCTTGAAAAGTAATCACCCCGAATAATAAATCCTGCTATGACAGTGGCTGTTTAAAAAGCACAGTGTGACGTGGGCGAAGCCATTTCTGGGCCTTTTGTTCGGAGAAGCAAAAAGCCTGCCACTGTCCCTTTAAGAGAAACGGCCTCCAGTCCAACCATTAATAATTGTAATGCCTTTTTATTATTGTTGAGAATAATGAAGGGATGAGAGTGATATGGGGGCCCCAGACAATGCATCGTCCTGAAATGTTTTCAATTAACTTTTGGCACCAGTGGAAAATAGGAATGCTGTGTTTTTTTTCCCATGAAGTAACAGAAAAGAGTCAACTGGGGCTTTTGGTGTCGGGACCAGAACCTCATTAAAATAGCCTCATCATAACTCAAACTGCTGGACGACCTCCCCTCTGCTCCGCCTCCAGTCACTCGTCCTCTTGGCTGATTTTATTTTTTGGAGACAGTATACACCCCGGCCAGCAACGTTCATGTCATTTCTCTTCTTTGAGAAAATATTCTCAACATTTTTCACCTGACAAGTTGCAAAAAAAAAAAAAAAAAACAACGAACGAACATGTAAACTACAGCAGAAGTGTTTGTACAGCGTAAGTATTAAAAAGCCTGTTTGGCAGTTTGTCTGATTTCACAAGCTCCTCCTGAGTGCAGTGGAAAAGCGATGACTCCCTTCCTCTTACAAGTCCCGGAGGAACTTTTCAAAACATTTTCTAAGCAGATCAGCCAAAGTAATAACTTTTTCCAGTTGAGCTTATTTCGTCAGTCACAGGTTTGAACTCAGAAAACAGAAAACTCCAAGTCCTGCTGTCTGAAATTTGCCTTTCTTGAGGCCTGAGGTGGAAAAAAACATATGTATGTATGTATGTATGTATGTATGTATCTATATGTATCTATCTATCTATCTATCTATCCATCTATCTGTTAAGTCGTTTGTACATGGTTTCTTCCAAAATGAAAAGAAAAGTGCCAAATCAGCCATTTATTATATATTTGATTGTAAAATGCAAAGTTTTAAAAAAGTATTTGCAACAACTTGCTGACCTGTAACATCCAGACAAACTGCAGTTGTAAGGTCAGAAAATATCCTCCTTTTTTAAACAGACCCAGTCAAGTTTAGCCACATGGAATAATATAGACTTCATAAAAGATCAGGTTTATTGCTTGAGGTTTTTTTGATTTGAAAAAGTGAATAGTCTGTAAAAGTATATTTAATGTGTCATAAATGCATAAAATAAACAAACTTAGCAAAAGCAAAGGAAAGTGAATACGTGAATAAACCCCACTGACCCTCAATATTTGAAGCTTTTTTATGTTTTTTGTTTTGTTTTGTTTTGTTTTGTTTTTTTTTGGGGGGGGGCAGTCCCCTCAGCTGTGAGAGAGGTTGGAAAGGTGGAGGAGGGGGTTGATTTATGATTGAGGGTGAATGGGGGAAGGGGCTGGCTGGGAAGAGGGGCTGTGCTGGGTTGAATGTCAGGGATTTTAAGCCTCTCTGAATTATGATGCAAAGAGGGGAATCCGTAATGAGCCAATCAGGAAGCTCCTCCGGGACGGCCGGCGTCGGAATTGTCCTTTCGGGCCCGTCCCCCCTGTTTCCCTCCTGCAGCCGAGCCGAAGAGCCGGTTTTCAAGGGGAGCACAAAACATAGCTGACAAGGGGCATAACTTCATTTCCACGGTGCCGGGACAGCTGTGTGGAGTAATCTGCCGTGGCAGCCCTCTCAAACTTCAATGCCTTTAGTGACCCAGGGAAGTGGGGAGGGGGCGACTCCAGCAGTGCACAGGCATTTAAGAGCGAGAGGGGGGTACTTTCACACTCCTGCAAAGGCTTTTGTTAAAAAAAAAAATATCCCTTACCTCTTGTTCCCTAAAAGCAAGGACTATAAGGTTGATGTGGTGACTTAACAATGCCTCCAGTTTTCAAAGACATCCGTAAATGTGTTTTCCAGCCCGTGTGACTCAAAAAGTGAACGCTTCTGCAAGTTCGGCTGTGATTTCATGGGAAAGAAAAATGTGTTCTCGGTTAAAATATTCTGTCTACCTTATTATGCTTAATAGTTGCACAATGTGCTCGGATTACAGTTTCCTCATGCAGCTTTTCCAGCTCTGAAAACAGAGTGCAGCCAAGCTCAGAGTGTCCATTTGGAGAAAGAAACACGAGAGAGAAAAGTAGAAACTCTAATCTGGCTATTTAAATGTATCTGTTCATGACATTCAAACACTTTTTTCTGTTTGATATGGCTGCAATCTAAAACATGATCATGAGAACAGAAAACTACCATGCCTTGTTAAAGCTCACGATTTATTTCTTAAAATACTTCATTGATGTTCACTTCCTGCTTCTCTGTACTTAGTGTTTAAAATATTTGTAAAATCCGAGAATCGGGCAGTCTATCAGCGAAGAGGGGTTCATTATTTTGTGCAAACTGTTCTGTTGAAGCTTGAAGAAAGAACAAAACATTTTGGGCTAAGATAATGGCTTGAGGCTGGGTTGCTGTCCGGAGTGAATGGGGTCTCCCCCGGAGCTCAATAAGGTTTCAAACTTTTACTCCATTATGCTGACATCCGAAAGGCCAGGGGCCACCACCCCCAGCGGTTCACTGCTTATTTCTCAAGTATGCATTCATCCCCCCTGCACAACGCTCATGCATGCACACACACATGCACACACATTTTTTTATCCCCATAAGATTAAAATATAAACCCAGATAAGTTCTTGTTTCATAAAAGCGACCCCCCCCCCCTTTCTCAGGTCTATGCACATTCCTAAATATTGTGCAATCTGTAGCTGTGCAGTCTCTGCTATCTCGGCCTCTTCTTGTTTGCTCCACCAGGATCTCTAATCATGCCTGCAGGTTTGCATTCATCAGATTAATTTTGACCCAAGTCCAAACACTGGAGTGAAAGATTCTTCAGCTGAAAGCAAATATGCTGTTTATCGCTTTGGCCAATCTATGAACATTAAAGCCATGCCCTGATGAGTTTGCCACCGACATTCAGTAAAGCTATGAAATTAGAACAGGGATTTTACAAAAACAATAAAGAAAGATGGAAGAACTTGTAACTGTGTCTCAATAATAACACAGTGAAAGTATCTTCTTCGCTGAATTAAGTGAAATCTCTGAGACAGATGAAAGGACTTCGGTTGTTGTGCTGCTCAGGGACGCACACACACACACACACACACACACACACACACACACACACACACACACACACACACACACACACACACACACACACACACACACACACACACACCAGTGAGTAACATGCAGGCAATGCAGGACTCTGTTATTCTGGTTATAAGAATAAACAAGCTTAATTTATTCTCAGACTGAGTGAAGTTAGTCAAAGGAGTTGCCCACTAAAACGTGATTGCTCTAAACTCACACAGCACAGCTTTTCTCACTCCAAGCTGCAGCTTTACACTGAATGATGGACTCGGACTCCTTATAAAGATGATGTTTCAGCTACGGTAAAGACATAAAGAGTGTTACATATATACAGCCATTAAGCTCTCATTTTGAAGGTGATGCTCCACACAATTGTGGAAAAAAGTAAAATCCCAGTCACTTCCACCCACACCTTCACTAAAGTGCTACAACTTGATTCCTATCACCAGTAGGGGGCATAACAAACACATATTTTACATGAAGAGTTTGCTCAGTAACTATCATTGTTATTATGGGTGGTGTCTATAAGTCCAAGTGGGCCTGGGCTACAGGAAGATATTTAGGATAGAAATCAATCAATCAGTCAGTAAATCACAAAGATGTGTTCAATCATCTTCTCCTCACTTATTCTAAATCAGCTTGCACAGAGAGACAGTTCAGAGTTGATGTAAACAGTAAAAGCTCAGGGTAATACTGTTGAGGCTCAGGGAGAATGTGCAAACTTCAAACCAGTGAGAAATGAGAAGTGCCAGCTACTAAAAACAATGCCACCCCCAACTCAGGATCCTTGTGGTTTTATTATGTGCAGAAGAGATATTTGGGACTGTAAAGAGACACTCATAATATCTTTATTAACGTTGAATTTGTGTCCAACACCAAAACGTCTGATCTGTGTCCAGTGGCTGTTTCTCATCGTCCTCGGTGTCAGCGCTCCTCTACGTCCATCTGGTTCTCATTTGCACAGCTGGAATGTGTGTGTGCCTGCTTTTAAAAATGAGTTATTAGCTCACTAATACATAGTTCGGCCAACAAGAAATAAGTGAGCTGAAGCTGAAAAACATGATATGAAAGAATATCAACTCTGAGTTTGATTATTGATTGAATGTTTTTATTGTTGTTCTTGTACAAAACTCCATTTACAGTAGTTGTAGGTTAATCTGTATAATGCATTGGGCTTTTGCTACACAGGACTTATCATGTGCATATATTTACAGTTGTTATAGCCACACATTCAGCTCACAGGAAGCACTGGGAGGGGGAACACAAAAGCAGCAGTTGTGGGGAAAGTGGTCCATCGGCTCAGCAGTACTCCATACTGTTTGTGTCTCCTCTGCAAGCAGCCCCCAGAAGCCCGTCTGTGTTGCAGCGCCGCGTCCTGCTTCTCCTTCCTCCGCTGCAGCTGGACCAGGCGGACCAGCACGACCAGTTACCCTCCGAATTCACAGTCGGCCTCGTACCTGGAACATTTCAGAGGAATTACTGATAAGAATGGCTCTGGAGGTATGCCGGGGAAAAGTGTGGTCTCGTTTATCTGGAGTGTTATTCGTACCTTGGTATCTGGCTTTATCGCCCTTGTAATTCTGGCAGGCCAGGCCTTCAAACAGGTGAGGGCACAGACACAGGCACTTCCCGTCCAGCAGAGTGAGAGTGCCTCCGTTATGACAGGGCTTACACTTGCACACGTTGTATTCCGCCACGTAGTCGGCCGTGGCCCGTTTCAGGTTCGATATCCTGGCGTTGGCCTCTGGCGCGTCCAGCGGGATAAGCATGTAGATGGGCTCTGACTGTGAGGGAGTGAATAAAGATTACATTATTCTTCCTGCCAGATCCCGCTCTTTCAGGAAAAAAAAAAAGTGTGTCACACGACTTTTACTTTTCTTTTGCAATCACTACATGCCTTCAAACAAGACAGAGGGGTTCTGTGCACACTTTGTTTTTTCTGGCAGAAAGCTGCTCGCAGGGTAAGTTTCAGCTTTTCCAATTTCAGCTGGCAAGACGTAACTACAACTGGGTACTGTATGGAAAATCAACTGAAGTTTGCCCTGGAGGCAGTTTAATGGCAACATGGGAGCAGGCTGGCTGGCAGATCCAGAAAAACATTCAATACAATGGAAGACGTGGAGGAAGTAAAACCACCTGGTGCATTTTTTTCCACATGGAGGTCACAGATCCACAGGAGAGGAAATGTGCTCCTCAACCAAAGTTAACAAAATAAAAACCAGTTAAGCGCCAAACTTGACAAAATGAACTTCAAGATTGAATGGACTGTTTGTTTTTCTTCAACTTAAATAAGCTTGACACCCCCCTGCAACACACTGTCATCACAAGCTACAAACTGATACTAATACGTGACCATTTCACTGTTTTTGTGTTTATTTCACATGTTAGCATTTACACTGGCTCAAGAAAAGTTGAGGAAGTACGGTTCTTAATGTGAATGTCAGATAATTCGATGAATTTTGGCTGTTCAACGAACAAAATTATCTGAAAATGATCTCTAAAATCCTTGGATTCATTTTTCGAGACAATCAATTGTATCTAGTTTCTTGCTGGCTCAAACCCAGCTGTCACCAGAGGGCGTGTTCGTGATTCCTACCTCGCTGCTGAGCAGTGCAGGGGCATCCGCGATGCTTCGGGCCCACTGTTGATATGTTGCGATGTCCATGTGTCCGTCTCGATTCAGTTTAGCCCTCATGGTCACAGCACTCTCAAGAGACCCCCCTTTGACTGATGTCATCACCTGATCCACCAGGGCCTTTCCATCGGTTTTAACTGTGCACCAACAAGACGTATCAACGAAAAAGGATGGATGGATGGACATCGATGGAGTCATCCATGTGTAAAGCAATGAATTTCTGACCAGTTTACAAGTAAGAAACATTGACTTGTCTCAAGAGTGACATCCAGAAACATCTGTTTGTAGAATTTATAAGCTTCTCTAACAACTGCGAAGGGAAAAAATGTAGAAGACAGACCGTCAGTCTTTGAGGAATCATTGTTACAATCATTCAGATTGAAATGCGCCTTTCCAGCCTTCACAGTGACGGCATCAAAATCTGCAGAGATTCCTAATTTGATGCATTCTTGAACGCTCCTCTCCGTGAGATCTGCAAGGATCATACGGTAAAACAATAAATGCTTATTAATTTTCGATTCAAAAAGCAGGAAACGTCTCAAAGAATGGAAATAAACTTTGAATATGAAGGGTTATACTCACTTCTTAGCTTGATGGTGTCCTGGTTCAGAACATAAATCAGCTCATATTCGCCCCCCGACTTTCCGTTTTTGGTGTAGTGGGTGCCATAATCTTCCAGGAAGGCAAAATAAATCCCCTTCTCGTACTGCAAGGGCAAAGATTTGACGTGCTCCAGGAATTCACCGGCCACCTGCAGCTCACGGGAGCGAAGCCTGTAGGTGCTCAGCTGGACTCGGCCCTTCACCCGCATGAAGCTCTTGTTCTGGGTTTACATGGAAGACATCTCAGTGCGCGCAGCAGGAAATGATGCTTCCGCCACAAAGAAGTCGCTTCTGATCGACATTTACCTGGATTTGTGTCAGTTCAGACACTTTTTTAATCATTGTTTTCTTTTCATACTCAAATCCTGCTTTAATGCCACCAGAAAAATTGGACAGGGATTTCTCATTCAGGTTGAACTTGAAAGAAAGGCCAGCGTCGATGTTGAAACTCATCTCCCTCAGCAGCTCTCTCAGGAGAGTGTGTGTGTCTTCATAAATCTCTCTGGACACGGTTTCCTCCACCAGCGTCTGCAACAAAGAGTCCCAGAGTACTGATACCGCTCGCTGACATGTGCTTGGGATGTTTTTAGAATTGAGAAAGTGTCTACAACGCACCTGATAGTTGAACACACCGACGTTCCAAGGAAGTCTGTCGTTCTTCAAAGAGTAAGGGTTCCTCACTCGTTCACACCTCCCATTGAAGAAGTCGTTGTTGAAGGGGTTCATTCGAGGATCTGCACCCAAGACCGTGACTCTGTGAAGCAGACGCAGCGATCGGACCGAACGCAGTGTATGACTGGGCAGATGGCACAAACCGTGGCGTTCTTCCGGCTCTTACCCGTATCCCGCCGTCCTGCTCTGCTCATTGGTATCTAACACTGTGTCACCGCAGGGTTTGCGCACAGGCTCGCAGTCCTCGTCTGATCCGTCTTCACAGTCGTAGTCCCCGTTGCACATTAACCTATTCTTAATACACGGTCCTGCAGAGGAGGCAGGAGCAGCACTGAATATTATTTCTTATTTGGAAATGGGTAAATCACTAAGCAGTTTCACCATCAAATCATTGATTGATCAGATGTTGTTGATCAATCAACAATGTCACAAATGGCTAACTCAATGAAAAATAGGTAAAATACAGAAAATGAAAGCTGCCGTCCCAAGCAGAGAAGGCCAGCGTGTGGCTTTCTCTGGAGTTGAGGGACTCGGGTTAAACTTGAACGGTTGAGTTCTGGTTGAGTAAAGAGAGGAACCAACCTGACTCACACTGGAACTCCGTGTCCGAGCACACAGCAGGAGGTGGAGACTCACACACGGTGTCAGGTACACAGAACTTCCTGTCCCCCACTGACCCCTGGCAGGACTCACCCCCGAACTGCCCAAACACCTCTACGGTCCGAGAGCGCCTCTGCAGATGATAAGTAATGTCACACATTGAGTCTCAAGAATATTTATCCATGCTGAAAACAAAACAATTGTCACGCACTGATTGTTCTAAACACCCATCCATCTGTCCATCCATCCATTTCCAGATGCATTTTTTGACTGAATACCGAAAGAATGCACAAGCATCTTGTGTCTCTAAGTTTTCAAGGACTCACGCTTGTTTTCGTGCAGGCATCACAAGCACTCCACTCTGACCACTGACTCCACTGACACGTCACCGCAGGTGGATCAGCAAGTATTTGTCCCCTGAAATACACACATCAACATTATCTGGTATCATAAAAAGAATAAACATATGAAGAAATGAACAAAATCCTCCTCATTGGAATTATACATACATTCCTTCCCCAAGAAGTGTCAGAGTGAGACACAGGACACACAAGCCCGCTGGAAGAGCAGCCTCAATCCTCATGATGAACCGCTGAGAAGTCCTGCATTCGTTTGTCCCTATTTTATCTTATAAGCTCAACTTTGTTAATAATTATCCTGCCGCCTGAAAGGCTGTTGTAATCTGAGTCAATAGCTGTGATTTCAGATGCGGCTTTATTGATCCGGTGCTCGGAAACTTCCAAACCAGAGGGATAGTTGTGTTTTCCGGGACCGAAACATCTTAATCATCCAGTTATTACATTTCAGAACAGAACATTTCTCAAATGGGAGCGAAAGATACTCCAATAGCATTTTGAGAAACAAATAAATGAATAAAGGATTAGCCTTTTTTTCCACATTACTCAATTCCAAATAAGGTTGAAAATAAGGTTGAAATAACCTCAAATTAAATATATAATGCTCCAAACTGAAAACAAGTCTACTGACAACAGGTATTAGATTAGATTTTCCCTTATTAATAAGTTAAACTATTAAAGATAGAATGATGGATATGCAATATAAACTGGTAAAAAAAAATACACAATAACAATCCTTCACAACATATGATAGAATATGTATGGCACAGGATGCACACTGTGTTTTTAAAAAGTGCAATATAAACATAACCACTATATGATAAAAGAAGAACAATATACAATTAAAGGATTCCTCCACAATATGAAACAACAAGGCACCGGTCATCCAAGACACCTTACAAATAATGTATGATTAGTGTGAAAATAATATTCGGCATTTTTTCAGGTTGGATTTTTTTTTTTAATGATATTTGATAATAAAACATTTTGTCTATTGCTCTAAGTGCTTTGTGCTATTCTCAAACTGTGGAGAAGCACCATATATATGAAATACATTAGAGCTGTTTTCATTTCATTTTTATTTTGATAATCACTGTTCCACTTCCAGAGAATTGGTTCATTCCTGTGTTTCCAGGATTGGGTAAACCACGCAGGCAGCAAATATTGACACAGCTCCCCTCTGACTGCTGCAGCACACTGCTGTGAGAGTCCATGGTGCGTTCAGGTCACTGGTCCAGAGCCACAGGCTCAATGGAAAGAGCATTTGAACACCTCATTACACATTCAGGAAAACAGCACAGTTTTTTTTTTTTCCCCAAGAACATTTACTGAAGTGCAACTTTTTCTCCACAAGATGGCAACATTGAACAGATATCAAGCTTTATTTATGCAGTTAGGATGAACAAAAACACAGATGGTGCATGTTGTAGCAACTTTTACTAAAGCAAATTGCATCATTGTCTGTTTTATTTCGTAAATATTCTTTAAAAAAAAATGGCTTGCACAACGCACAGGAAGTTTTTTTTAACTGTTGCACCCAGTGATCTGCCATGTGATCTGAGCGGTTTGTGCTGAGTCTGCAGTTCTCTGTTCTTCAAATGACGGAGTGGAGTGGAGTGAGTGTAAATTGTTTCAAAGAAGAGGAAAACGGAGCCGTTTTCAGATAAAACAGCTAAAATAATAGTAACAACAACAACAACAACAATAATACATTTGAAAAGACAGTTTAATCATGATTTGAGAACACCAAAGCTTGTAGATGTGTGCATTCATTATTCTATGAGAGTAAAACTAATCTCAACTTGCAGAAACTTTGACTTTCTGACATTTGTTTTTCTGCTGACTTAAATAAACACGTTGTGACTGTTCCCCGATGTCTCTGAAGGCGGTGTGGGAGCTGCCCTGAGCCTGTGAGCATGCAGGGCCGGGGTAGTCTGGGGGCTATGTGGTCATGGCCCGATGGAGAGGCACAAATATGTGCTGAACTCACCACTTTCATGAGGTTTGGCAGTTTCCTCCCAGCTTTCTCAGGAAACCAGAGGGTAGGTAAGGTGCTTGGCCAATATTTCTCCTGACTAGAAAGACTTCCTGTTTTCTTTTTTTTTTTTTTTTTTTTTTGAGAGGGGAGGTTGGAGCTGTGTGGAAACACTTGTGGACCAACGACACTTTTACTGTAATCTGCTCAGCACCTCGTATGGAAAGCCTGTCATCGTGTGTGACAGAATATGATGACGTTGTTTCCGCCGCTGCCATTTGCCCGACTGCTTGATGCTGTATTTTTAGAATGAAATGGCTGAAGAGCAGAAAGAGAGAGCGAGAGGGACGGAGGGAGGGAGAGAGGATACAAATCTAAGACTCCCTCAATTATGGACTGGAGATAAGTGGCTATCTTGGCTTCTGGCTGTGGCAGCAGCTGGTTTCAGGATTCACGCCCTGAAATGTTTGATGTCTGATTGTGGCCTTCCTGTTATAAACGGACTCTTCCCATCAGATTGTCCTTGTCAGCGCCGTATCACAACGAAATCCTCTTTTGCCGTCTGTCGTCCCAATGAGAACTTCTTAACCTTTGACATTTGATGCACTGTGTTCCTCTTGGCTGAAAATGGATGTGGATCAGTGGATCACATTTGAGGGAACAAGAAATAGTCAGTCGTAGGTCAAAAATCCTGTGACACAGTCGGACAGACAGACACACACGTCACTAAAGGGAAATCATGAGCAATTTTTATTGGGAAAAGACATGTTGCAACTCCAAAGTGAAGTCCGTCACTATTGCTGGGAGATGTTCTACGAGTAGCAAACGTTCAGTCACATTAAATATTTAATGTGTCGGTTATTGCAGCGGTTGGGGAGCAAAGGGGAAAACAGGCTCTCAGCTCGTCAGTAATCTGGCTTCTGAGAGGCTCATCTCCTAAAAACCAGCTTCTGTCAGCAGAACACAGGATACACGGCCAGGAAAGACATCCTTCCTCTGTGCCTTTCTCTCTCAGTTCTCGACAGCCTCGACGCACAGCGCACATGATACTGTACATTCTATTGACACAAATCCTCGAAAAAAAAATTGAGAGGAAATCTCTTTAAATAATTCCATCAAAACATTATTTTTCACTCATCACTTGAATGTTTTTTTTTAGGTTTTGATTGTTGATAGATCTGAGGAAACACAGCAAAAATGCCATCTCAAAAATAAAGTGAACAAAAGTGAAGTTTTTGATGGTTGAATTTGCTGAAGAGTTCAAATGAAAGCTCCCATTAGATAGTGAGTGTGACTGGTGAGTCAAGGTCAACATAAAAATAGTTTCAAATGGGATAACAATAAACTAGGAATGTTGACAACTTCCCAGTGTTCACTTTGTATTCAAAGTCGTAGAATTGTAGAAAGTAAACTGGATCAACAACTGTAGACAGTTCTGAGCCTTCTTCTTAAATTGAGAAAATTACAACGATACATGTCAATGCGATTTTTTTTTGTTGTAAGAAAATGCAGAAGGCCTCCATGAATATTATAAGTCTTAAAAGCTTATTTGTTTGGCTACGATATGGACTTTTCCACATAAACACTTACTCTTTGTTTAGTTTCAAATGGTTTTTGAAAATTAGTGGGTTCAAACCCACTCTGTGAGAACTTTTCAGACCACCACTTCAGAACCCAGATCGTGGACATCAAGTCCCGTCTGTCACCCCAACAAGTTTCGTCTGTGAAAAAAAAAAAAATCTTTTACCAGTTTTTAAATATCTTAACAGCCTTGCACACTCTTTTTCTTTCTTTTTTTTTAATCAGATCTGCTTTTTCCACATTGATCCTCGCGGACCCTGAAGTCCTCTGGCAGCGGCCTGTTATCCAGACCAAAGCCAGAACCAAGAAGACCCACGGTGAGGGTGAACCCCCAACCGTGGAACAACCTGCTGGAGAACCTCAGGACTGCAGAGATTTTAAAGTGAGATTGAAAGCTGACTGTTTAAATTCCTCTTGTGTTTTTATCATTATTTATTCTTTTAGCATTTCTGTGTGTGTGTTTGTGTGTGTGTGTGTGTGTATGGAGGGTGGGAGGGATGAGCTTTTTAACTGGCGTGAAGTATTTTGTGTTGCTTTTTTTTTTTTTTTTTTTTTTTTTAGTATGAAAGGTGCTCTACAGATAAAGATAAAGAGTGATTTGTTTTGATTAGATTTGACGTGAACCTGCTGGTTCGTCCGTTGATAGCGGGTCTGTAATTCACTGGCCGCTCACAGCTCTCTGAAGTAATGGAAACATTCAGATTTACAGAAGTGAAACCCACCAAGCCGCACGCAAAACCCACTTTGACATCATTCCTCATGTCAGTGCAGATGTCAGTGTTGACATTTACACAGGTTTGGAGATGCTGCAGATTTCCTTCCGCAACAGTTTTACTCCTGTGGAATCAGCCTGAGTCCTCGGTCTTTGCAGGCGTGCCAATCTCTGCTTACAGTGCCAATTAATGTCTGAATCATCCCAAACAATCGAATGCCTCTGCAAACATTCAACAGAAACACTCCCTGTGTGACTTTGAGGATTTTCTTCCTGGGAAATATCACAGATGCTTCTGAGCGCTCAGCATAGCAAATATAAAAACTGTCATTACGTGGCTGAGGAGCAAAAAACACAAAATAGATGTTTATACAGAAGAAGCTGATGACCCAGTTCCAGCCATCAGTTTACTGTAACGGCAGTAAGATTAGGGAAAAGCAAAGGAAATGTCATGCCTGCACTTTCCAGAATTGTGCTGCGTTAGCAGTAGAGGAGCTTTGACACTCAGGCTCTTCAGTCTCTTCTCATTCCTCCATTTCACACCACAATGCTAAATGTAAACATGATAGTCCGTCAAAGGGCACAGATGTTAACCCCGAAGCGTTGTTGAAGGATATTTTTATACTTCAAGACAATTAGACTATCAAGCCTAACCGAAATTACACACATCTCACCATTTCTAGCTGAGAGAAATCTCTAAATGGGATTCAACCCTACATATATGTTTTCAAGACAAATGCATCTTGACCGTAACAACAAGGTTTCTGCTAGAACTCGCACCTTTCTCTAAGATTAACGCAACTATTTCTTTTTAAATTATTTTCTTCATCATTTTTGGTTTAAGAAAACAGAGAAATGCATAAATGTCCACACACAGTAACTTGCCAAACCACTGCTCCTCCATGTCAGGAGTCCGCGTTTCATTTGGATGAAAGTTGCAGTTCTCTTTTTCATTAGAAATGTTCCAAAACAATGTTTACTACAAATGTTGTGCAATGCAGCTTGGCTCCACTTTCCCCCCCATTGTATCACTCAAACAATGCAAATTTTTTGCTGATTTGAGACATAAATATGATGAAAATCTTTACACGAGCAGAAGACAACAATGCAACACAACAATACATTTTTAGCTGAGCTGCGTTTACAAATCTTCCAGATGAAACAAAATTCAATAATACCTAAGTTGACAGTTAAATATATTCATTGTGAGGGTCCCGTTTAAGCGATTTTTGTAAATGAAAATGGAAAACTTTCATCACCTTTGGAATATCTATTCCCACACTGAAAACACAGCTTTTTGAAAAGAGCTCCCAAGGTGGAACTTTTTGGAAACTCTGTCTCTGTATAAAAACGCAGCTGCTGCACATTCTCATCATGTATCATCACAAACTGATTTTTCTACATATGCATGAGATGATGGACCAAAACAACAATGGAGACCTGTAGAGTGGCATGACTCCCACTCGGTCCATGTTCTCCTGGGACTTGATAGCTTTTACAGTTGAGACTCACTCAGAATTCTCATCCAACTTCATTGTCTGTCCACAGGACTGTCCATCTACTCCCTTTGTTCATGCTGTATTGTTTTCTGCACATGTGAGGTTTCATTACAAAAAAAAACAACAGCACCACAACTACATCATCTTCAGTGTTTCTGCTGTTTCTGTGTAAACAGATGGCATTTTCAAACAGTTGTAGTGCAAATGAAAAAAACACTTTCTGAACAACAATGTGTTTTCACTTGAAACGTCACGTAAAAGGGGCTTGACACTTCACAAAAGAGGTTGTATTGAACTCCCATTTTGGAATGCATGCCCCATTTTCAACTCTAAAAACAAGAGTTGGTGAGAGTTGAAAACTCTGAAAGTAATAAAATGAAACATGTGAAAAGTGATAATAAGTGAAAAAAGTGAAAAAGTAATAATAATTCTAATTTAATATGATGCATCTTACATTTAAAGCGACACTAAGGAACTTTTCAACCTTAATAAAACATTTTAATATCTTTTGTGATGATACATCGACTTACAACTAGTTAAATGACCCTCTGTCACGGGCTGAGGGCGTCAGTCTTGCTTTCACTTGGACTAAGCAACTGTGAGGAGGGTGGTAGGAACCCTGCACACTAAAAAAACTCCAAATGGGCGGACTGCTTTACGGCATGCGTCACATCATGATAAAACATTGTTTAGCCACCATTAGATTCATTACCTCGTCGTTATCCATCCTTCACACAGGCACTGGAAACAAATGTAGGCGAGTTCAGTCCGACAGCATGCCGCCGGGAGCAGCATTTTACGACGCCACGTGCTAGACCTCATGGGAACTGTAGTATTCGGTCAGGCAAAACACTACCGCTTTTGTCCACTGGCACCGCCAAAATCAACGAAAACTGAAAGTTCCTTAGTGTTGCTTTAAAGGTGCATTAAGGAATTTGCACGTTTTATGTGAAACAGCGCCCCCTGCAGGCCTTGGGCGTAATGCAGCTTAGTGAAACACTTGTGCCTGTGGCTCGCGTGCACAGAAGAGGGGAACTCTTCGTCTGTCTTTTAGTAGCGCTCGAGTAAAATTTAAGTTTCTTTTACCTGGTGGAGTCTGTGCTGGAGTTGTGGCAGTGCAAGAAGCCGGTCCTTTCTTACTTTCTGGAAGATCCTGCTCAGTTGTTGCTCACTAATAAGTATCTGGCGGAGTAATGCCGGACAAAACAAAACCTAACTAAATCAGGTCAGCCAGAGCACGCATTACGTCATTTCTTTCAAATTCTCCCCCCAAAAAATTCTGGTGCCGGACCGGCACTGCAACTTTCAAGTGACAATTTAGCACTGTTAGCGGTACTTACAATGAATATATCAGGGCACATTGTACACATTATTAAAAATGTGTAACATATTTATGGTGGAAAATAAGTATTTTTAAAGTTGAAAAACTCCTTAAAGGTGCTGTAGGCAGGATTTTGCTAGTCAATGCTAATTTTTCTGTGTTTTCTTTGGATTAAATGTTAGAGTATCCATTGATAATCCTTTAGGAGTGTAGCATAACTGCACTATCGCAAGGGCGCAGCGTTTCCATCTGTCTCTGTTCTGAGCTGAAAAGGAATCTCGACAGCTCCAGGTATCTTTGACCAATCAGAAGAGCCCCTGAGGCTCTAACCATGAATGGTCGAGGGACGATCGTCGCACGTTCTTGTGGGAGGGGCTTAACTTGCGTCAGGGGCGTGATGTCAGAGATAACAGGACAGGATTGGCTGTGCTGGGTTTGAAATCACCATCTTAGATGGGTCAAATCGCCATCTTGCTTAAGTAAACCTAAGCAAGATGGCGGAGATGCGGAATCCTGCCTACAGCACCTTTAATGCACCTTTAAACAGTGCAAAGATTTTTTTTTTATTTTTATTTTTATTTTTTTTACCAGGTAAGTAAATTAATTGATGAATAAGGGTCATTGTAGTGTTCTGGAGAGTATGGATGGAGGTTTTTTGTTATGGTTTTGACCTACATACTATATAACTGCTTCCCCTCTCTCTCTCCCCCTCTCTGTCTCTCTCTCTCTCTCTCTCTCTCTCTCTCTCTCTCTCTCTCTCTCTCTCTCTCTCTCTCTCTCAGCCCCGCCCCCTCCGCGGCTGAACGCCGCAGCCTGTCAGTGCGTCAGGCACTCAGGGGTTAAACAGGGAGTCCGCCGCTCTCTCCTTTCTGTCCGCAGCGCTTTAGCGGAAAACATCTGACTCCTGCTCGTTTTTCCGAGGCTGTGTTTGATTTGCGCTCATTTCGCGGAGGCATCACCACGGCTGGATTTCCACCGCTCCCACTGCGCGCTTTCCAACAGGTACCTCATTGTCTCTGCTGAAATGTGATTTTTCCAGCCCTGCATTAATTAAAAGGCTCACCGGGACAACTTCAGGTAGTCGTTTACAAAGTTTTACATGTTGTTGAGTTCGCTGGCTTAAAAGCAAAAGCCTCCATGAGAAAGAGCAGACAGTGTATTATCAGATTTTACCCTGAAGTCAGCCTGTTTTCCCTTTAATTGTCACTTTTTGGGGATAATTCAATGTTTTCTGGCTCTTTTCCCGTCTTTTGGGAATTTTCTCCGCGTATCATTGTTTGTCTCGGCTCAAACAGATCTATACTGAAAACCTGAAACAGTCCACGACTCCTGCCGTCCTCTGATTTCTGCCAGTTTAATGCAAAAAGCCTTTCCATTTTGCATGAGAGTGTTTGCATGGCTTCAGTGTCCGCAGTGGGCCTGTGGTATTTCACCATCTCATTCACTTGCAGACTGAGTCATTCCCTGATTTCCTCCAGATGTGCAGTAGTTTACGTTTCCTGACGGCACAGGATTGTGACATTTCTGCTCTTGTGCTTGCCTATATTCTGCTGACAAATATAAATCCAGCCCTATCTTCTCTCACCAGCCCTCGTTTCTGTTGTGCCACTGCTGGATGCTATAAAAACCTCACATTTTTCCCCTCATCTGGCGTTTGTTGGCAGCCTTTTGGGAGTAGCTGTTAATATGTTATTCTTTAACTCACATTTGTGACAAAGAGCTGACATTTGAAATGCTTTTGTGTTTTTTTTTTTGTGTTTTTTTTTATTAGGCTTTCCTCCAGCTTAGTGGGACTCTGCAGACTCTTGATGAGTCAAGTGCGATCATGTGTCATCCTCCTGTATGGGTTAAAGGCCCGATGCTTCCCAGCGTGGCTGTGAGCCCTGCTGCTGTAATTTGCATGGAAAACTAAACATACAAGGCCACATTGTGCTTGTTTCCTTAATTTCAGTGCTGCACTGCAACTTGAAGTGAAGGTTTTTTTTTTTTATTATTATTGTTCCACAGTGGTACAGTTCTTGTGAGGTATGAAAACATGCTCTTGCTTGCAAATTTGACTTGGTTATCAAATCATTATCTTTCTGCTAGAATGCACTGGGTGACCTCAAAGTTCACACTTACTCAGTTTCATCACGGGTTGCTCTAATTTCCTGTGTGGTTTGAACGATTTGATTAGATATACCTCTTTTTATTTCAACATCACTGCTGAGATTAGTTTTTATAGACTGCTGAGATTTCCGTTTTTTGCTTGCTTAGCTGGGCATCACGAGATCTTCTGCTCCTCTAGCGTAAGATTAACTTCAGGTAATTGCACAACCTTTGCCCATTTCCAACCTTTGGTCTGCCCTTTTAGTGCTCGCAGGCTCTTTTTCTCTGGCGTTGTGGCCAGTTTAGCCTCGGGAGCTGGTCCTGTAAGGTATGTGCGTCCCACACAGAGCAATGTTTGTGTTGGTTGATTTCCAGTTCTGGTATAGAGAAGCATTTTTTTTTATTTATTTTATTGCCTTTTTTTTTTCTCATTTGACTCACGTGTGACTGTTACATTTCTTCAGTAAATATTTGACTCATTACATGTCCAAATGACTCAGATGGAAGTTGTTGGGCACAGCCGGTGCAGATATCCCCTGTAATGCTGTGGTTTTTTTTTTTTTTTTTTTTGATAAAACGTTGTGTTGCCTGCTTGGTTTTGGACTGAGTGATGGTGTGATTGCTGACACGCAGATGCGATTCACCGTTCAGATGCTGTAAGAGGCCTTTTATTGGTCTGCCAGATCACATGATGTGACTCCCTGTGCAGCTTAATTGACCAATTTGAATGAAAAGATCACTTGCAGGACTGTTGAAGAGCTGAGCAGCAGCGAGACGTTTACATTTTTATTGGTGGTGTTTTGGTAATTTATTACTCCAGGAAGCCAAACGAGCACGGTGGCTTGTGCGAGATAAGGTGTGCGAGCTCGTGGGGACCTTGATGTTTTATTGGTCATATGTCTTGTCCTCTCTCTGATGGGTGCATCTGTGCTTGTAAATGTTTACTGTGCTTTCTTGCATTGTATAATTACTCACGATGAGCCAGAAATGGCTCGAGTGGCTCCTCACAAGAGCTTTTACCTGTATTTAAATGTCATCTCTTAAAATTCTTGTTTTTTGAGGCCAGAATTGACTTTTTGTTGTTTTTGTTTTGTGGTTTAGACAGGCAGCGAGAGAAGCATGTGCGGGTGTTGAAGAGTCACACGCTCGGTTGACCTGACTGCCCCTGAACCCGGAGCTGCCGTCTGCCTGCTTTACCTCTGACCGTGCGCTTGTCCAGAGAGGCCGACTCCCAACGCCATGTCCGCGGAGGTGGAAAACAGCGTGCCGGTCGCTGCTGATCCCGGCGTCGCCTCCCCAGCAGCGACCTCCACCTCCAACACTCCTCCCAACTCTCCTGCAACGACTCCATCCAAAGTGTCGTTCAGGAAAGAGAAGAAGAAAGGTGATTGGTCACTGGAGGAAACGGATGTTCCATCTTTAACTTAAATGTTGAAGTGTTTATGTAGTTTCAATCTGATATGAGAAGTATGTTGTGGTTGAATTCCTGTTCCTGTTGTCTCCATTGTTCATTATTCAATCATCAATTTAAAGCAATCTGGCCTGAGCCCTGCTTTCTCCACTCTTTTCAGTGCCTGAGAAGACAGATGAGTACCTGCTGGGCAGGTTTCAAGGAGATGGCGTAAGGTACAAGGCCAAGCTGATTGGCATTGACGACGTCCCAGAGGCCCGAGGAGACAAGATGTGTCAGGACTCCATGATGAAACTGAAGGTACAACAGGGCAGCTGTAACCTCGCTTCATGAAAGGCACGGCCATTTTTAGGCTGTAGAGTACCCAACAAAAAGACAGGAAATTGCAAATAAATACACTAAAGTAGTTCAGTTTCTTTCAGTCGTAAATAATAAAAAGTCACTTCAACAAGACGGAAGTTTTCATTTGCTTGAGTGAAAGACGGTAACATGAACTTGTGTAACATTGTATGCAAAAGTAACAAAAGGAGAGAGAGCACATGGATAACAGATCACAGTAGAGACAAAAAGTAGAAAACGCCACGACATGTCAGGAAGTCAGTCGATTCTGTCCCTGTGTTTGACTGCCTCCTCTTTCTCCCAGTTAATAACTTGCTGCTCTCTGCGGGGGGCTTCGCAAGCACACACAGATTTTCTGCTTGTTTTCCTGCAGGGTATGGCAGTCGCTGCTCGGTCCCAAGGCAAACACAAACAGAGGATCTGGGTCAACATTTCCATGTCGGGCATCAAAATTATTGACGAGAGATCAGGAGTGAGTCCTGCTTGTCACTTACACTGATGCCAGATTTGCAAGGGGTTTAATTTGAGATGGTAATTCAATTTTCCCCATTTCTTAGGTGATTGAGCATGAGCATGTTGTGAACAAGATCTCGTTCATTGCCAGAGATGTAACGGATAACAGGGCTTTTGGATATGTGTGTGGAGCAGAGGGGCAGCATCAGTTCTTTGCCATAAAGACTGCACAGCAGGTAACACACACACACACACACACACACACACTGCTAATAAGAGTGACTAACAGAAAATGCCACAGTGAAAATGACTCGTTTCTTTCCCAACACAGGCAGAGCCGTTGGTCATCGACCTGAAAGACCTCTTTCAGGTCATCTTCAACGTGAGGAAGAAGGAGTTAGAGGCCTCACAGAAGGTAAAGAGCTCAAACAGGGACAAGTTGGGCAGTGACGGCATCTTTTATTTTTTCCCCTAAATTTAAAGGAGAAGCACTCTGCTGTCACTTCAGAGGGTCGACAGAGTGCATCCATAACCGTATACACCACCTGACAGTCAACAGTGCCTCTCTGTGTTCCTTCTGTGAATCACAACTTGAAAAAATTATTTTGAAACGCACATCTGAATTTAAAAAAAAAAAAAAAAAAAAAAGTGTATGTGGTCATTAACAGTCGGTCTCTGTTTACAGGGGGAAAATGGCAGTGCTGTCGTTGAGGTAAGTAGGCCTACTTGGGATTTTTTTCCTGAAGTGATTTATTTTTTTCTGTCTTCATTTTTTTCTTTTTTTTTCTTTTTTTTTTTTTGACATCAGAATGGAAACGATGCCCTTCTAAGTATGGATAACAATGCAAAATCGGCCCAAGTAAGACTATCTGCTGTGTTCTGTCACCAGCTCACAAAGAATATAATCAAATGTTAGATTTTTTTTTTTCTGTTTATTTTTTTTTCTGACATCCAGCCAATGGAGCAGCTTGACCTTTTTGGAGATATGTCAACCCCTCCAGACCTCCATTCACCGAATGTAAGTATAATGCCCCAGTGTAGACAGTGTGTATTTCCTTCATATAGGTGTCAGACTTTAATTAAAAAATAAAATAAATACTTGAAACATGACGGAGTAAAAGTTTGACATGTTTATACATTTTGTCAAATCCTGTATTTTAAGGGGAAAAAGTTTCTCAGTCTCTAAAGGGCTTTGTTCAATAATTCCAACACCTTCCAGATCATCCCATGTGTGTATTAATGCAAACTCAATTCTATAAAAGATGCATTTTTTAAATATATAAAGTATAATTTTTTAAGAAACAAAATTCTTTTCAAGAATTGAGTTGATGCTTCACGTTTACCAATCTCATTGTTGTTGATCACATTTTAAAGCTGCTATAAGTAGAAGCTGTTAAAAAGATGCACATTTCAGTTGTTTTTGTTGTTATTGCTGGCTTTGGATGACCAAACTCATCTTTGACATTGCTCTTGCTGAAACAAGCCATTACCTCCAGTTTCAGGTCAAATTGAAGATGCTGACTAACAATTTAATAATCGCTTGTTGAAAGATGGACTCTGGACTCTATTACATTGACTGTTAATATTCTACATATAGCAGCTTTAAACATTTTTGTTTTCACACCATTTTGATTCATTGTTCATTTTGTTAACACATGTTTACCTGTTGTCAAACTGATTCATAAATCTGTTTTTTTTTTCTTTTTGTCTCTCTCACTGTTCCCCTCATGTTAACCAGGAATCTAATGATATTCTCTTGCTGGACTTCACTGCTGAAGTTGACAGCAATCAGAATTGCATAAAGGACAACTCCTTTCTAACTTTCCCTGACCATAAGGCATCTCCCCAGACAGAGAATCCCTTTTCCTCAACTTTTGGCTACTTTCCAGCTCCAGACAGTGACCCTTTCAGAGATGACCCCCTTTCCAATTCGTCCCCTGGCCTGGCAGCCGATAGTCCACACCTCTCCCTCACCAACGACCACCGAAACGGCACTGTTGGCGGCACTAATAAGACAATTATTAATGGTGGTTTGAATGAAGACTCTGAACATCTCAGTCAGCAGATAAATGGTTTATCCAGTCAGACCATGATCCTGGCTCTCAATAATGGACAGTGGCCACTAGGGGGCAAAATAACTCAGGGCAACGCAATTACCATGATGGACGGAAATGAGTCTGGATCGGCTCTCTCAACCAAAAACCCATTTTTTGACTCACCTTTGAAAACTCCCCATGTCTCTAACGGCGTTACTCATCGCCCAGAACCGCCAGTGACTCATAGCAAGGACTCCGTTCTCTTAAACCCGCCTCCGCAGAACTCTAAGTCTGGACGAGGCCGAAGGAGTGCAAAGGTGAAATTACACAGCTAGATGGATTGCCATGAAGCTGCATGTGTCATGATGCGTGAAAATGGGTTTGCTGCACATTTGGAGCTAACATCTCCCACTCTGAGTTGTTGGGTTTTGGCATTGGTGTTTGTCAGGATGTGCACTGGGTTGAGATGAGACACAAGACCTTTGGTTGAGGGCTTGTCTTTATGCATGCACTGGTGGCCATATGCTTCTCTAACAAGCTTTCAAAAAAACAAAATGCATTTTTGACCTTAATGCTGTACGATCGACTGTCTTCTCTGCTTAAAATCTGTCTTTCTAACCTTCATGCGTCGGTGATAGACCGTTGGTAAGTGACAAAGCATGCACTTGCACCACGTTCAGGTGAACTTTGTAGCATTTCTAATTGTTTAAAATGATTATTTGCATTTGGTAAATTTTTGCTAACTGAGAATTAGCATTGCATAGCTAAGTCTGAAGCCATGTCATTGTGTTCCTGCACTGCCTCATAGTTTTTTTTTCTTCCCTTTATTCATTTGTGGCTAGTCCACACCAGCTGACCTGTTTGGAGCAGATCTGTTTGCTGCTCCGGCTTCTGGTCCTTCTGAGGTATCCTCCAATCAAGCTGACCTTTTCAACAGTGCAGCCACAAACTCAACACCCTCCTCCATTGCTGCTCTTGGTATAACCATAGCCCCTTGATCAGATGTGTTTTTAGTCCGTTTTCTTTTCCTTTGAATAATTTTGTTAATTTTTTTTGTTGTGTTAAGGGAACCTTCAACTGGGTTCAGCAGCTACCACAAGCATCCCTGCTACAGGTATGTGGGGAGCCCCCACTGCTGCGCCCGCCATGTTCTCCATGCCAGGAGGGGCGGTTCCAGGCCAAATGCCCGCCTACCCACAGCCATCCGCCTTTGGTGGTTTACCCGTACCACCCACAGCCTGGGGCCAGCAGATGCCCCCTCATTTCAGCCCTCCACCACTTTCTCCACCTCATCTTGCTTGGGGTCAGCCTGCCGTGACCAATCCTTTCCAACCCGGTGCGTTTCCAGCGATGAGTGATCAGCACGGCCCGTCGCGCCCCCCACCTCCGAAACCAAGGGAAGCGCCAAAAGTAGAGAACAGTGCCTTCACAGCTTTGGATCCACTTGGAGAAAAAGAGAAGAAGACCGGAAAGGACATGTTCAAGGACTTCCAGCTTGCCAAACCCCCGGCAATCCCTGCAAGAAAAGGGGAGGTTCTGTCCAGCTCTGCTCCAGCCCCCAACAAAGAACCTGGTGCATTTGATCAGTACTTTTCCAGTAAAGTGGGCATGGCTCAGGAAGCTGCAGACCATGATGACTTTGATATCGGTCAGTTGTCATCACCTTTAAATGGTAAATGTGCTGTGCCGTTGCCTCCGTCCCATGGCTTTGCTTGATAAAGTGTACATCTCCAACCCCTCACCAATTGTCTTGTTTCATGTTTAGATGCCCCAAAAGCCGCTCCCGCTCCGGCTGCTGCCCCGGCTCAAAGCTTGAATTCTGGGCTCCTTGATGCTACCTTCTCCTCTGCCCCCTCCCAAGGCCAAGGAGTCAATCAGAACATATTTGATGAAGCATTTGGAGCCCCAAATTCCAGCCCATTCGGAGTGCCACCTGTAGCTAAGGTAAAGTGATTCACGGTTTCATATTTCCAGCAGTTACAAAAATGCCACGATCAATGCATTTGAGTTCTTCTGTGATTGCAGGATGCTTCTGCTGGTCAGGCAGCTGCATTTGATGATCCTTTTGGAAATCCTTTTGCTTGATCACAACTTGGCCCAACAGTATGTATGCCATCATTTTACTCCCATCAGTCAGTTGATCTGATCAGGTCGATGCCTGTTTTTCACAGTTTTCTTCTACTGTGATTCCACAGTTTAAATGGGAGAGAAGGAGACCTTCACATCGGATAACATCGTCGGGACGAGCTGCTCTGTGCAAGACAATCCAACTGATGAACTTTTCTACCTTCTTGCCCCCTGACCTCCCCTTCATTTACACCTTTACCTCTGGTGTTGTTTTCTTCTTCACAATCAGTAGTTCCTTCCCCCCCCTCCCTCAAGACCACTGATTTAAGAAGTAAATGTTGTCTTGATCTGCTGAAGAAAGAAGTGTGCTGAGTATTAAAAAAGGAAAAAAAAGGCATGTTTGAAGAAGTTTACTGCTGATGCTGTCTTTGTTGAAGAATAAAATAATCATTCATAATGCTGCATGGCTTGGACAAGTTCATTCATAAAAGGTTGAAAGACGGTTCAAGAAATGCAGGAGTCAGAGTTCAGGTTGTAGTTATCTTTTATATTTTATATCTTTTGTATTTGCCCTTCGATGGACCTGCGATCTGTGCACAGTGTACTTTGCCTCTCACCATTTGTCAGTTGAACTGAGCTTCATGGTCAATTTCCAAATTTAGCAGTATCAATTTTTTTAAGAACGTAAAACTACAAGCAGGAGTTCTTGTCTTAATCAGGATATGCAGGAGTTCTTGTCTTAATCAGGATATTCAATGAGATCCCTTAGGCCAAAAAAATATGTATAAAGTGAATTGTCTTTCAACAGAGTGTCTGGCAGTCTCTGTTGTATTATGGGTTCTGCTCATTGTAAGCTGGGGTCAGCGCCCCACTGACCTGAGCACAGATGCATGTCAGGGGTTCAAATTAAACCCTAACAGTTGCTTTTTACAAGACCATCAATAGCGCTGCTATTTTTGTGTTGTAGAAGAAAAACCTAAAATGAGACATAAGTGTAGCTTTGCTGCCATAGTGTGAAACATATGGTAATAACCTGCAAGATTACTAAGGGGTTCTGATTTATCTACTGGGAATGGACAGTAGTAAGAGTATCACAACAGTAGATACAACACTAAACGACCTGACCGTGAACAAAAGGAGTTTTTAATAGCTATAGTAGCTTAGAACCGTTGTGGATGTGCATTTGTTTAAAGAGGGCTGCTGAAGCTAGCAAGATGCCTCAATCAGAGGATGTGGTTAGAGTTCACTGTATTTTGCACTTAAAAAAAAAAAAAAAAAAAATCTTTTTGGGATTTCCAAAATTAACTTTTTCACATTTTACAAATCCACCAAAACAAAGGGGAAATGCAATGTACCAATATTTGTATTTGAAGGTGATTACATTATGTTGCTCCAGTCCATTCAAGATCAACTTGGTTGGTATGTAGCCTGAACTAAAATGTTTGTCATTTAGTTCAAGGGTAAAAAGGATGAAAAGGTCTTCATTCAGATCAGACAAAAAGATTAAAATAGCTTTTAAAAATAGCTTTTTAACTCTCTTTTTAACCCTTTTCATTCAACTCCACAGAATTTTCTTCCTAAATTATTTCATTCATGATCCAAAAAGCTTTCACTACACTACTCACTTCACTACTTTAAGTTACATTGGTGCGGCAGATTTTTCTATTTTCTACAAAAACAAATTTAACTATTATTTCAGGCAATGTTTTTTGGATTCAAAACATAAGTGACAGTAAATGAGCACATAAGCTGTTGACACACCTGATGAATACTATGTTCACAGACAATTAAGCTGCCTATGAAGCAAAACTTTAAAGTGTTTTACAACCTGTGCAATCTTTGTAAGGGTTCCATGGTGTAATGGTTAGCACTCTGGACTTTGAATCCAGCGATCCGAGTTCAAATCTCGGTGGAACCTGCTTTATATGTTACAGAAAAAGACAAAACAAGTTTATCCTGAAAGTCAACTTTGCTGGACTGTTGTAATATGGCCATGTATCCAAGTTTAAAAGCTAATTCATGATCAAGTTACATCAGTTGCCCTCCTTAAGATGCTTTGTAATCTCAATGTTAGCAGTTTCAAACTAACAACGACAAGATCAGCTGTAAAATAACTGTAATCTCTCATAAAACCTCACTTTAACCTGTTTTATTTGACAGTGGTAATAAATCCTAGACATTGTGAACAGGCCATAATTTTCTGGTTATTTGGATATCCTTATGGAATACTGACTGTTGTCACACCGCTGAACACAGCATCTTCATCAAGATAAACTGTCTGAAAAAACATTTTATGATATGATCATCTGTAACTTTTGGAACATGTTATTGCTTAAACTCATCACCAACTATCTTCTTTATTTACCCTGTTCATCTCTGAAAATTATTGGAGACTGACTGGACCTATTTTAAAACATTTTAGAGAAATTGGGATTTACATCATGTTATATCATCAATAAACATAATATAATACTTAATTTTACTTGATTTTATTTTCAGATTAAGCTTACAGTCAATCAAAGTTTTAAGTTTTTTTGATGAATTTTTTTCTGTGGATAAATTTTAGGATGGTTAAATGAACAAAATAAACAATCAGAGTTTTCAGCACACTTAATGAACCTACACATATTTCCTACTTTTTTGTGGTCCGTGAATGCCCCGCGCTTAAAAGGTAAGGTTCCATGGTGTAATGGTTAGCACTCTGGACTCTGAATCCAGCGATCCGAGTTCAAATCTCGGTGGGACCTGACTTTATGGTAATATTCATCCATGTGCTCATGAAAAATATCACAAAAGGCGCAGCATAAAGGAAAAACCTCTTGAATGCTGTGTAGGCGACCTCTTTTCGGGAAGAATAGGGTCAGGAAACTGATATATTTTGAAAAAGTAGCAGAGGTACACTTCACTAGAAATCAAATGAAGAAGACAACCAGTTTCAAGCTCCATATTTTCCCTCAGAAAAAACAGATACCCGACGGAAACGATAATTTAAAGATTTTCCGACTTTTTCGGAGACGTGAACGCACCACCGTAATATCATGGGGTTCCATGGTGTAATGGTTAGCACTCTGGACTCTGAATCCAGCGATCCGAGTTCAAATCTCGGTGGGACCTACTTTATGAAAACAGAAAAAATCATCAGTGTGCTCTTAAAAATTACCGCGAGAATTGCAGCAAAAAGAAAAAATCGCAGAATTCCTGGTGATTGCTTTGTAGGCGACCGATATTCAAGACGAATGAAGGAGGGGCTACAAACTTCTATAAAGTGGCATTTCATGAAATAGTTAGAGAGATAAACTTCACTGGAAATCAAATGAAGAAGACAACTGTGTTTTCCCTCAGAACGTTATTGCTGAAGGAAACAATACCGGATGAAAACGATAATTCTAATATCTCCTACTTTTTCCTAGACGTGAACGCAACATCAAAGCTTCATGGGGTTCCATGGTGTAATGGTTAGCACTCTGGACTCTGAATCCAGCGATCCGAGTTCAAATCTCGGTGGGACCTGACTTTATTGAATCCTCTATTTCCCCCGTGACACCGACAGAACAGGAATAGTAAAGACTCACCAACCTCGTAAATGTCTGTTACAGCCACTCTTGCCAAGCTGTTTTTACTGTAACGTAAACTTCGGTATCAAACTCCTACATGGTAGGTTTTGGTAAACGGGTAAACCTAGAAAATCAACGCTGATTTAATTCGTCTGAGATAACAAGGCTAGTCTTGCTCACGAAGTGCATGTTCTTGCCTCATCCAGTTCAACCCACAAGGACTACATTTCCCACAATTCCTTTCATACACAACAAAATTGTTACGTCACTCATAAACATGGCGGACGAGTGTGTGCATGGAGTCCGCTACTCACCACTCCTCGTCGTTTAACAAAACCTTATTTCCTCCATGAAGACGACGTATTCCTGGGCAGGTGCGTGATTACAAGGGAAGTAACACTTCTGGACAAAGTAAATATTTACAAATAGTTTTTTCAATCACGTATCATGACCGCAAATACCACACAACTCCAGCAGTGTTGTCATACGAGTTTCCCAGTTTAGTGTATTTTACTCCTCATTTCCTTCATCATTCAAAGGTTATTTAATGATTATAAAGAGTTATTTAATTATCATCTATACCTTTAGTTCCATTCTACACGGTTTAAGTCTCGTATAATTACATTTTCATTCAGTTTGCACTGTCAGCTCGAGCTACTAAAGGTTTTCTTGACGTTTCCAATGATTACGCGGTAAACATGTCTTCTATTGTCTTCTTCATAATTGTTTTGCCTTTTTAAAAATATATTGTCTGTTATCATTTGTCTTTCTCATTCCAAACGGCAGCTTTCCAACTTTTTGTAAATTATTTAATGTTATTTTTATAGGTGAATTCTGTGATGTTTCTTTGTCACAACTATTGAGATATAATATGTATTATTAATGTTGCACTTGTCATTGCACATTCTGAATAGTTCCAAGTTTGATTTACAAAATCTGACATTGGCATGTGATTTATAGGTATAAAATGTAAACATATCTGAAGAAGTCATTTTATTACATAAACCTGAGTGGTGTCTTTTTCTGAGCCTGCCACTACTTATTAGACACTCTGGATGTATTTTATTGATTTTAGTATTGCAATGTTATGCAGTGAAGGGATATAGTCATATAGTCTGAATGTTGATATTAGGGTGCAGCTGAACTGCATTTGAATAGAGCATTTCAGCGCTTTTGCTATTTTCCTCTCTTTCAATAATTTATGTAGAAGTAGTTGACATTGTTGAGTCAGTTGGGTTGACATGGAGGTTGTTCGATGTAACAGCTGTTGTCCTCTTTAGGTTATATTATCAGAATTGACTTTTTGTCTGTTTCAGGTCAAAATGTTTCGCCGGTCAAGATTTAGTGCCCGTCCTAATGTGGGCACCGGGGGCCGAGGGGCAGCAGCAACCGCAACACCTCAGGAAGCAGCGCCAGCCAATCGGGAGGCCAGTGAACCCCCCGCGGACACCAGTGAGAGCAGCACCGCTCCGAATGCAGAGATAGAAGTAAAGTCAGATGTGACGTCAGAAAAACCTGCAGCTCCAGAGTAAGTGAAATGACCGACAAATTCCAGAAGAAGGTACATGTACTGTTTTTTGGAAAGTTTTATGAAAATTACTTTCTTTTTTCATTGTTCAGAGATGGCAATGATCAGAATGGGGAAGGAACCAGCTCTTCAGCAGCAGTCCAGCGAAGGAAGCGGTTTTCTGTTAAACCCAGAGTAGCTCCTGGTCGTCCACCCACCCTCCCACGGACACCAAAGTCCCCCATTAAATCAGTTTCTGAAACTCCTGTCGAATCGTCTGGTACTGGTGTTGAAACGTCACCACAAGCTGTTTCCACCAGAAGTGGAAATGCGGCTGCCACTCAAGGATTACTGTCCCCAAGGCGAAGGAGATCCTCAGAAGGCAGCAAGTCGCCAAGAGTCCAGCCTAAGCCCGCCGTCGTTTTGGACGACAGCTCAGAGCCTTCAGTCGTCCCTCCAGCTGAAGACTTGCCAGACCAAACCCATCTGCCATCTGCCAGTAGCAGCCAGTCGGAAAAGACGTCTGACTGTCAAGCTAAAGAAGGTCCACCCGTCAGGCACCCAGAAAAAGTACCACCTTCTCTACCCGACAGGGAAACGAATGAGATATCGGAAAAAGCCAAAAGTCTGGTAACATCAAAAACCGCTCTCTCACTGACGGCCTCGTCGTCTCTGAGTCGACTCCTGAATGGCCCGTCGGACCTGCAGAGGCTCATAAAGGCGCAGAAGCTGAGAGAGCTGCTCAGACAGGAGAGATGCAAAGAAAAGGTGAGCTCGGATGTGTCAGTTTATGAGTTCAGTGGTTAGACTTGTTTGCTGTTAACATTTATGATAAAGGGTTTGTGCTTTGCTTATGTATGCAATATGGTTCAGGATTCAGACCTGATGACTGCATTTGTCGTAGAGTCAGGAAATATTTCAGTTGTTAAAATGCTGCTTAAATATCGATATAGGACCTTCATCTCTTTCCTGGATTGGAACATCTGCTTCTTGACCGGATGTCAAACAGTTAATTTATCCATCCTAACTTTCATTTGAACATTTCTTGCTCCTACATGTTTTATTACTCTTCTTTTCTCTCAACATACTTACTGTGGCAGCTCGATCTCCCAATATGCATTTGGAAGAGTTTTACAAAAATCTGTTGCGATGTGCTTGGCATGCTCACCGAGAAGTGAAAAAGCTGGTGGCCAGAGTTCTTTTGTGTGAAGATGACATCTCGAGGGTCTTCTGGTTATCGTGTCCATAAATTATGTTGAATTGGAGTAATGGTGTATTTCTGTCTGACCCATCTCATCATGGACAGAGGACAGAAACTCGAAGGCCTTGAAATATGCTGCTGAACACATGATATCGTACAATTACGCTAACAAATAATGATAGTCTGATTCTGATCTAGCCCTAAATGTGAATATGTTTAACAGAAGTTAGCCTATCTTGTCTTTTTCAAGATGCCAGTTGGTGTGAAGCAGATTTGATGGGTAGATTTATTCAGTAATGGAATTTAGTTTCTGTCAATTAATTTATCTGGCGTCGTTTATTGTTGCAGACCCTAAAGAAAGCTAAAGCACGTTCAAAGGAATATTCTTTAGATCCTGCCAAGATGACGATGAGGGACCTCATTCATTATCTCCCTACGTCTAACCCCATGTCGTAAGTATCTCTAAGTTTTTTCAGTTAGCATGAGTCACATTGAATTCTTCATTCATCCACAAATGGTTTTGAACACGACCTATTTCATTTTTTTTTTAAAATATGTTAAGACTTTTGCCTTCTCATTGTAGGTGTAGTTTAGAAGATTCAGTCCAAGAAAATGAGACTTTGGTCCCACCCTCTCCACTGAGAGAAGCGTAAGTTGATCACGCATAATTGAACAGCGTTATAGTTTACAGCTATTCTGTGATCCTCTGGAGCTTCAGTGACTTGATTATTGTTGTGAAATCACAGTGTGATGTGTGCGTTTTTTTCTTACATCCTCTGTTTTATGTTTGCACTGTAATGCCTGAAGGTCTCCAGAGCCAGCACAAGAACCCATAGCCCCTTCGAACAACACAACAAATCCCAGAGAGGAGGAAGAGGAGGGCGAGGATGATCAGGAAGAAGCTCTGATGGTTCCTCAGGTCAAAGTAGCAGAAGATGGCTCACTGATTATTGATGAAGAGAGGTGGGAAGTGTTTTGTTCTCACCTGTGGCGTGTTGGAGATCATCATCTTATTTGCCGTCTTGATAATGTGCTTTAACCCGATGCATCAGTTTAACAGTGGAAGTCCAGCGAGCAAAGGGACCAAACCCGGCACAGGACCGAGACCCCATTTTTGAGCGAGGCTCCACAACAACTTACTCCAGTTTCAGGAAAGGGAGCTATACCAAACCTTGGTCCGCTGAAGGTAGACTTGATCGAGTAGAACACTAACTGCACACATGGTTTTTTTTCTGCTTATTTGCCCTTTTCATGTGTTTTTTTTCTTTTTTTTTTCCTTCAGAGACGGACATGTTCTTCCTGGCTGTGAGCATGGTGGGGACGGACTTTTCCATGATTGGTCAGTTGTTTCCACACCGGGCTCGATCAGAGATAAAGGTCAGGACTGACATGTGCTTATTTAAAGAACACTTACAGAGCATCTTGTATGAGCCGAGTTAATGTAATGCTGTCTTTCAGAACAAATTTAAAAAGGAAGAGAAGTTGAATTCCTGGAGGATCGACAAAGCTTTCAGTGAGTCTCCTGTTAATGTCACGACAGCAGTTTATCTGTGACCCCTGAGTGTGTTTTCAAGCTGTATTTCTCTCTTTGTCTTTGTAGAAGAGAGACGCAAACTGGACATTGAATACTTTTCTAAACTTCTTGAGAAAGTTATGGAAGTTAACAGGAATCGAAAGAAACTGAAGTCACTCGCTCAGAAAAATGCCCCCAAGCAGCGAAAAGCACCTGGTAACGGGCTCTACAGGCAATTTTTCTGTTGTTTCATCCTCGGTAACATTTTCTCAGTCCAAAAGTCTTGGTGCTGTTTGTCTGCCTGCAGCCAAAAAGCGAGCAAGAACACTGAGTAATGTGGAGGAAGTCGACGAGGAAGACGAGGATGAAGTTCCAGACGTGGAGGAGGAAGGAGAAAAAGAGAACGAAGACCTCTGCAACGAGGGAGGGGCTCCTGCCGCTGAGCCCAAGAGGAAGAACAAGAGAAAGAAGAGAGCGGACGCATCAACTGAGGATCGGCAGGAGAGCGGTAATGATATATCTGGGGATTTAATGAAGATTGTTTGTGGTATTGTGAAAAATACAGGCCCACTGGTATAACACAGTTTGACGATAAAGTTCGTTTATGAAAAAACAAAAGAAAAACACACAACTTTGGAAAAGGATGAATAAGAGCAAAGAGAGAAATTAAAAATATAAAAATGGAAAACTGTTTATCTACAAGTTACAGCCATAACCAAAAACCACCGAGCAACTATTGACTCAACCTTTTTGACAGAATATAAAATTCACAGCTCGCAAATCTACTCTGCACTTCGATATGTGTATAATGCCAAGATGGGTCGACTAGTTCTAATAATCGGCTATTGACTGGACTAGTAATTTAATGAGCATGATTTTTGTTCAACTTAAAAATCAGGTAATTAATTAAAAAGCAAAACACTCAAGTAATATTGTGGTGATATATGTTTATGGTTTACATGTTTGCTTTTCACAGAGATCAAGCAGGAGCCAACACAGTCCAGCACTCTGCAGCAGCCAGTATTGGCTTCACTTCAGGGCTTGAATAAATACCTGGCATGATGTCAAGTAGTGTCACAGCTAATGCCACTTAGTTCACTGTGTTAATACCATGTTCTGTCGTTGTATGTTAAGTTTTGCACTTTTGTTCTAAAAATAAAGTTAATTTTTGTGCTGTACTGATTAGTTTTCAGCTTTATTTTAGGGCCGCCAGCAGTAATTGCGATTAGATTAATGCAATCCATAAAATGTTAAACAAATTTAATCGCAAGCCTTTTTGTCCCTTCTACTCACCCGTAGTCAGCTCCTCTGCCTGTAGTGCTTTTTTTTTTGATGCAGCTGTCTGCAATAAACTGATCATGGTAAACGCATGTTTAACTTTAAAAAAAAACAAACAAAAAACATCAAGATGGTTCAGTTGACAAGTCAGAGTTTAAGTTTTGTAAGAAACGAGTTTAACTGCTACCGCAGTACGTCCACTCTACGTCCACTACGCTAAACACCCATTCAGGGGCATTCAGGTAACCCTAGGAAAACACAGAACATCATCCAGCCTTAAACATATTTAAAATAAAAAAAGAGATGTTCCAAATATAAACCGTCATCCTCAACGGAGGCTGAGGAGGAAAACAAAACATCAAGAACACGAGCAAGGGAAAGAGGCAGGCGGAGGAGGAGAGGACAGAGAAGCCATCACCAGTGTATATTATCAATATTATCAGGCATTGAGAATACCTGGAAAGCAATGGAATTTCAATTATACAATTGAAAATGTGTTTGCTGTTTCTTTGGCTTTTAATTGTCGTTTTTCCCCACAAAATTTACTTGTATACTGATATTTCTATTTTCAGGCGAGGCGGGCGTGTCTGAATGTGCTGAGGCCGCACTCCCTGAAGACCACACCAATGCAGACATGTAATAAACCTTTTAATAACGTTTTTAAAATTCAATATTGTTTAAAAATTGTCATTGACTTTTCATATTTTCTTTGAAATCTTCAGTTCTCAGGATACAGTTACAGATAAAAATCTGGTTATCAAGCCGGCTAAGCTCTCTCGAGCAAGAGCTCCAAAACCAACCCTGCCTCTGGGCCGTAAGTGGGGCAAAAAGACGGCCCCTCCCACCAAACCCAGAGAGGCTGCGTCAGATGAAGAGGACGAGAACGTCGACGGCAGCACCCATGAGGAGCAGGTGACTTCCTGTTCAGATCACAGCTTTTTAGTGCTTTTTACATATTACAACTTCATCTTGTAATACAATTAAACCAATACTTCAGGTAAATAAAGATGCTTCAGCTTCAAGTGAAGCCAGCAAGAGGAACGCAGCAGATGATGACATGTCAGACGAAGAAGAAGATCTGACCGTTAAACCTCCAAAACCTACAAGGTGAATGATTTCATGTCTCATGACCTTTCATGACCCAAAGAAGCTTCTTCAGTTTCCAGAGCTCTTTCTGTTCTTCGTGTTTAATATAATTGTTCTTTTCAGATATGGCAGAGTGCCCAAACCCACCAAGCCCCTGACTTACTCCGACAAAGACGACAGCAACTCCTGTGCGTCCGAAACCTCGGCGCCGGCTGCCAAGCCTAAAGCCAAATGCACGGCCAAGAGGGGGAGGACATCGAAGCAGCAGTCGTCCCCGAAGTCTAAAAAACCCAAGCTGGTCACGCTCCGGGCCTCTCAGTCAGACTTAAGCGATGAGGAGAACGACGGACAGTGGGGCGGCGAAGAGCTGGAGGTGCAGCAGCTGCCGTTCAGCTCCAGCCTGGACAACAGCGCCTCCGAAATTGTGCCCACAGGCCTCCACACCCTGCAGTCTGAGATCTCAGAAGTGGATGATTCCATGGTGGAGGTAGGAGAAAGAGTTTCCCCATACAGATATGCTGTACCCGCCTCTCATTTCATTTCATTGTTGTTATTTTTTCTTTTCTTTTCACATTTTGTGTTTTGCTTTTGTTTTATTTTGTGTTTCACTTTTCGAACCCTCCACTCCCAACACCCTCGTTTCCACACACGCACAGCTTGATATCTTGGCCAGTATGCCCGATGTGTTGGGCATGTCAGACGAAGCGCTGTGTCCTGATTCATCCTGTGGTCAGGCACAGCATGGGACAGACACAGCTGAACCATGTGAACATCAATTGGACCTGCTGGTTGTAAGTTGCTTCTGCCTCATGTGTAGCGCCAGGAAAATTCAAGCCTTAAGCCCAGTTAGTTACCAAGTAATTTTAAAGATATTGATGAAGTGAATATGCTGCTGGGTCGTATGATAAATCAACAGCTTAAGAATTCAGGTTTCAGGGTCTCTGTATGCATTTCATGGTTGGGTGACTCAGCTTTGTTGTATAGAAGTTAAAATAATTTACTGGACAAACGTTTTAATTTTTTATAATATATCAGATAATAATCCTGGAATTTCCAGAAAAATTATCAAAATGTGAAAGATTTGTGGTATTTTGTTACCAGCTAGATATAATGTCACAGATGAACCAAAGAAAATGGCTTTAGGTATTGATGCAAACCAAATTTTGATATTCAAAATAACATTGTGCTTGATAAAGTTCCTGTAACCATTCAGTGCAAACAACTCAGATACATCGAAATTTAGACAGGTGCTTACTTGCTGCCACTAAAATTTGTGTTTTCTTTATCATCCCAGCTCTACACAAATTCACATTTACTGAGTGAAGCTTGTCCGTTAAATTTTTTGGAAGTCGCTAATGCTTGTGTTTACCTTTCAGGACGTTATAGATTTCCTTTCCACAGAACACACAGAAGATAATTTAAATTGTAAGTATTGGTAAATGAACTGCATATACACTTTTAGACCACTTTAAAATAAACCGTTTCCTAACTTCTTTTTCTTTCCAGTGTCTGAGGAACAAAGTTACAATGAGGCTGCACAGACCCTGTTGGCCATTGGCAATGTGGCTCACATCACTCAGGCAGCACCGAGTCAAGACGCCATCGGAGATTACAAAGAAGGTGAAACACTGCCGTCCAATTTCTTGACCCAAAATACTGTTGCATTTCTAGTTCTGCAGTTTTAAAGTGTCCTCTTGTATTTAAATGCAGGTACATCAGAAGACAATAACGAGCCCACCAGCATAGAGGACCAGATTCCCCCAAGGCCTGCTGCAGAAGAGGAAAGTGCGCCTTCTGTATTTGCACAGTTTAGACAGGATGTTACGAAAACATCAGAAACTGCGACCACAGTGGAAGTAGAAGTCACTGAAGCTCACGCTGTTAGTGGCGACGTGGCTGTTACCAGTACAAGTGGTCAGGAGAGAACCGAGCAGCAGACCGTTGTTGAACTGGAACCTGAATTGCTTTCAATCCCAGAGAGCTCAAATAATAATCATCCACTACAAACAAACAAAGGTCGCTTTTCCAATAAGAAACCTAAACCTAATCTTACCCAGACGTCAAGGACTGCTCAATCAAAGTCTCAACCAGAATCATCAAGTGGTGAAGCGAGCCATGCTGGAGCACCTTGTCAAGGCAACGCAGCAACAACGGCTGCAGTAGAAATAGCTCCAGAGACTCAAGACTCTGCTCCAACAACGTTAAAAGCCAATGTAATAGATGAACCGTCTCACCAGGAGATGATTGTTGGCCAGGTGGAGACAGGTGCAGTAGCATCAGAAGTCCAGAGTCACCTTTCTGCTGAATTCCAGGTTGAACCAAGCAGGCTGACTACAGTGGATACCAACGTAACATCTGATTCTAGAGATGAAAAACTTGCCTCTGTAGAAACATCTGAGACTTCTTTGAAAGATCCACCAACCTGCGACTCAGCAGTCACGGAAGTCACCCAAGAGGCAGTCATAGATTTAACCGCTGACACGTCCACCGATAATGTTCCACCTGCAGAAGATTCACCAGTCCGTAAGGACGAAGAAAGTGAAGTTCAAACCACGCGCCAGTCTAGACGTGGTCGATTGCCAAAAATCAAACCCAATCTACAACAGACGTCAAGAACTGCAAGGTCTAAAGATGAAACTCCTAAACCTGTAGAAACAAGGTCAGCTTCTGAGTTCATCAACGAAAACCCGACATCTTGTTCTCAAACATCTGAGGCTGTCCCCGAAACTGAAGCTCGACAAAAAACAGATGTACATTCATCCCCAAAACAAGAAGACCGCAAGTCTTCTGTTGTGGCTGCCACACCCGTGGAAGAAGTACGACCCACTCAAGAAGAGTGTAATGCTGCACCTACTTGTCAAACGAGGCGAAGCCGATTCCAAAAAGTCAAACCAAACATACCGCAGATGGCAAGAACTGAAAGATCCAAACCTCAAACCAGAGAAGACTTAAATGTAGGCCCAGGTTCTGATGTGGAACCTCAACCAACATGCGTTCTCGCACCAGAACAGTTGAATCAGACCACTGATCCTGCTTCAACTGTTGATCCCCGGTTGAATTTAGATAGTACTCCGAAGGAACTCACTCCAGATGAAGACAAACATGCATGTCCTGAACCTCCAAATCAGACAGACTTGAGTTCCTCAACCATTGAGGAGAGGACGTCAGAAAGCAAGAACCTTTCTGAATCCCAGTTTAGTGCTGCTATTGAGCAGAACATCAGAGAACCAGAGTCTACCCCCAAGATCAGTGATGAAATCCTGCCTGCTGAGGTTAAACCGGCTGAGATTAGCTGTGAGGATATGTTGACAACTGACTCATCGGTCACAGAATCCCAGGTTACACAACAATCAAATGCAAATTCAACCTCGGCGCAGTTTCAGACAGGCCAGGATGAGGATTCTGCTGAGGTTGCTACATGTGTTCAAGAGTCACCAGCCAGTCAGGAAGACAGTCAGGTTGCATCAACCTCTCAGGTGAGGAGGGGTAGATCACAAAAAGTCAGACCCAAACCGATTCTACCTTCGATACCACGCACTGCTAGGTCTGAACGACAAACTACCAGTGAGTCTGTGGAGAAGGAGTCAAGTCCAAGCCCCAAAGTGGAGGTGGAACCAAAGCAACCACATAAAGAAGCAAGAAGTGAAAGTACTCCTCCTGCTTCAACTTTAAGTTCGTCATGTGATTTGATTTCTCCTGCTGTTACCACCGATGAGCTGGCGACAAAAGAAAACAACAATTCATGCACCGAACAAGGAACAACACAAAATGTATCTCAAAGAAGACGATTTTCCAGAGTCAAACACAAGCCCAACCTGGGTTCATCCGCTCCAACTGCACAGACAAAACCACAGTCACCCGATATCAGTCAGCCCGCTGATCACAGCCTGAAAGACACGTCCTCAAGTGGGACAACAGAGCAATCACTTGGTGGTGGTACAAATGCACAAGGAGATTTGGAACTTGTAGAAAAAAGTGATGAGCACTTGCCACCAGCACACAGTTCATCAAAGGAAGCGCCCACCTCGGTGAAGTTTGGTGGAGAGGATTGTAACCTGGGCAGGCCAGACGCAGCTGCGGAGACAAATATTCAACAGATCATTGATCCAGCTGCAGATTCTTCAAAAGAGGGCTCCACGGAATCAGTCGTAGTGTCCACTGATACCTCTTCACAGTGTTTGGAAGGAAATTCATCTGTTAAAAGGTAAATTATGAATTTTCTGTCATGTCATGGATCTCAGAGTATAAATTCCAATGTTTTAACAGTATTTGCTGTTGTATGGCTTCAGAAATTGAAAAGTCTCTGGTGGGTTTTCCTTCTTTTAAAGTACGGATGATGTGAAGTCAGAGTTGACAGACTCTCCTCAGACATCCAAAAAAGCTCCTCAGCCTCACAGAGGCAGGCTCATCAAACCCAAACCCACCTTGGGTTCCCGGACTCGTCGTGTCCAGCCGCAGGAAGCAAAGGACAGCGCTCCAGCAGAACCAGGTTTCACTGAACGAAAGCTGCTTCGCTTTGAACACATCTGAGCACATTATTGCCATGTGAATCATCATCATTTTTCACAGAGTCTGGCAGCTGCTTACCGGATGTAGATGCTTCTGCTGATCAGAAACTTGTGGCTGAACTCCGACCGGACACTCAAGAACCAGGAGAGGGAGTTACTGATGAGCTACAACACCCAGACCCCCCTCAAGGGGATATCGCACCTTCCACTGGCTTATTGGCAAAATCTGATCAATCTCCTCAAGGCGTGGCAGAAACATCGCCCAGACAGGTAAGAGAAACACCAAAAACCAAAAATATTCCACTTTTGACCTAATATTCAGCTAAAATGTGAAGATACAGAGCAGTCATCAGTTGTGTGAGACTGCATATAACAATTTTTTAAGATAGAGAATTTTGATCCTAGTTTGGACAGGATGAAGTTTATATAGCCAACTTCAGCTGATCAAGGAGGACACTCATGAAATAGTATATCAGTGTATTTTATTTATTTATTATTTTTTTTAAAGATTCTTATGCCATTAGGGTTCGGATTTTGATTTTGAACATTTGGCATTTCATTCTCCATACAAGGTGTTTAAATTCAACTTAGAAAAGCAGATGCCTCAGATTAAGCCACTTAAGGTTTAATTTGGCTTTTCATTTCCTTAATTATATTCTTCACACAAGTAGGATGTGGTATTTATGTTGGGTCCTTCTATCAAGCCGCCACCAGGGGTCAGTCTATCTCTTTTGGGAAGCACCTGCCACCTTAAACATATGTTTTATTTTAGATACAAAGTTTTTCAGACAATTTTATATTTAGGCTTTTTAGTGTCTGACATTAACATATCTGGTTCATAACTAAGTTTTAATGAAAATCACCTGTGAATTTGCATCAATTGTGTTTATTTATTTCTTTTTTTACATTTTCTGTTTCTTAAACCCCAGATTGAATCATCAAGTTCAGAAGGGTTCCAGACTCATCCGTTACTTCAAGACAGTGAGTATGATCAATCTAATTGACCTCATTCACACGGTTTGATTCCATACATAAGTTTTCCCTTGTTTTTTCTTCCTCTCTCTCTTGCCTTCAGTGCTGCCGGACAGCGTGCCTTCAGATCCCGACGAGCCGTTTTTCATCTTGTCTCTGACCGCGGTCCCGGTGTCCTCGTCGGGGGAGGTAGCGCCCAGTGCAGCAGAGCCCCCGCCTTTTCTCACTGCAACACCTCCATCGGTACAACAACCAAGGTGAGTGAATATCTGCGTTTTAATGCCTGATCTTCCAGGCGGGGGGTCTCTTTTGTTCGGTGTCTGATTCACCAAACTTCTGCGCGCCTCCACAGCGTTTCTGGAGAGAGTTTGGTCCCAGCAGGAGAGCAGCCCGTGTTTAATGTCGTCGTATCCACAGAGGAGAGTGCCGACACGGGCCTCCCCCGTGGAAAAGACAAAGGGACCGATGCTGCAGCCGCTAACGTGAGTGAAGGATCAAGTGTACTCAGATCTTGAAAAAGTCTTCAAGCACTTTTGTAGTTTTTGATGTTTAAGCTGTTAAATGTAAGAAATAGTCGATGGCGAGGGATTTAGTTTAACACAAAGAAGGAAAAAAAGCATTCTCTCTCATTCTCTCTTGTCATTTTTATATATCATAGCAACGATAAGTCACTTTTCTACTGAAAACCAAGTAATAAACAAGCCTCAGAGTCCTGACTTTGAATGTTAAGGTGCTGATAGCCAGAAATGCAGCTCAGTGTTCTTTTTTACATCATTGTAATTTTTCATGATACTCAAGAAGTGGTCTTTTTTTCTGTGGGTCTCTAAAAGTCAATCAGTTTGTTGTGTTCTCTAAATTTGTGCAGAAAACTGGAACAAATGTTGAAAAAGCACTGCAACTTGACTAAATTGAATGTATTTCATCATCACATGATTCGTTGTCTTCTAAAATGTGTGCTGCTTAAGAAACATTTCTGCTTCTAATGCGTTGTATTTATTTATTTGTCACATATTTACTTTTTCTCATACACAAGGATTTTACTGTGGAGGATCCAGAGTCTTCACAAGGTAGAATAATTACGTCCTTTTACTGCTTTTCATTTGATTATTTAATATGTTATTTGTTTCTAAATGATATTATCCATGTTAAAGGAACAGGAAGTGTTTCAGTTGAGCCCCAGAAGAGCCCACAGACTCCGAGCAGCAGTGAAGCTCCCGTGACTCCTGAGCAGCAGAAACCTGGTGGAAGAGGTATGCAGAAAACAGACACCTGCTTATTATATGCCTTTTCAGCATGTTAGTCTAACCTTTTCACCCTGCACCCCTCTCTGCCCTTAACAGCCAAGTCGCAGGTTAAACCCCGCATGACGAGGAAGAAGAAGAAACAAACCAGCGAGGCCCTCGACCCCGAGGAAGCAGAGTCGGACCCATCTCAAGCAGCTCAGGACTCAGAGCATGCTGGGACCTCTGTGGAACCGGGAGCTCTTGATCAGGGTGTCACGGAGTTGCAGAAAGAGAGGAGCTGTAAGGTCGACGCTGAAAGTGAGAGGGAGCCTGACGTCGGCTCGAGCGCGCAGACAACACGGAGGACGAGGACCAGAATGTCAGCGAGGTGAGGGAAAACTCCGATTTTTCCTTTTTTTTTATGGGAATCTTTCTATTACTTATGATTGAATATGTATTTCCTCTCTGTCTGGTTATTAGATCCAAAACCAAAGCCGCCCCTGCAAGCACTCCTCCGCCCAGCAAAGCGGCTTCGAGCGGATCGAAGGCCAAAGCTCCGTCTGCGAAGAGAAAACAATCCTGTCCAGAGTCTGCAGCCTCCACATCACATGGCGCTGCTATCGCACTGCAGCCAAAGGAAATCCATGCACCCACTATTACATCACCTCCAGAAACAAAGGAGGAGCAGACTTCTGACACGAGTTCCAGCTTCTGCCATCCTACCGCCTTGCAGTGTCCAGCCGAGGTAAGGAGGTGACAGGTGGCTTTTTGTTTTTTTACACACCTGCATCAAGTCGATCGCAATTCATCTTTTTTGCTCTTCGTTGCAGGTTTCAGACTCTCAGGAAAGTGGAAGTTTCATCAGCAGCTTCCAGGAGAGCGAGGAGCCCATTAGTGTGTCTCAGTATTTCTTAAGTGACATTTTTACAGAAGTGGAAAACGAGTAACAAGCATGGTGCAGAAGGACCGAGTCGGTGGGCCCGTGAATGGTCTTTTTAAACAGATATTTTGTGCCCTGTAAACTGTTCATGTTGTAATATTTTTTTTTTCCTCATGTTTTGTTGTATTTGCTCTCAAGGTAAGCATCGTTTCACTTTCAGAAGCACTTTCAATTTGTACAGTGATGAATTTCTTAAGATACGATAAAATAAACCTTCATTACTCCCTCAAGTATTAAATTGCAGTTTCAGCAGCATCACGCCAACAGATCGGTGAAAAACTAGTGACTGCTTTTGCTGCCTATTTCTTTTTTCATTCAAGCCTCAAATGTCTTACAATTTTACGAAAAGCTGTGAAATATAAATAGTGTTCAATAGCAGAGCATTTTGTGTTCACGATTGTCATATTTTCAGACCACAAATTTATCTCATGTACATTTGTACATTTTAATATTAACTTCTTTTTTTTTTTTTAATGCTATCTTTCCACATGTGGATGTTTTCAAACAAGCCAGGTTTTCTGTTTGGGTGATGTTCCATTGATGTGTCTTTGTACAGCAGTTCCAGCTGTGCGGCTGGTGTCAGCCTTCCTCTATAATGTATATAGTATGGATCTGATAAGCAATTCAAGAATACCTTTTACAGATGTACAGCATTCGGTTTATGTTTGTTACAGGAACTATATGTTTTATCCACTTTAAAAAAAACCTGGATTTTTTTTTCTCAGTCATTTCAGAAAGTCGTTTGTGTACTTTCATGCATTTTTTTGTCGATATGGTTCACAACCTCCTGATGTAGTGAAACTTTCAATAAAGTACTACATTTTCTCACTTTTCATCTTGTGTCTGTGTCATGGTTGAGCTACAAAACAGTGTTGGATGCTGGAGCCATTTCCAGTTGGTGACAGGTTACACACAGCTGTGCACACAAACAGCCCTGAAATACAATCGTTGCCATTCTGTTGATCACAAAAGATTATCAAGTTATTTTCATCAAGAGACTTGTTTAGCGACATCGGTAATACTTTAATTCAATCTACTGTAAAAGGAAGTTCGACTCATCTCATTGTTAATGCTTTGATCCTGCGACTCACCCAAATAGGAGTCAAAATGCGAGACAAAGCTCCATACAAACTTTGAGAGTAATCACAGTAACTGTATATTTTATGTATTATGATTCTAAAACAGACTTCGGCAATTGGCAGGCTGACGGCCATGTGCAGCCTATTTGCATTCATGCATATATGATGTAAACAGTGGATTAGTGATTAGCTCTCTTGCCTCACAGTGAGTAATCCCTGGTTTGAGCCTGGTTTAGACTTTAGTTTACGCAGTTCACATTCTCCACGCCTGTACATTGTGAGGTTTTTTTTTTTTTTTATTTGTTGTAAAGGTCTTCAGGTTTATTTTCTCACAGGTGTGACTGTGGAGTTGTGTCTTTCTCCCCCCAGCAGAATGTGGATGGAGAGATGTTTTCACTGTGCCGTCTGGTAAAGACAATGACCTTGTTGTGACTCTTACAACGATGCCGGTTCCACACTAATCCAAATTTTTTTTTTGCTGCCATTCAGTCACAGACGTGCAGTTTCTGTGGGAATGACGTGATATTCACGGTTCCATCGGTGCATGTGATGGAGCTGCTGGACTCAAATATGTGAGACACTAATCCCTCATGCTGCAGCCTCTTGTAGGGGGGGCTTTAGCCTGTTTAGATCTCTCAGTTGAGTGACTAACTGCTCTGTCTGCAGGTTCACTCCCAGCACTGTTTCAGTGAGCTGTGAGATTAGCCGGTTCACTCAGCACTGCCTGACTGCACCGGGAGCCGACCTCCGAGGTCCTGCAGAGAGGGAGCATGAATGACAACATCCAGGTGGGTGAGACCAGATGATTCTGTATTGACTGCTCTGGAAATCACTGCTTATCTTGCTTGACAGAGAACTTTATCTATAGATTTGATTACAATGTGCACCTGAAATGTCTTTTAACATTAGTTGTCAATTTATCTATAAGATGTGTCCACATTTGGGTAAAATGTGTGATGAATTATCAAAGAATTTCTTCAGATCAGTTGGTTGAATGGGCTATTAAAATTGTTTAAGATGTATTCACTGAGTGAGAAATGAAATATCAACGAGGCTTAAGTTAAAATAACATCATTTAATTACGCAACAATGTACTGATCCCTAAATGCTCAAGTATGGCTTGTTAATGCTGGGTAATCCTCAGACCTGCGTCACAAGGGAGCCATTGTTTAACCAGTCAACAGTCTGATATAATCATTTTAATTTCGTCATTTTTCCACGGAGATCAAAAGGCTCATTCAGAAGAGAGGCCTGACCAAAAGCAGCAGCGGAGGTACAATTACTTGAAAAGTAACTATTGAAAACAATAAAATCTGATCACACAATAATGTCTAAAATTTGGCAACATCCTCAATTAAATGACTTTAAGAGGAAATCAGCTGCTATCCAGAGATTTCACAGGTTTTCTAAACAACTGTCAAAGAGAAGTGGTGTTTTAACTTTGGGAACAATTAATAGAAAATAGTCTAAAGACTGATTCATTAGATGGTCCACTGTGATCACAATGCATATTTTTATTTCTTGATGTTATTACAGCAAATTAAAATAAACTCCACAAACTCTAGATTCCTCATCAAAATTATAACTATGAACAAAATGATAATACAGCAATCTGGGCCGTGTGGATCTTTCTGTTTACTGTGGGTATATTTCAATTTCTGATGATCTTCATTATCTGTTATTTTGAACTGAAAGCGCACTTTCTGACAGGGTGATGAGGTGCTGCGGCAGATCGAGAGGGAGGTGCGGATGCGGGAGGGAGCCAGTAAACTCCTTGCAGCCAGCTCCCAGAGAGGCCAGGCCCTGGAGGCCTCCAAGAGCCTGCTCACCTGCAATGCCCGCATCCTGGCCCTGCTCGGCCAGCTGCAGAAAATGAGGAAAGCACAAATCTTGCAGAGAGTCGGACACAGGTCAGACGGGACTCAAGTGCATTCGATGTATTTTCTGGTGAATGAGCAGACAAAAACATTGGCGAGGACATAGGGTTATGCAATGGTATTACAGGGCAGAGATCGGCACATGAGTTCTGTTATGCTCCCTGATTAACTGCTTGAGGTTATATTTGCTAACTTTCTAAATCCAGGGATATGAGCTGTGTTTCCCATGTTTACTGAAAAACTTGCTCTGGACTATAATAACTATGGAGGTTTTGTTTTTTTTTTTTTTTATTAGTTAAACTATTTACCATCTTACTTTTAAATACAACCCTGGTTAGATCATAGGAGTGCTTCTCTTTATTGTCTTCAGTTGAGCTATCAGCACTGTGTTTGGACCAGTGTCCCTGCTATTTTTGTGTCTCCCTGTTACTGGTTGATGAACGGTGTCTCACTCCAGGCCATCTGAAGATCCAGCGCCCTGCGCAGGCAAAGTGGCAATCTCAGGTGAGTGTTACCAACTTGTTGTACCAGCTTACCACTGATTCATCCTGCACTCCTGCATCCTTGACACAGAATTGATCAATGTGGGAAAAAAATGAATTTCCCAAAGGGGATTAATAAAGTGTGATGAGTTTACTTTTACTTGCATACAGTTTGTCCAAACTTAACCATCCATTTTTATAGCGCATTATTACAATCGGGGTTGCCAGGGTCAGTCACAGGGCAAACACAAAGAGACAGACAGTCACAAACACTCAGTCACACCTATGGGCAGGTTGACTGGTTAATCTCAAATCCATTGTGGGAGGTAGAAACAGTTCCATGGAGAGATATGTCAGGTAAACCCTACTCATTTAAATTCAGCCCAGACTGGAACCTGGATGTCAGGGCCTAACCTCAACCAAAATGTTCAGGGTGTAGCCCCGTTTTCACCTTTGTTTTGGAAGGATCTAGCTCGGATTAAACTTGATGAAGTGGTATAGAAATTAAAATGAATGGTACCATTTAATAAACAGCTCATGCTGCTGATATGATTGACAGCTTAAAATCCCAAACACAAGATAAAAAGAGAAAACTCTATTCTCGGTTCTATTTTCCAAAAAACTAGCCTACACTTGTGACACGCTGTCCATATTTTTTTTATCATGTTTTTCCTGCTTACTGTGATCAAAACGGGCCCAACCTGGCAACGTTACGTCCTAATCACATATCTGGCAACCTGCCACTCACAGCAGATAGTTCCGGCTTCGCAGTGGTATCACTCCGCCTCGCAGGTGTCGTTAATCACCTTTAATGAGATTCGCCTGTTTTATGTTTATTTCGTCGCGTTTAGAAGATAAACGAGGTAGTAAATGTGTAAAGAGTGTAAACTAAGGTATAAATATAAGAAATAGTTAGGAATGTGTTTTGCAGCCGATACAAGAAGTCCGAATTTCTGGTAAGCCACTAAAGCTAATTCATTAGAGGCACCGTGCTCGTTAAAGTTTATGGTGTTCTCCCATTTCAAGAATCAACGAATTAAGCTGTTCATTGGTCGTTTATTTTCAAGTTATTGTATGAAAGCGATTTTTTTTTTCAAAAAAGCATCTTGGTGGCAGATGTATTTCAATCTTTATCATTTTCATTCTACAGACCTGCGAATCCCCCTAATGTGGAAAGACTCGGAGTACTTCAAAAACAAAGGAGGTAAGACAGGGCTTGATATATAAACGAAAGCTCCGGCATTGTTTAATTCATGCAGTGTTTTTTGAACATCTGAGACATTTTCTGTATTCTTAAATAACGCTAGAAAATGTTTACAAGGAAAACTTGAACAGTTCGCTTAGAGTATTCAAATCCATCAATCAGTCATTTCGTTTGTCCTCCGAGATCCTTGAACGTCATGATGTTTTATTCAGATTTCTAACTTCACATGAATTTCATAGCCACCAGAAATTATAAAATAAGATTTTTGTAATTTCTGTTAGGGGTGTCAACTTTTAGAAGTTTTTAAACATGTATAACCAATTGAATTTGTACATGTAACCGGGACTTCTAAGTTACCGAATTGTAAGTGGTTTCACGTGATGTGATTTGTGATGTTTTTCTATCGCAGTTGCGCTATATGACCACTAGAGGGCTTAAAAGAACGAGGAGGAGGAAAATGACATGTACACAATTATTGATTATTCTAAACGGTTATGATTTGTTATCATGTACCCGATTACACGTGTAGACATTTACACTAATTTCTACTAAATACTAATCTTTGGGCCCCACAGTTTTATGCAGACTAATTGAAACCCCACTTTAAATCTCTCTACTAAGTACTTTTTGTAGCTGTGTTGGTTTTCATTGCTGTTCCAAAGCACTTTGTAAACCCGGTGATGTTGAAGATGGAATGTTTTATTGTCCCTTTTGTCTTTCATTGCAGAGCTACATCGCTGTGCTGTTTTCTGCCTGCTTCAATGTGGCACAGAGATCCAGGACACCGGTGTGGTGATGGTGGACAGGACTTTAACTGACGTCTGCTTCGAAGACATCATCATCTTGTGAGTCCAGTTCATTCTCAGTATAAATTGATTTCATGTAGCTCTGTAACATGTTTTACTGGGTGTTTCAACAGCGACAACGTGGGCCCTGATTTTGAGCTGCGTGTGGAGTTGTACAGCACCCGTGAGGTTGAGGATTTCCCACCCGGAGCCGTCGGACAGAGGAGAGGGGTCCGTCTCGGGGGTTCTCTAGGATCCTCCTCTGGAAGAAAGATCCGTGCCACATTTCAGTCTGCAACTCTCTGCGGGTACATTTCCACTGGAGGAGATGTGAGACCTGGAAGCTTGTCGCCGCCTTTATTTCCTTACCTGTCTGCCTTGTAAGTATAGGGGGGAAAAATCTTTTCACATATTCAAAAACTTAGATTTTGTCCATCTTCTCTGGGGAAATTAAAATTGTTATTGTGTACATTGTTTTCTGTTGAAGGGGGCCTAAGTATAGCCTCTTGGCTCACACAACACTGACTATTAAACATGTCCAGGAGGCTTTCAAGACCCATGATCTGTCACTTTCAGCAACAGGTGATATATGTCTTACTTTTTTCTCTTACCAGCTTTTCATCTATATGATACGTCCCTTTCTGGAAGTATTTTCTCATCAAAATTTCCAATCAACCCTTTTTGTTTTTCAGAGCAAAATCCTTTCTGGTTGCCTCTGTACAGGAGCATGTGCTGTCGTTTAGTTGCTCAGCCTTTGTGCATGATTCAACCGGTGATAAGCGGCCCTCTCAAAGTCAAGGTGACTAGATTTTCTCATGTTCTCCTGCCTTTAAACTCCAGGGATCGTTCTTGAATGATCACCATTCATAATCTTTCTTCCTTCCCTCCTTTCACTCAGCTTGAAGACGACTGCAATCAATGGGAAAATGTCTATGGCGTCCTCAGGGGACAAACTCTGATCTGTTTTCAGAGTCAAGCAAACCTGGAGTGTGATGACGAGCCGTTGCTTGTAATCCCCATCAACAAGGTTTGTAGTGGGGGAAAAAATGGATTAAGCCTTTACAATTTTTTTTCTTTCTTCATGCAGTAATAAGCTAAAGCCACTAGGGGTCCCTGATGAACTGCTAAGAAGAGAAGAAAGCTGTTGTGATGGTGTGAGTCTAGAAAAAGAGACCAGAAGTGCAATAAATAGTTTATTCCCAAATAATCAACCTACAGCTCTGCAGCCAGTTCATTACAATATGAGATTATTTCCCACGTCTTGAAATAGCAGTGGAAAACTAAATATTTTGTTGAAATACAACTTTTCCAAAGAACATGTCCTCTAGTCTATTTTGGTTGTCAGTGTTGAGATTATGCTTAGAACGTCTGAGTGAGTCAAACTGAATTTTGAGCTCCAGTCGATAATCATTTACTGTTTCAATCACATTAAAATCAGTGTTTTTTTTTTGTCTTTAAAGTTATAAAGGATTTATTCTGATTATTGAAGTGATTCAAATCTACAGTGAGCACTGCCACTGCTAAATACAGTAAGTAGATGCAGGTTTTGCTGTTTTTAATACCTACACACAGTTTTATTTGTAAGTATTCAGATGTTTGATTACTTGTTTATGCTTTTAAAAATTTAACTTGTCACATTCACTAAATAAAATTTAATGTGTCTGAACAGGTAGTGCAGTTTCAAAAATTAATAGGCGTTCAAGAAGTAACATAATCTAAATGTGTAGATTTGTACTTCGTGTCATGATTTCATCTTGAAAAAATGCATTCCCAAAGACTTCACTTGTGGTTTTTGAATCTGAAAAGGAAATGAGTCTGTCATGTTTGTGTGTGTGTGTTTTTTTTAGGAGTTAATTCCTTTTTCTTATTACCATGCACCTGAAACCAGTTTTTCTGAGCACAGTTTGAATAAGTGGCACAGTTAATCCAATAATGTGATCTGTTGTTGAAAGAATGCCATCCGTTTGTTTTCTTGGTAGTTTAGCTTCGCTCCAGTTCCCCCCCCCCCCTCAAAAAAAATAAATCACAGGCTCTGAAATGTTATTTTAATTGTTTTGACATGTGAAATTCAACTATTTCATCTAATAAGAAGTGCAATGATGCAAACACACTTGTAGAGGTCTTAACATGAAGCGAGATACAGTACAGTCTATACAGGTGCAGACTAAGATGTAAATTTCACACTTATCTTTCCAATAGATGCATGGTTAATTTCAATGTAAAAAAAACAAAACATTGCTCATGTATGATTAATTTCATTGGAAGTAAGCTCAGGAGCATATGTAATGAGGAAAACAAAACACACCTTTTGTTCCGTGGTGTGGAACTGAAATGAAGCGGGGTATAAAGTTGTTAAAATGTACACAAAACTTATTGGTGAAAAAAAAAATAAAACAAGCATAGATTCAGAACTTAATTAAAAAAAACAAAAAAACAAACAAAAAGAAAACGTGTATATAATCAACCAACACTGCGTTATTTCATCCGACGCCTCAGGATTACCAGCGATATCTGTACAGATGACTGTCGTTTGTATTGACGCAAGAAATCCAAGGCTGCTGTGTAAATAATGAAATGTTTGCGTTTCTGTGCCAGGATACCATTGTCCGTGTGCCTGACGGTGATGCTGAGCCTCATCACCTCATCTGCATCAACACTCAGTGTCAAGGAGACACTGCAACCTACACTCTGACTGCACTCGCAGCTGAAGACAGACAGCGCTGGAACCAAGCCCTCCGGCAACACATCCATAACCTGAGTGAGGCCTGAACGAAGCTAAACTGTTCTCTTAACTGTACGACACTGCTGGTGTGCACTTACAAGGCTGCTTCCACGGCATTTTAGCAGACTGAGGGCAGGTTTTGAATTTTCTGAGAGGGACATTCGGAAGGTTTTTTTTTTTTTTAATTTTTCCCTGAACTCATGTATGTTAAGATAACAGGAAGGTTTGCACAGAGTAGAAGAAACGGCGTCAATGCCAAGAAAACAGAGGGTTAACTCTTGTGCCAACGTTGCATAATGTGATAATAATCTTGTTTTTATAGAACCCTTGGAATTTGGAATAGATTTGAATGGCGTCAGAAGCCAAACATGAGTTAACATACTTATTTAACTTCTTTGCAGTGTACAGCATGAATTTTGTTTTTGTGTTAAGCTACATGAATCTGGGATTTTACCCAGTTCTATCTCTTTCTTAATTTTATTCATTTGATTTTGACCGTCTGCCTCCTGCTCTGGTCTTGCTGACGTAAGCTTGTGGGGAACTGGAGCCCATCCCATTTGCTATGATGTGAAAGGCAGGATCCATCAAAGAGAAAACAGACACCATCATGCAAACACTAGTGGACATTTCAGAGTACAAAATGAACGTAACTATGCTTTTGTGACTGCAGGAGGAAGCAAAAGTACCCTGAGAACATGTGAACTCCACACAGAAAATTCCCCCTCTGGAAATTAAACCATCGTTTCCTTGATCTGATTCATGATGATCAGCTCAACCAATGTGTAGTAAGACACATCCGTTTGCGAAATACAGCTTAAAGAAGGAAATGACAGGCCTTGAAATAAAAGAATGATGCAATGTAAAAAACAAAAAAAAAGCAAGTCTTTAAGATTAACAGCCCCTCAAGAGTTTAGTTGAAATTGATTGGAAAATATCTTCTATCTGTGAAAACTTACAGTGAAGCCAAACACTGACATTTGTGCCCACTTTCAGCGACATAGAAAAGCTGAGGCCTTTGAAATGAAACCACTGGGCAATTTGCCAAGGCTGTTCAAAATTTGAATGAGGTTCTTCTCGATTTCTTTGACATGTGCAAATCTAATTTTGACAAGCCAGGAGCAGGTAAATCCATGGGCCTCGGTACCCCCAGGGGGGTTAGCGAGCCCCAGATAGGAAACAGCTGCTCTATTCCTGTAAATGATGGATATTCTGAACCCTGTCTCTTGTACACTATGTACGGTATGTAATACAAAAAAACAGAATACAGTAACATATGAGCACCGTGCGTACCATATTTCCCGATAGCACTGACTGATCTTAAGTAAATGCAACCGTTGAGCAGTTTCACAGTCATACCTGTATTTAGAATACAGTTAGGTGGAAGAACAGGACGATCACACTCGACTGGTCTGCAAATGAGTCACTGTCAAAGTAGTTGGAGATGTTATTTATCTGGCTTTATGCGCATACTCAAAGAGCCCAAACTACATCTGGATTAACTGTACTATGTGGCATCTTTATGATATAAGAGAAACTCCCTTGCATTTTATTCAGTGAGTGTAGATGACATTGTTTTCATTTATGGACACAAGAACAATGTGTTTGTCATTTTGATAGATGAGCCTTGTTTAACTGGAGGAGACATAATTATAAAGTGGCCACAGTTTTGATGTGGTGCATTGTGGGATGAACAGTTAAATCTGTATGCTAGTTTTATTATGCATACATTGAAATATTTCAGGTCCCTCTTTCAATTTTTCAATTTTGATGCAATAGGAAATCTATCACGTTCAGTTTTATTTGCTCAATAAAGTGATGACAATGACAAATATTTTAAATGCTATTTATGCACTCAGTAGTTTCTCAGGACGCCTCCTGCACATGTTACCGCACCAGTATGTTGATGGAAGCGTGCAGTGAACAGCCGAAATGCTGTGGAGACCCAGGTTTCCTTTACATCTGCATTGTTCATCTTTCTCTTGCTTACAATTTAAGATTTTTTAATTTTTTTTGCCTTGTAACATTTAAAATTTCAACATTTGGTGCTTTTAAGATGTGATCTAAAAACATTGACCAGGTTTCGCATAGCGCTCCTGTGTGTTATCACGTCATTGTGCTGTGACTGATGGTTATTTAACTGAGCCAGTTTGGATTGTATTGTCAGTTTCCCGTTCTCAGCTATTGGGCGAGACGATGTGTGTGGCTTCAGTTCAATGCTTGATTGTCACTGTAAATATAACAACATTTGTTTAGCACATTCATAGACTGCTTAGAAGTCACATAAAAGTTGGCCCCTTCTATCAGTCCAATAAATGTGTGGAGTTTGCATGTTCACATTGGCTCAGTTGAGAGGCACTACAACTAAGAGCCAAAGGTTTGTGGTTTGATCCCTCATCTTGGCTTCTCGGCGTGTTGAAGTGTCCTTGGCAAGGCATCAAGCCACTGCTGTGTGAAACATTAAGTGCTTTAAGACTGCTGAAGCAGTGAAAATACCCTATATGAGCAATTTTTCCTTTATCTGTTGTAGTGTTGTGTTACTGTATCCCCTCAAGGTTTGCATTTGGAGATGGTCTTCTACACAGTTTGGATGTAAAGTGATTATTTAGATTACAGTGTAAAGTGCTTTTGAAGAGGTAAGGCAGTGAAACAGTCCTGGAGCCACATTAAATTTTAAAATTCAGCAAACTAGAGTGTGAGGGGAACTAAACAACATATGTTGGAGGATAGTTTTGCATTGTCGTGATTGCTCTGTGCAGATGCCTGCAGTCTTCTCTGCCAGCACTATGCCATACATAACTTTTTACAATACGAGTGAAAATAAAAGTAAGTGATTCTCCTGAAAACAGTGAACATGTGAAAGACGAACTTCTTTAATTTAATCTTAATAGAATTTTAACAGTCTAATTTATATCAGGCTTCCATCAAAATACTGTATATTAATTTTTAAAGCAGTATGTAATGTGAGAGTTACAGTAATGTTTTGGTTATAGTTGCCTGTCACCTCTTTGAAAAGTAATGGGTTTACCATTTTAGTTATTCAAACCGTAATGAGGCAGTCTTGAATATAATTATCACATTGCTTTTAAGTATGTTTTCTGTACCGAAAATTTGATTACTGCTAAGCTCCTAGTTACTCTTTATTAATTTTTTTAATTTTTTTTTTGTTTCCTGCAAGTACAAAGCAACTATCAGGATTTCGGTATGTCTGATTCAATGTTGTGTTAATGTGCACATGGGTGTTTTTAGTTTTGCTGTCACACATTAGCCGAGCTGTGACGATTGGGTCAACCTTAGTTATTTCAGAGGAAGATGCTCTAAAACCTGGATGTTGCCAGATGTTGAAGGAAACCAGTTTTTTCAAGACATGAGTCAAACTCGCCGAGACAAATGCTGTGGATTTAAGCTAATGTCAGTGTTATGTGGGACTTCTAAAACTGTTATGTTAGAACTCAAGATTATTGAGATTGTTGTCCTCCAGCAAATGGGAGCACAACAAAAATAATTACTCAAGACAACAGCTTTAGCCAACACTGAGAACTTGTCCAACAGGACAGCTCAGTGACTTTTCACTAATTGCCTCTTTGTTAACTGAATAACTGGATAATGGCTTACCTTTGACCAAGGTACATAAGCCTTTGTCGAACACTCCCAACACAGTGAACAGATCAGCTTTGCATATTGGTGTTCATCATAGGTTATACTTCCCAACCTATTGTAGGTACATCTGCATTATAAAGACCACTTCCTGTTGCCTCTATACTGGTTTGAACCCGTTTGGGTTTTCTCCATTGACCACCGGCAGTAAGAAACCATCTTTGCCCAGTGATGTCCTGGATGCCATTGCATGTTATTGTTTTTATTTCAGTCTATATGAGCCCCATCGATGACGGTGTGTGGAAAATCTTTACAGATGTGGATTTTCTGAATTTCTTAGACAACTAGGTTGAACACGAACCACCATCGAAGTCACTCAGATGCTCTTTGATCTCCATACACTCCGTGACTTCTATGCACCTATCCCATCATTAACTTGTCTGTGTTGGCCTGTAAAAAGTAGCCTACTTACATTAGTTTAAGTAGGTTAAACGCTTGACCTAGGGAGTTGTTTCCATAGTCTTAACATGCTGAAGCACAATAGGTTGCCATCATGTGATTGGCTGATTGCGTGTGTAAAGAAGTGCTACATATGGCGTTAACAATCTCTGTGAGCAAACTTATGCACGTAACTGAGCATTATCCTGGATAGTAGGATGATTCAGATAATAACATAATAGTCACAGTAATTGCACCACTGATTAAATATTTATTAATGTGGCGCCAGGCATGGTAATGCAACCGTTGCCTTCAGAGCAGCAGCAAAAGCAGACCTACAGGTAGAAGCTGAATATCCAAGGGGTGTGGTGCTTTGATTACGGTGACTTCTAAATGTCACTTTTAATTATGATCATAGCCTAAGGTAATGATAGGCTTATCATGGGCAACAAGACCTGATTCTGATATACAACATCTCAGTCGTTACAGAAACTGTACATTTTGTAGCTCATCTAAACATGAATTACATCGGAAGAAATATTCTTGGTGAAATTATTACATTGAGTTTTGAGTTTGAGACACTGTTTACGTCTAACAAATTGTCACATAATTTGCCATACCCAGTGTGTCAACAGAGTTCTTTGAGAAAGCAATGACGTTTTTACAAGCTATAATACTGTGTCACTGGCATTATGATGCGAATGGCAAAGGGATGACTCACAATCTCTGGGTGTGTGTTTCATCCTGTCATTATCATAGTTTTCTAAGTTCGGCAGAACAAGTTGTTTACAATGACAGTGTGCAGTCATCGCCACCTTACCGTAATGATAGATTATTTAGAGCAGCATGCCAAATAAAATGGTCTCTCATCCCCGTAAGACATTTTAAGGGAGATGTTTGCTGTGTTTACGTGCAGAGCTCGTACATTGGACATTTCTAGAAATTGGAATTGGGAGGTCCTACAAGTAAAAAGCTCGAGTGTTTTGTAAAATTGAGCCATTCATTCATCGTCTTTAAGACGTGATTCAACTCAGAGTTGACAGGTGCTGAAACCGATCCCATCTGTGTATTAATGAAGACACGGGACACCCTGCACATGTTGCCAGTCCATCGCAGCAGGGCAAACAGACTCACTCACACTTACTGGCTCGTTAGAATGAACAATGAGGTTCAAATGCTTATTTTTGGCACTCTAGGGTTAACCTGGAGTACAAGGACAAAAAACACTGACATGGAAAATATGAAGATGGGACACAAAAAAAAAAAAAAAACCTGCTTTAAATCCCGGTCCAGATTCAGACCAGGACATTTTTATTAAGATAGATAATCAAAAATACCTGTTAATTATAAATAAACCAAGTGGTAGTTCATTTTTTTGGCTCTGAGAGTGTAAAGTCATTCTAATGATGGGGAGCCTCTGGCTCAGTTGGGAGTTGCCAATCATGGTCTTTTGAGCAAACTAGTAGTTTGATAGGTTATTGCCTGTCGATGGACCAGATATGTAAGTTTAATGCCAAAACATACAGAGTCATGATGACCTCCTCTCCAAAGTAGCAGACCAATAAGCTATGATGAGTTAATATCTATAGAAAACACTTATTTACCAGTGTGGTGTGTTGGTCACATGGTGCTGCAGTGGTGAGCACACTCTCCTCACAGCATGCATGTAATCACTTTGAGATTGGGATTGTACATGCATGTTGTTTTTTTCTGGGTACTCCACAGTCTAAAAATATGTATCAGGTTAACTGGTGACTCCGAATTTTTTGTAGGCGTTGGACTGGTAACTTGATCAAGGTGTAATCTGCCTTCACCTCTTTCATTTATTCATTTTCTTCATCACTCTAAGCCTCAGCTGTGGGTGTGCCTTTTGAATAAAATCACATTCTACACACCTCAGGGCTATTATTATCCTCATCTTTATGCTTGGAAACAACAGTGCTCTAAAAAGAAATAGCTTGTTGTTTAATCCCCTTCATGGGGCGAATGAATATGAAATGGTTTTTTGTTTTGTTTGGTTTAGCTCTGTGTGCGTAGAGTAGATTTGAGAGACTGTATTTGTTCATATTGTCTCAGGTATGAATTCCTGATTGCACCGATGTGCCACTCCTTCACGCTGCATAGCTTTGTTTGTGGATGATCTATTGTCGTCCTCCTCCCAATGTCTGTCATTTTGCTTCAACTCAGACTCTAATCAGTCGAATTGGATGCTCACAGAAGTCGTAGTACAGCTCTGGCACCGTGCCATGCTTTAACTGCCAAAAAGCTTTGGTATGAATGTGTATGTATATATATATATATATATATATATATATATATATATACATCTCACTTAGCACAATAAAGACAACAGATGTTATAATTTGCCAGAAACATAGGACAGTTTTTTTTTTTTTTTGACTACAAATTGAAATGTGGTCCAACATGTCTGACGCTTTCTCGACTGGCAAACCCAGGCAACTCTCAGCCTGAGTATATCAGATCAGCATACCTGTGCGATTAATTGCTGTACACACTCTTGACATTCATCAGCCCAATAGATCACTGTTCATATGTTTGTTTCAGGCCAGTGGAAGCACTGCTGCGATGACTTAATGAAGATCGAAACGCCAAGCCCACGGAAATCCCTCGCAGTGAAACAAGGATCGCTTTTCCATGAAATGGGTAGTGTAACACAAGAGAAAGGGGCTGAGTTCACAAAGATTGCCTGTGTTTTGAATGTTTAGCTGCCAGCCGGGGGAATTCCATTTGGCATAGCAGATGGTTGTTGAAGACAAGGGAGAGAATGATATGAGGAACAAATTGTGACTTCCCAGCATGCCTTTCTGCCTGTAATTTTAAGACAAGCCACGTTCAAAAAAACCAGTTAGTACAGTGTAAGATTTATTTTTTAATCATGCCATTGTTTTGTGTAAAAAAAAAAAAAATGTTTAAAGTCAAATATAGTAAAAGCTTTAAGTTAAATGATAAATTACAAGTGACAATAACTGTAATTTTAGCTAATAAAAGTAATTTCTTCTTCGTCAGGATTTAAAAAGTCTAATCAAAACACTTATTCACAAATTAATGTGATTTTGTTTTTATGGCTAAAAATTACACGAAAACAAAGTTGCGAAATCATATCATGAACTACGATGCCTTTTTAATGATTGCATTATATGGTTTTACCTGATACGTCATACGAATTACTTCTTTATGGGGTCACATCAAAGTTTGTTACTTTTTATAGAATTGTGCAGCGTTCGCTGTATGTTTCGTGACTCGGTTGCACCAGTGCCGACTGCTTGCCTTCTTATACATTAAAATAACTTTCTTCATACCGGAAATTCTCACTAGGACAATATAAGTCGTCAAACTTTTATTTGCAGAAAGCTGAAGCGACGCTCGGCTTTCAAAAGCGGACAAACGAGTTCGGGCAAATAGCAAGATCTTAAAAAGATAAATGAAGGTGGCCAACGGTGACCTCAGACTGCGAGCCAGACATCGTTAACGTGAATGGGCGTATTATTCCTTACACCTGCTGACTAAAATGCCAGTCACGCACATCAAAATATTTAAAGTTATACTCTATAGCAGGAATGGTGGGGTGGGAGGGCCAAATATCTTACTGCCTATATTATCGGTACATGGTTGAAATAGCACAAAGTTCTTTCAGAAAGAAAAAAAAAAAAAATGTGCAGGGGAACAATGTTCCTGTGGCTGGGGGAATAAAACGCTACTGAAATATTTCTAACCTCAAAGGTGTACGCTTACAATGTCTGGCTCACATTAAAACTTTAAATAAAGGTAAATCCTATTCTTCTTCTTTTCCAGTCACCCCCTCCTCTCCGAGGAAGGGCCCCGCAGTTCCAGACATCGAGATTGAGATCCGCACCTTGCTTTACTCTTACCACAAAGAAAGGTAGGTTGCCTGCCACAGAGCGCACATGCTACTTTCACCATTCACTCATGAATTCCCTCTTTCGACAAACTTTCCCTTGGTGTTTTAAAAACCAGAGCCTATTGTAATGCACAACGCGTCAAGCGTAATCACCTGTTTGTAAAGACAAGCCTCACGCGGTTTGCAGTGTAGCTACAAGCAGCAGTGAAACGCTTCATGCCGCTTTCTTCAGTAAAGCAAAAATGTGTTTGGATCCACCTCCACAGACAAAAAGTGTTGCTTGATGAAATGATTCCTGTCTGTCTACTTAGTATAGATAAGCCAAATTTTGCGTTATGGTCCAGCAGTTTCTTCAGATATTTTAAAGGTATTGCACTTTGGGTGTTTTCTGGACCTGTGCTCTAATATGTTTAATGGGCTGTGAATTACTTTGGAAGGTTAATTATCCGACTTTGGAGTGAGTCAAACTTTAATAACAAGTTTCTTATTAAGTAGGACATACTTGTTGGATCAGTTTGTTTATCATCATGGGAAAGGCCGTAACAGACCATCATCCTTTTTTTCGCACGCACATTGACAGCAGCGGCAACATAATTCAACAAGTGACATCAGAACTAAGCAAGATGAATACCTCTTGGATTTAAAAGCATAATGGTCCTCTCATACAAACGTGGGCTTTGTTATGAAACGCTGACTGATAATTTGACCTCTCACAATAGTGAGCAAACAGAAGTTACAAGTTTAGATCTGTACACGACACCCAGGGATGACAGCGCCTATAGATTTTAGCGGTTTGCCCAGATGAGTTTGTAAAAGATGGCATGTGTAGTCCAAACTAAGCTTTTACAGTGCTGGCTTTGTGCAACTTTAAGTAGTGTTGTATGTATGCCTCCACGAGTACGCAATGTTTTTTGTCACATGCGAGTCGTGAGTCACATCTATAGCCTGTACACATGGCAGTGGCGGTGGGTAAGTATTGGATATAAGTGGAGCTGTGATTTTCCGTCCGTTTCTGGAGAAAGGAGTGAGTCACTTATTGAAACATTCAGTCCTGATAGTGTGACGCAATATCACATGTCACCCTTTGGAATGATAGACAAATTGTCGCACGTGACATATTCATAATGAGAGATAGTGAAGTTTGTTTACATTTGACGCGTGACTGTTTCATCATCGAGATAAAATCCTCATCTTTGAAATGTGTAAATTGCTAAGGTAATGCAAACCGTGATAAAGAAATTCTAATTTTCTTTTCCCTGGAGTTAAATGTTCACTCATATATGACCTTCAGTCTTGACACAGGAACTTTGCGAATGCAGTCTGCTGGTAAATAGGGCGGCATATCCTCATACCGACTGACGCTCTGATAAGCGAGTGGCAGTCCACAATGTTATTCAACAGATAGTTTTTGAAAAGTGTCAGGTGGCTGGCAGGCATGATGGGGGATACTTTCACTAACTGGAATGAGTGGTGTGTGTCACCACCAATTTTTTTACATGCGATCTAATCAATTAACTATTAAAACAAGATAGATCTATTCCAAACCTCTCTGACGCTGACCATCATGTTTTTGTTTTCTGGTTTTTTTTTTTTTTTTATCATTTTAAATTGTGTTTTCTGGCTTGATTTTTCAGTTTTTGATGCCACTGCTGTTATGCTGAAGAGGCGATAGTTTTCTCTCTGTATGGTCTTACCATGCTGGCCAAAGACATCGACGTGGTCAGTTTTACACATGAAGTGGTGCTGTTCAAACTTCAAGACTACACTGGACTTACTTCACGTCTTCCCTGATTTTTTTTTTTTTCCAATTAACTTCATTTTAGAGAGAAAAAAGTAAATAGTAGCAATGATTTATGTAGCTTCAACTTGTTATACATACTGCTGTATGTATTATGCTGTATGTATTATGCTACGATATGTAGACGCCATCTATTGGACTATCCTGTCACATGCGTGTCACAAATGTGTATTTCATCAGTGTGGCGAAAAATAAAAATAACCTGCTGTACTATCAAGTTGACTGACAGTTTATTGAACGCAAAGACTGACTGGGTGACACTTATTCATCAACTGCCTGTCAATCTGTATTTTCTACTTTTTTCATTCAGATGAGTGTGGAGTGGGCAGCTGGAGCCAGTCTCATCTAGCACGAATCACCTGTAAACCACAGGACTAGCCACATAGAAAATGAGCTATGAGGGGTAAGAACAACCCTCAGGGTTTCTTTTGGAAAAATTAAAAAAAAAAAAAAAAACTGCTGGGAAAACTCATCCCTCAGACCCCCAGATTTTTTCCTCCTGCTGCATCCCCCCTTAAAGCTCTCTCACCCCCCCAGGACAGCCCGCCACCCTGCAGTTTGAGACCTACAGGAACTGTTGTTCAGCCGGTTCAAACCAGGAATTTCTCCCTGTGAGTCAAGAGAACTAACCACTGCACCAAAACACTCAAGAAAAACTCAATGTAGTGAGACGCATTCTCTGCGACTTTCCCACAACTAGCCCTGCTTTTCAAGCTTTAAACCCGAAACCAGCGAAGCCGTCCTACAAGCTCGCTTGTGTCTTTCAGTGAGTCACAAATGAAACATTAAGAGAAGAAAGCTTCTTTTGCGACAAGTAGACAGTGAACTTTACTGTATCCACCCCTGGGTACCGAGACAACAACCACCACATTGTTTCTGTTCCTCAGACTCGGTCCATTAGCAACATTCTTCTCTGCACGTATGGACTGATAACAAAAGGCATCAATGATCATCATTGTAGTTACAGTTCAGCTTTAACATGCGAAGAAGAATTTATATCAAAATCCAATTTTTTTTGTAGATATTCTATATAAACTCAATCATAGTTATAAGCCTTTGTCGTACAGGGACGTCTAGGGTGAGCTATGCGTATATTAAACACGTGTGCATACTGCACATTCCAAGCATCAATATAAATAATGATGCCACCATGTCCCATGTGATAGTTTGGGTGTAACTCAAAATCGAAGTGTTTTTTTTTTTTTTTTTTTCCAGAAAAGTCAAAGGCTCATAAATGTGAAAAGATTAACTTGCACACGGAGACCTCCAAGTTATGTAATAATCCTCCTGTCCTCAGTTTCTATCAGTTTTTGTAAATATCGCCAGTCCAAACTAACTGAAACTTGAGTGATCATGTATTAATATGAGACATAACCTTCTGCTAATACTGTTAAAACAGGGTTCCGACTGAGTGTTCTCTCAGGAAAATGCTGATATCCAACTTGTCTGTTGTGATGTTAATGAGCAATTTGTATGGAACAGTCGGCGTCTGGAGATCCGGTAATGGGTGTGGCACCACAGTGAGCATGTTGTCACTCCTAAAGAATTATTTATATCATGTCTTGAATGCCAAAGAACGATAATGATGGGAATAAACTAGGGATGTGTGAGTACCGATACCAGGTACCGGTATCGGGCCGATACTGGCCTTATTTCGAAGTATCGAGTACTCGTGAAGGCTTCCGATACCAGCCGCCGATACTCAAGGCAAGAAAATCCCACGCATAGTAAGCCCTCCTTGCCAGCAGATGGCGGTAGTGCAACCGAATGGGATACAAGCTGCAGTTAAACATGAAAGAGGAAGAAGCCCTTCTTTGGAGTTGGTGCTGACAGGCGCTGAGCGCTACACTGCAGCGGGCTGACCTCTCCATGTGCGTCTCATCCAGTGCAGAGACAACAGGAATGAATCCTCGAACGGCTGCTCGTCTCACCAAAACTTAAACGAGCCAAGCTTTGCAAAATGCAAACTCTGCAATGCTAAAATTGCTAAAGGAGGTGCGCGATCTTGTTCATTTACCACTAGTAATTTGTTGAAACGCCTCAGGGCGAAGCTTGTGGACGAGAGTCTGACACTTTTGTCCTGGAAAAAAGAAAACTAGAAGACCGAGAAACTGAAGGGCACCGATTAGAGCAACTCTTAAAAGTCAGAGGTTGTTCTATCTTTGACTTTAGTTCATAAAATATTAAAATGAGTACATTTAAAAACTTTAATGTAAAGTGTAAAACTCAGAGAAAACAGTTTTATCTTGCACTTCAGTTCATTTAAAAACCATTAAAATAAGTTTGTTTTAAACAGTGTATAACTCAGAGTTGTTTGTTTACATCTTGTACTTCAGTTCATTTAAAAATAAACTTAAAACTCAGAGAAATTGTTTTCTCTTGCACTTAATTTCATTTAAGTGTAAACTCAAAGTTTGTTTTATTTTTCACACTATTATTTTGGACTTAAACATAGTGGCTGGGCTGCCTTTTTTATTTTAGAAATAAATGTAATTTTCAAAAATGATCTGTCATTGCATTATTTTAAATCTTATGTATCAAAAATATTGGTATGAGTATCGTATCGTTAAGTACTGAAGATGAAGTACTCGTGCTTGGTATCGGTCTGAAAAAAAGTGGTATCGAACATCCCTAGAATAAACAGATCAACAGATGGTATGTTTGAGCGCACCAAATCAAGATGAAGATTCCACAAGTTGTATTTAAACGTGTTCTATTGATTTTGAGATATGCCATGAGAAATATTTGTGGTCAGAAGTGGTAAATTAGGAAATGACTTGAAATATAACTGTGAAAACTCTTCTTACATGTAAAAAAAAAAAAAAAGGTTACATTTTCTGTCATTTTCTGATGCAGTAAAACTTTTAAAGATTCAAAAAATACACAAAGGTGGCCGCTCCAGAACCAATTGATAAACATGATGAAGTATGCAAACATGGAAAAATTATGTTGGATGACTCCATCAACAAATCAGTCGTGAAACGCAGGCCTCATGTGCTTCAATTTTATTTAAATTCACAAAATAATTAGGCTGAAATATTACATGTGCATCACAAACATTTCCTTCTGTACAAAACAAGGCGTCAGGGCACTTTCTCTGTAAGATCAGTTGATATAACGGTTTCACTGAAGTGCTGTTTTTGGGTTAATTTCACTCCGATGAGCAATTCATATACAAAATGTACAATTCCATGATACATCTCTTATGAGGACTATATTACACATAGGTCAGCTTTGCAGTGGTGTTGGTATGCGGCAATCTGGCATTTACGACGAACTTGAGATCATTTTCTTCAGCTTCATGACCTCTTCAGTAGTCAGCTGCAGCAGAGAGTTGGAATTGACCATGAGCACAGCCGAGGACCCCGCCTCTGACTTCTGCCTGGCTGCCTGCGTAACGTCTTCTGTGAACAGTTTAGGGACAAAGTCTGGCAGAGCCCTGTGAGGACTGCCGTCGGATTTCACCGGACTGAGGGGAGACTGGTCCTCTTTGTCACGGGCCTCCCACAAATGTGGGGATTTTGAGTTGTGTGACTTCCTAATATCCTGCAGATCAAACGGATAGACATCACGGCTGCCAGCATTTTTCGGAACGCCACCCGAGGGCAAAGCATTGTAGCTGCTGAGGTGATTTTGACCTGGATTGTGGTGATTGCCGGTTGCCTGTGTGGTTGGTGTAGGGCTTGGCACATTCCTCAGTCTGAGATCCTGCGCCGAGTTCTGGGAACTCAGTTGAAGTGTCAGGTTGGCGTTGAAGCCGTCTGTGTCGATCCAGTTCCTTGGTCTGAGATAGTCTTCCTGAGCAGAAAGAGAAGCCTCCTTGGCTTTGTGTGCCTGGACAGACGGCCCATACAGCTTGATCCAGTTGTGAAAGACCGACAGCGGTATCTCAATTTCCATCTTGCCTTCTTTCTCTCGAGGAAGGCCTGGCAGCATGTGACTGAGATTGAACCCCTTCAAATCTGACCTGCCCTCTCTGTCGTCCTTTGAACTGATGACAAAGTCTGTTTTTGGTGAGCTGGGAGTCTGTGGCATTTCAGTGGCATCGTTGTCGCTTCCAGACGGCAAAGTATACACGGGGCTACTTGAATCTCTGCCGGACTCCCTTCCTTTCACAGGATACGAATACGTTGAGCCCCCTTCACAGGGGTCCCCCTCTTGTGTCTCAGATCCTTCGTCTCTCGGGGCGCCTGCGTGAAGCGTGGTGTAAAGCGTGGAGGGCTTGTTCAAAAACTTTGGGTTCTTGCCGGATGAAGGTGGGGAGAACGACGACACGGGGTAGGAGCTTGGCTCTTGGGGTGACATTTTTTTGCTGAGGTTCAGCGGTTGCTGGACCAATCCGGATGAGGTTTTGTACCATTCCGAAAGTTTGCGCAGGTGCTCCAGGGGCTCCGTGTCTCCGTCTGAGTTGAGGGGAGACGGTGGGATTGGAAAATGGGGTTTTGTAGCTGAGGGCCTGTGTGGGGTCATCACTGTCGGGGAGATGGGGACGTAAGGGGGCAGAACTGTGTGGGTTGGGGGGAAGAAGTGAGGGTAGTGGAGAGGAAGAGCAAAGAGACCCCCGTGGGTATCTGGCTGAAGATGAGGGGCCTGGAGGAAACAAAAGTGGATGATGTTAGAACGCCTGCTATGAAATCGACAAAAATCACTGGAGCACTTGTCGTTTAATTTCCCTACTTTCTGCAGAGACAAAAACACTGGAAATCTCCTTTTTTAACTTTTGTAAAACAAAACAAAGCAAAACACATTCCTCAAAGCTTTTCCTTGAGGTAATTATTTTCACTGAAATTCTGAAGATGTGCAAATGCTGTTTTATTACAATAATTTGCAGCATTAGAAGGAGATTACTCCCCCAAAAAACCTTTCAGAACTACTTTAATTAGTATTTTTACACCTTTAGTCAGTACACAACAGTCAGTCAGCTTCGGCATGTCCTAATATCTCGGCCGACTGTAAATTAACACACACCTGGTGCATTGGTAATGATAACATCCTGCGTTTGAGAGGCCTCGGGCCACAGTCGTCGCTCTTGCTGTAGGTCACATAGTGGAAGGGCTTCGGCTGATGCTGAGGGATGGTGCTCATTACGATGCCTTTCATGTGGCATTCGTACGGCAAGAGCAACCTACACAGAAAAAGAAAAGAAATATTTGGGATTTGGATCAGTCAGAGAAAGCGCCACATACACACACACACACAGCGTGAGGAATGAGCATGAAATTTAACTTACTTCTCATAGTGCCTGCGGGTGCAGGTTGCTGCACTCGTGCTTCGAGGATTTCCTCCCAGTGTGTTATAAACCTGTTTCCACAACTGTTGAGAAGTCACCTGCAGTAATGCATAAAGATTTTATCAATTTTTTTTCCGCATATGTTTACATGGAGTACATGTAACGAAGCTAATTCGTTTAGCTTTGCAAAGTTTAGTCTTCACCAGAGCTTAGACTAAGTAATGTCATTTTGTAATTTTTATGTTCAACAACTTCCTCATTTCTGGCAAGATTAACAGTATGTCATAAATGTCATATTATGTCATGTTATTCAAATTATAACATCTTAAAAATTGTTAAAAAAAATTGTAAAGGTGAATTTGAATGCGAATATGAAAGATAAGCTCATTACCTGTGTGTAGCCTCCCAAGTCATTGACCGTCTTGAACATCACAAACAAATCAACTGGGGAAAAAAGGAAATAGATACACAAATATTTAGATAGCCATCTTATGAATGTGTTTTTTTTCTAACTAGATAATTATTATACAGCCACAGTAATACATGTTAGCTACCCAAAATATATAGTAAAACACTCAGAAATCGCAAAAAAGAATGTTTTATTTTTTAAAAATTAGGTAGGTGTACGTACTTTGTTTGAAGCCCAGATGTGGGATCCTCTCTATTGGTGTGTCTCTTTTCCTCATGAAAATGTAAAGATCTTTCAGGAATTGCTCCTCAGTCATCTCTTTTATCGGCTGTTTAGGTTGACGCTCCTGAAAGTCCTCCTTTGCCATCTCCATCTGTACCTGAAAGCACAATGAACAGAGAAACAATTGTCAAACGCTGACATGACCACTTGGATATTTTAGTCACAATGCAGGATGCAACTTGAACAAAACACACATTTTTTCAATCTGGGATGTGACAATACCCGTCTGTTAACTCAGGCACATCAATTTGATTGATGATGGGCAAATAGAACTTTGGTCTGTGACTGTTGACCAAAGTTTGATCGCTTGTCTCCCTGAACTTTAGCCTGTTCTTTCAGACGACATACCACAGATATGAGTCTCAGGTGGCATCAATGCACTCTTTCATTCACAGCTTTCCACTGTTCGCCTGATACTGCTGCAAATACACCATGATGCATGTGGAAAATGTGTCATTTAAAATGTGTTTGTACACATAGAGCAAATCATTGCGTTCTGACTTTGAGTCCACCTGTAACTCCAGAAGAAGAGCAAAACCCCTGCAGGTTAAATGCATTTAGTCCAATTATAATTGGTCAGAGCTGAGTGAATTCAATAAGAGATTGAAACTAATAAAATGCAGCATTATTAAGAAGAAAATACTTAAAGAATGACTTTTAGCTTTACCAGAAGTTTACATTTTTTTTTTTTTATTACCTGTTTCTCCATTGCCAGAATAAAGATGGATGTGATTATCTCATTCCACTGTTGATAAAAAATATTCACTGGCTGGAAATCCCACCACTGAAGAGAAAAATCAAAAGAAAAATCGGGCAAAATCACAGCGACGGGTTATCAGTGTAGCATCGCGCCAGGCGCACCTGTCCCTGGTGTCAGTCAGTGTGACAATGTGAGAGACGAACTGTGGAGGTGTTTATTCTGTAACGTCTTCCTGCAGAGATTTCTTCGGTCGGACCAGTTCGACTCGCTCCTGAGCATGTGCCCAAAAAAAAAAAGGCACACAGGAACACGCCTTACAAATTGGCAATATAATGTAAGATCCAGGGGAAATTTGTGCCCGTCAGACTCCTGAAATGATTTTACAGCCTTGAAGTCACTGTTACTCACATGCTGGGAATCGTCGATCGGAACAGCATTTTATAATTCAAACACAAGACTAATCTTGGAAGAATCACTTTTGCCAGGATTCACACAAGTGCGATCACTGTGAGGGCGACAGAAAACTCATTCTCATTACCAGGAGGCCAAATTATCACTAACATATAAGAGAAAATAACTACTAACCTGCTGCTCTTAATGTTAAATATAGAAATGTGAGTAAACTGACCACCAAGAATTTGAATGGGTGGATGAATGTGGCCCACAGGCTGCCGGTTGTCCAGGCCTGTTGCTCACTAGACACTCAGACTCTTCACAGTCTTATAGGAAACACTGCACCACTTCATGCTTTGTAAGACGAGCATGACAAAAACACTAAGAGTCTCGTGACTCAGCGTGATAAATTGGATTATTGCATGTTAAACAGGAAAAATCAGTCTTTAATGACCGTACATCAGTTTGATTTGGACGGAACGCTCGAGTCAGGAGGGTGTGTCGCTTTCTGATTCAATTTGAGGAGGCTGTGGTGGGACAGTGCCTCTGTGTTGGTGTGGGATTCACATAATGGAAAGGTACTCAGGTTTATTCCACAGTCCAAAGACGGGGCTCGGCGGCAACTCTGTGTGTCCACCTTGTCTCTACATCAGCCCTGTGACGTACTGGTGACCTGGTGTGACTCTGTCTGTCTGTCCTTTGTTGTACTGGTGACCTGTCCAGGGTGTACCCTGCCTTCGCTGGTCGTTATCTGGGATTAGCTCCAGCACCCTGCTACCCTGGATTGGATCAAACCATATGGAAGATAGATGGATGTCAAGACTAAATCAGTCTACCAAGAAAATACAATCAATAAATAATCATTAGATATAGAGTTAAATATTCTGTTTTCTCAGTAATGGATATATTGAGATGTAACCTCAGGACAGCATTAGATTGTACACATGGTGCAGCAACCCTATGGGTTAATGCAGTATTTAAATGTGGGTGTTGCTTGTGTGTATTACAGGTGTGTCTCTTGAAAAGTGCAACTACGAGCTTCTGCTTTCTGCCTCCAGACATGAATTTTATGTTGACTGGTGACAACGTATCTTATATTCCTCTTGCTGTGTAAGATGGACTCTACGGCACATCCATATCTTTTTAGTAGCTAGAATAAGCTACATATTAACTTGATACTGACGACCGAGAGGTTTTAGCTTCCTGCAGCCGAGGTCTGGATGATGCTGGTAAAGGAGGATCAATGAATTATATAAAGCGTTGAGTTTTTCGAGTTTTATTTCATTTTGACTCTTCTATTTCATTCCAGATACATGATAAATTAGGAAAACAAGCAGGGGTGGTGCTTTGAAACTAGTGAATATGACTCATTTGTTTTTGCGGTGAAAATTCCTTCGTTGATTCAGTAGCGTGTATTTATTAGCTTATGCTCTCTCTTTCTCTCATCTCAATTTTTTTGGTGTGGCAAAGTCCTTATCAAAACAGGGGATGTTGATGTTACTAAACCCACAAAGAAACGTAGAAAAATATTCCAAGAAATGTTAATAGAGTTTAAAAAGTCCAATATACCTCTTAAGAATTCAGGTTCTAATTAAAATAGTCCTGGCTAAGCAAACAGGGAAACAGGAAAAATAAGATTTTTATTCATAATTTTAGAAAGGTGTTAGTAAATTGGATATTATTCAGGAGAAAGAATCACAATGTTTGAACTGCCGGATACAGCAGCAAAAAGATTGAAGTAGTAGTGGTAAACAAGTGTCAGCACGTCTCTTTTTCAAGGTGGTTATTGACTGGAGATTAGTTACTTCCACTCCGAAACATTTATTTAATTCAACAATTCATATCTTCCACAAAGTGTTATGGGGTCTCCCGTCCTTTATTTCTCCTGCTGAGCTGGGGCTTAGCCCAGGTGGGCCGTCAAACTGCCTGACTTTATACAGTAGACTTATCGATCATTTTTCATCAGAGTGGAATAATGATTTATATAAAGGCATATTCAAGTGTTGTTCAAATCCCTGATGATTCATCGCCGAACCCAACCTAGTTTTTTGAAAGCCTTAAAAAAAAATTCTTTGAAATTGCAGCACAATTAACAGGAAAGATGAGAGCTGCCAGGGATCAGACGTTATTGGAAAAAAAAAAAGTAAAGAGGATGATTTCCTTGAGAGTAAATAAGTGAAGTCTGCCTTTATATTAAGAAGCCATTCTGAAATATTGATTTCCGTGGTCTCTGTTCAGATTTCAGTCCCGCCTGACTGATAAATGTCAGTTCAAAGACCGTTTTAATGAAGAAAGGTCTTTAATTTATCGTACTGAAAGTTTGTCACAAATACTGTATGTGCACCGGAGGATATAATAAGCTGTGAATTATTCTGAAACTGACCAAACCCAATCGAGAACAAAGAGCTGGGTAATTCAGATTAACACCAGACTGTGGCTTACTAGGAGCTGGGCATGTCAACAGTTCTGCACCTCAGGGAGTGGGAAACAAAGTCTAATGAGCAGACCATCAAATTTATATTAAAGCTGCAATTACTTCAAATTGGAGTCTCAGAGTCTCAAAGAGGAGAATGACTGGACAGTTTGTCCTCGAAACAGCAGCCGATCCCACCTTTCATTGTGGAGATTTGAAAGAAGTTTTCATCGTCTGCGTCATAGAACATGAGTCAAGGAAATGATTCAATATATAGAAAGACACACAAATCTTTCATAAGACATGAGTTCACAAAATATATTAGTCTCACCACTTAAAAAAGAAATCAGAAAATAGCATCAATGTTGATGAATAGAAAAGACCCATTTCAGTTGTTTAACATTCTGAATGTGTGGACTATAAAAATTGGAACAACCCTGAAGTCTGACTAAACCAAACAGCACATAAATCCAAATGCCTTTCACTTCTTTTTCTGTTCTCCTGCTGTGTTGCAGTCTTGTAAATCAGAATATCTGATCGTGTGATGGTGCGGGCACATGCAAGGGAAGAGCTGGGCCTGTGCCATCACAAATACATACCTGCTGTTGGATCTAATCCAAGATTGCTCAGAGAAGTAAATGTTTTGTCTGTACTTCAGAAATTTTAGGGGAATTTTTTTAAAGTGCAAAACAGCATAAAAATCCATCAACAACCATAATGTGAATTATACAAAGGAAACCAGGAAAACCAAAACAAGCTGTGTGACATACGGAAGATTAAGAAATATCAAGTTTTCTAATCAAAGCACCAAGAAAACACACCTGATGTTTCTATTGTGGAAAAGCTGCTGGTAAAATCTTTTTACAGACTTTAAACCAACATTTCCTTGATAATAATCAGTGAATTGAAGAGTCAAGAAAGTTCGTTGCGTACGAACAAACAGGTTTTTAACATTTTGCAATGCAATGTCCCTTCAACGAAAACAAATACCAAATTGCACAATAGAAAGAAAAGAAAAAAATCCTTTTAAGGAAATGTCCACAATGTAGTGCTGAACTGAAAAAACAAAAATCCACCATGCAAGCTGCCAATCAGCATTATCAACAACAAAAAGAAAAGAAAAGTAAATAACACAGAGGCGACGCCCAATTCTATGCCAGAACTTATTTTTTTAACAAGCCTCTTGTTAAACTGGGCTCGTCCATTCCTACCGTGTTATTTTGATGAGCTGACGCCAAGAAGAACACAATGTTTTAATTGATACCTTCTGAATGAAAAGGGAAAAGAAATGTATAGGTGTGGCCAATTACCTTCAACAATGGCCTCTCTAAAAGTGGAAACACCTTAGATAATGAGCCCTTTTCTAATGATATTAATCGGAGATGTTCTTGGGAGCTTAAAATGTCTGTAGTGACAGTATACTGCAAGTTTTACTCAAACTTGCTCATCTTGCGTGGCTGAAAGAATACATCTAATTTAATTTGTTAATTAATTTAATTGAGTGTCTTGGCCACAGTCCAAGGCTCTCCCCGAGTCCAGTCACGGAAGGTCACAGTACCTGATCGTGCCCTCGTTTGAACTTGGAGTTATGGTGCAGACAGATAACCAGAGAGGATACTGTGACTCTGCCTCGATGCGTATCTCCCCGCCAGCGTTTCAGTCAGCCACAACCATCAAACGCCAAACCACCATTTAAAAGAACATGCTGCGTATGTGGGCCGCACGAATGGTATGTGCACTAAATACAGTACGTGGGATAATTTTATGTTGTCTGCTTGGCGCTAACAAAGAGATGAAACAATGGGCAAATTGATACATATGAATGAAACCACTCAGTCTTTTAAAGAAATTCTTTTGAACATTCTTTAATGGTTTCCTTTTTAGTTTTAGTTAATATTAAAAGTTTTTCATTGTGCTTTTGTTTTTCCTTTTTTTAAGTTTTCCTGTGAATTTACAGTTTTTCTGTCGATATTTTGAAACCAGACCAATTTTTGATTTTTTGGTAAATTGTGATATCTTGAGTTGTGTGAAACATCAGGTTGTGGCTCCATGGTCGACACCTCTTTAAATGCCCTCATTACAGTTTTCTATAATATACTCACTGGCTGCAGGATGCCTTTGCGTTCATTTCTCCCCAGACCTCCACACAGTGAGACAGCTATGTTAAGACCAGTGAGCAGTACAAAGGCTTGGATGATTTTAAATCCAGTATATGTGTTGAGTTATGTAAACTTGTAGTTGACATTGCTCTGATATGGCTTAAGTGAGTAACTAAATGAATTCTCAGTCTCGTGAACTTTCTGCTGTGCTCTCAAAACAGTTCTTCACAGAGGTGGTTATAATCTGCAAAACACAAATTTTTCTGCATTGCACATATAATTGGTGTATAATGTAAAAAGCTTGAACACCAAAACTGAGCCTTGAGGCACCCAGGAAGTAATATCCAGACAGTTTGATTAGTATTTACAAGGTACCTTCTCATGAGCTAAGACAGTTTCTCTTATTCCATTGAGCTTCATATTACTTTTTTTTTTTCTTAAATCAGGAAAGACTACAATGATATATTTTTTGTTGGCAAATCTAGCAGTGTTGATCTGCCTGCTCTGAATCCACTTTGACTGTCAGCAGGTTGTGTTTTCCAACAGGATAGTCTGGACAGGCCTCACACACAGGGTGCCACATCATCACTCGCGCACACACTTACTCAGGTCAGCCAAGAATTATGAAAACAAATCTGATCCTGAGACAAATGACTCATTGAGAGCACAGTGTAAACTATGCACCGAATAATACTATCTTCTGAGAAAATCAGTGTAGTTCTTGTCAGTCAACCTTAACCAAAGGTGAGTTTGAATCATCAAGCACCCCCCCCCCCCCCCCCCCCCCCACTTGACATGTATCAGCTGTGTAATGATGACACAATAATTCCCCAACAACCCATATGATAATCTCTGTGAAGAATTAGGCAGTTCCACATGCAGTTTGAGAGTAATTGACTCAAATTGAAACATGCTGATTAAAATCTGATAGGAACTACTTTGTCTCAGTCGCCAGATCAAAGAGAAAACATGACTTCCTCTTGTTTTGTAAGCGGCAGCACCAGATTGGTCACTGACCAATCTGAAGCCAACTTCAAATAACGCAATGACATGCAAATTCATGTCTTCCACTCAGAGATGCCTCTCAAGGGGTGTGAATTTTGAGATGTTCGTAAGTGCCACTTAAAATACGTTTTAAAACCCGTAATTAGTGACACTCATTAATTTATTGTGTCACCTCAAAGAGCCCTGTTCACATGGTATTTTTAAAAACATGTTACCTTTTTAGAGGTTGACACAACATACTAACTTTACGTAAGTCTAGATTTCAAATAAAAAGTTAGAGAGAAATGCAAATGGAATTTTTCTATTTATATTATACCACGATTAATTTGCTACACAGTGAGGAAAAACAATTGGCTTTCAATTCTTTCAACTTTTAGTGCAAATGCAATACAATTACATCCTAAAAATGTTCACATTTAAGTTTTTACAACATCGAGGATGAACAACTTGAACGTTCCTTGAAAAAAAAAAAACTGCAATCTGTCGTCATATCTGCGTTTGATCCTGCTAATGTGGTGAAAACTGGCTGTCTCCTAGACACAAGATTTCTGAAACAATAATCATTATTACACAAATTAGCAACTGCGGTTTCTTTTATTGAGAAATTGCAACGTAGCGTGTTCTTTCCATTTTGCAGTGTCATCCTACAAGCTGGATCGCAGCCTCGTGCACGTCTGTTGGTGCCAACGAGTTGAATGTTTAGCACCACTGCTGTAGAGGATCGCAATTAATGTGATTGAGAAAATTGCCCATTCACAAATTGAATGTGTTCAAAATGCCATCACCCTGACCCAAATGGCTTTAAGACGGAGTGACGTCCTCCCATCTACCACTCTTTGCAGTTACCTAAGGCCCATCATCACAGCCAGTGATTACATATGAGACAGTTATTGGAGGGAGGAGCGGAAGAACACGCAAGTCTCCCACGCAAAAACAGGGATCACATAAAATGGCACGTTTGACAGATCAACACAAAATCTACATACATGCACAAGCAACAAAAGACAGCTGATTTGACAATTTGCCACCTTTTTAAAATGAATTCCAGCTAATTTTCTATGGTGTTTTTTGAAATCCTTTCCTATAGTTTCTCAGCAGATTCCTTCATTTAATGAGGAAATTATCAAACTGACTGTTTAAAGGAAGGAAACCAACAGTATTTCCTCATACTGATGCGAGACATTCCTGCCTTCACCCAACACATGATTCCTCTAAATCCAGCGTTTCCTTGTGTCTTAACGGCAGCATTTGAAATGTTATCCTGGTTTCATTACAGATATTTCAACACAAAAAAAAAAGTCTGAACAATTGATCGCTTGTCCTTTTTCGGTATGAGGATGTGGGTTTCTGTCAACATGAACCAGTTAGACAGCTGACTTCAGATAGAACAAAAGGGTGATGTCAACATTCTCACCAATAAAAAAATTCCTTTAAAGAAGACACTGTTTCAGTGGAGCAACAAAGGAGATAAAAATGCTTCTTGTGACAGCCCCTCAAAAACATCCAACTCTATCACATCGATTCTTCACGAAGTACGAGCTGATCAAGTATAAAGTCGAGCTAGATTTACACTATGGCCGCATTTACATGTCAGTTTTAATTCCCTTTTAATTCCAAATAAAAAATAATTCTGCTTTAAAAAGATTAAACATGACCTTGTAAACAGGTAATTCTGTTGGAAAATGATTATTCCAAAAACAAACTCTCCCTGAATAAAGTGGCCGGAGAATTAAATAATTTCTCAGTGATGTAGGCTATATGTTTATTCAACTTTAAATTAATTCCAGTCGCTCCGTGCATGATGCGCATATTCCAAGATGGCTGCCTGAATCAAACTTCAATTCAGAATTACTATTCCCATGTTAACTTGAAGGAGAAAACTTTAATTCAGGATTATATAATTCAGAATAATCAATTCCAAATGAAAAAATATGTAACCATGGCCAATGCTCTTATCATTACTGTACATGAACAAAAGACTTTTATGTTTTTGTCAGTATTAACATAAATATCTCTTCTGAATGGACTGCACTGCATTCAGGAGGAGTTTTCTCACTCACTGATTCCTCAGGACGTCTGCTTTAAATACCAGTGACTAGGTCATTTCAAAAGGTGTCATTGGTTTAGTTGCTGCAGTCTCACCCAACTTCCTGGCGCCGGTGCGTCCCAGATTTATGCTGCTCCCTCCACCGTACTTTGCAGCAGTTATGATGTTTCACGTGTGACAGAACAAGCTGGTCATTTATGCACTGTTTCATGTTCTACTTGACCATGTTATTCTCCAGTTTAGCTTACATTTTTAAACCTACACTAAGGAACTTTTCAACCTTAATAAAACATTTTAATATCTTTTGTGATGATACTTCGACTTACAACTAGTTGAATGACCCCTCTGTCACGGGCTGAGGGCGTCAGTATTGCTTTCACTTGGACTGAGCAGCTGTGAGGAGGGTGGTAGGAACCCTGCACACTAACAAGCTCCAAATGTGCGAACTGCTTTACGGCATGCGTCACATCACGATATAACATTGTTTAGCCACCGTTAGATTCATTTAGATTCATTACCTCGTCGCTATCCGTCCTTCACACAGCCACTGGAAACAAATGTAGGCGAGTTTAGTCCGACAGCATGCCACCGGGAGCAGCAATTTACGACACCACGTGCTAGGCCTCATGGGAACTGTAGTATTCGGTCAGGCAAAACACTACCGCTTTTGTCCACTGGCGCCGCCAAAATCAACGAAAACTGAAAGTTCCTTAGTGTTGCTTTAAATTAGAGGGCTGATTCCTCCTCGCCTCTGGCCGGTACTTTTGGTGTCTTTTTCATCTCACCTCTGTGTTTTGTGTTGTAACTATCACTGCCCACTTCCACAAAACATTTTCAATTGTGTACAATTTGCCAAATGGACAGCAATAAGTCTTTGAGATTGCTTTCTAATCACCTCCGGTGTGAGAATCATTCCATATCTAGTTTATGCAAAGCATAGTTCACATCTGAGGATGATTCTGTAAAATCAAAAGAATTGCTTTGTCTGTTGTGGAAGTTCTGTTAAAGTATGGAAAGGCACTTTCTTGACCTGGATTTATTCATGCTTTGTTGATCCATTGACACATTTGAATTAGGTTGGTATAGATTCACTGCATTATTAAGTAAATATATCAAAAGTGCTTGCGTGGTCTTTGGTACAGAGACGATGTGTCTGCAATTATCTGAGATAAGATGGCAGATAAGTGCACTTTTTTAACTTTAAAGGTTCACAAGCATTTTTATAAGCCTTTGCGAAAAGATTTCTAATCCCGTCTCTTTCTCGCAGCTATGTTTTTGCAAGAAACACACTTTGTTTCCCGGACTTTTAATCTTCACTTTTGTCCTTTTTTAAGTCTTGCATTTAGATATTCTCACACTCACAAGATCATAACACAAACAACATTCCACAGTATGCTGAAATAGTCTTGTTAAACAGGAGAGAACCTATGTAAAATAGAACCTATCTCGCATGCATCGGATTTTTCCGCTCATCTTATCACGTGATTGTATTTATTTGGAACTGAGATACCGTGACTCGCGGGCGGCGTCTCTCCACCTCATCTGCCCCGCACCAAAACTATGCAAGTGATTAAGATATACCTGCCAGTTTCCTTCACCTCGCACAATCTCTAAATGTCTGTCAGCAGCACACATGAACTCGTTTGTCAACAAATTACAGAAAGAGAAATGTTTTTTTTCAAACTACTGTTCTGTTAGAGTAATGGGATCTTTTCTCACATTGATGTTGTTTACATAAATGAAAATGGATTTTTCAGTAACAACACAGTAAAAAAAAGTTTTAATTCCATGTTTAAATTGATTGTTTTACAAATGCAAATAGACTCTTATGATAAATAAACTGCATAATCAAACAGCGGTTTTAATATGTCCAATATGCAGATTTTTCTGTGTGTATAAGTATATTTTGGAAAGTCAAATGCATTTCAAGCAAATACAGTTTTATAAGTGGGCACATTGAAAAGAATTGTCCCCAACTGATACAGATGGATTAAAGGCTCAACTGGTGGTAGCTGGAATGTGGATTAACTGGTTTACTTGCAGTTAGAAAACAGAATCGCTGTAGATACAGCTTTCTTTAGCGATCTCAAAAGTCACTTTAACCTTCATGTTCCTTTTTTTACTGTAATGTCAACTGTTTATTTGCTTATCTGAAGTAGAATTGCTTCATAACCTGAGTTGCAATGTAAGAAAGTCACATTCATGTGAAGTACATATTGGTGTGGAAAAATTTCATAGATTTTCAGTATGAATATATTGATAAAACAGTGCATGAATTCAGCAAGATAGATTGTTGCTTTTTCCAAATATATTGTAAAAATAAAGAAAAATCTGAATGTAGATGTAAATGTACCGCGTGTCACCTGCACATCAACACAGAGTGGCTTCATTGCAAGATTAAAAAGTTGACTTTTTGTACATGTATAATTGCCAGTTGCATCACTTGCTTTTCGGTTACGCTCTTCCTCTCCTCTGTCCAAGTCATCCAGGCGGGGGTCACAGAGGGTTAACCTCGTCTCACTCAACACATTGACTAATGAGGCGTTCACCTGGAACGCGCCACAGATCCGCAGCGAGATAAAAGAGGCTCAATTAGCACCGCGGCACAGTTTAGCCAAAATAAATGACCGACCACAGTTACTGTTCACTTCTTTAAAAAGGAGGTACAGTTTATTAGTTCCTCCAAATGACAACTTTTGTGTCACTTTTAATCCATTTTCTCAATTAGGAGTGTTTTAATCACGCGCTTTGCTGTTATTTTGTAGTGTTAATAAGATGCAATGCTGCACTGTGGTGTAATGGTTAACCCTCTCACCGCACAGTGAAAAGTCCCTGGTTCCAGTCCAGCTGGTGGCACTTTCATTATGACTCTAAAATGATGTTAAAGCAAACTGCTGGATCTGTGATGGTGAAAGAGCATCGCGGCAGCTCTGCACCTTCTGAAAACCATCAATAAATCCACTAAGACACTATTAACTTCTCCTACAGCTGTTGGACTTTGCATATTTTTACCAACTTACTCTGACGGCAGGCTGGATTGGAGCCTCTTGCGGACTGATTTTGGCCCATGAGCCTTATGTTTGACACCCCTGCTTAAAAATCACACTTCTCTACCCACCTTGCTGTCCTCATTTACTTTAAATCATGTCCTCCTCAAAGCCTATTTTGTACCAATGTCCCACATCTGCGTGTCGCTTTGGCGTGCAGTGCAGTGACCCATTAAAGTCGCCTGAACTATTTTTTAATCCTCTATCAGACATGCCTGTTTCAGGTGTGCCACCATTGTGTCTTCTTCGTAATCTGCTGCTGTTGTTTTCATTGTGTGCCGATCTGCTATCAATAAGGATAACATTGAAGAGCTGTGGTTTGGGATTGCAGACATGGGTGGAGTATAAGACATAACCTGTATTTAAGTAACACAAATGCATATTGAGTGCAACCCCAGCAATGAGGTGAAACAAATTACGTTAATCAATAGGACGTGTCGGCGTTGCACAGCAATGTTTTAGATGCCAAAAGTGAAATTGATCTTCATCTAAGTGATTTCACAACAAGATATACCCTGAAAGCAGAGCTTTACGTGTTTCGGCGGTTCTTGAAAACACAGGCGAAGGCTGGTAATGACAGAAGATCGCTGAGATTATCCATTGGTTCTCATGTACCATGGAAAGCTATTTATGTCACGACACACAAAGGTGGTAATCCACAAATCAAAACACGGGTCTGTTTAGGAATTGTCTCCAACTTATTATCGCTCTTCAAAAAAAAAAAAAAAGGACATGTTCAACCTCTACTTTGTGAGGCATAAGACGCTGAAGATAATATGTCCTATTTCATGTTTTGAATGGCGTCCAGATCTCACATTTGGGTGCATTTCTTCATGGTGCCACAACTGCATAATAAATTCCTTACAAATGGTTGTTGGCAAGATCGATCTGACGAAACCAGTTTCATTCTTTAGAAGATACACTTTTAGGAATGAGTGTCACCATTTTTTTTTTGTTTTGTTTTTAATGTCCATGTGTGCTTGCTAACCTCCTCCTGTGTTCGTTCCACCACTGCTCTTTGGTTCTCTGGTGCACGTGCAAGCAGAACAAATCAAAGAGGAAAGAATCTGCTCAGTTCTGCTGATGGTATGCACAAAAGGTACCTCTGAGAGACAGATCACAATCTGGCATTATTATGGAACAGCAATTAAAGCGGTTTCTGGCTCCCTGTAATGTGAAATTTAGACATTTTTGGAAAACCAACCATTTGCACTTATTGCCACTCTGAGGTGAAACGGGTGCAACAAATTTAATTGCATGTGACAGCGAGACAGGAAACAACACAGCAGGTGATAATCAGAGTAATCACCTCCGCCGCATGCAAGGCATAGTGTTCCAGTTCATGTAACGTGTTAAATGTGTGCTAGAACTCTATTTTCGGGACCTGCAGTCACTGGAGGATAACTGCCATGCTCTTGTGTTTTGCGAAAGCCGTGTCGCACAAGTTGTGTTGATTCTTTCCATTTAGAGTCATTAGAAATGAGAATATGAGAACAATAAGCCTTCCTCCTTGTCTCTTTGTTGTACTTCTCATGTGCTATGAATAACCTCAACTGAACTCGTTACTCAAGAATCCAATTTGATTTCCTCCGAGAGTAAACAACACTGACAGACGTGTGTTTGTTTGGATTGCAATTTATTTCAAGGTGTGTGCATAACACAGATCACGCCTTGTGCTGGTTATGGAACACGCTGCCAGGATCATTATTGTCATTGCACTTTTGGTCGAAACTGAAATCATTAGGATGAGTGGAAAATTATGCTGCCAGTCTTTGTGCCTCAGCCCTCATTTTTCTGGTCTAACTAGACACTGAATATAAAGATTCACTGCATGTTGGTGTTGCGTGAGTTTGCCACACAGTGGAGCTGTGACTCAAGCGTTGGTGCTGCGCCACCTCCACTCAAATATAAATGACTGGAGCATACAATATTCAGTATGTTTAATCTTAAATTAAACTCCCATACCCATGCTTTTTAAATTTAATACTGTACTGCTTTAAATATTGTCAGTGATCTGCGATAGGCAAAAAGAAAATCTGTCAGCCATGCAGATGGAACTCATTAATCTTGCAGCTTATGTTTGTGATTTTTTTTCTTTATTCACAGATAAATCTTTTTTTTTCTTATCCTTCCGACATGTTATAGCGCCAGCATGCGTAGAGGACTGACGCCATCATTCGAGAAATGAAGAAAATATTCAGATTTGCTCTGTATTTCTGCTGTTTCAAATCAGCAGAGCTTGTCGTGTTTGTAATGGATTTTTTTTTTTCCACTGATAACATGGTTGAACCTTGCTTTTGTTATGCCGTGACATCTTTTAAAAAGTCAAATCAAAACACTACTGCCCGCTCGGCTCTCCCTCTGATAGTCGGCAGGGAATGTAAATTAAAATTTCAGTGGCAAATGCTTAGATTGACACTAGATATGTTTGGTGAACTGCTGCAAAGGTCATGCCAGAGAGGGACTCCAAATGTCAAACAGCCGTCTCTGAAGTTTTGAAGCCATTGTAGGATCTGACACATTGATATTCTTTTCCAGATTCAAAAATTGTCATGGCTGATGTTTGATGCAGAGTATTCTCTCTCTTTTTCTTTTTTTTTTAACTGATAACTATAATTGAGCTTTAATGAATGATTGGAGATAGTGAGTGAAACTCCACATGTGTTTTTGTCTGTGTGTATCATGTCCGTCTGGGATCCAACACCTGAGTACCCATGACTCATTTTGGCTCCAGCCTACCTCGTGGACACCAAAATGATGGACTCCACAGCTGTCTGGGGTGTAGGAATGGACACTTAGTTGTGAGGGTCAATGTTTCGATACAGTTGATGGATGGATGACAGACTCAATTATGTCAAATGAATACTGTTCCAGTATCTCTGTGTGTTTACCTGCATTGCTGGAATCTAAATCTGAACTCTCTCTCACATCGTGGGGACTTGTTGTCCTTGTGGGGATAAGAAGTGCCAGCGGTGAGGAAAATCCTTATATTTTAAGGTTAGACCAAGAGGTTGTGTCAAGGTTGGAGTGTGTCTGCAGGATATTAATGTAATAACACTAACTTTATTTATATATAGCGCCTTCAAAAAACAAAGTTGGGAAAGTGCTTTCAGAAGAAAGTCAATGAAATGTCCCCTGGAGTTATGAAACATGACATGTTTCAACACCCATTACAAAGACCTATCGAAAATATGGGGACAAATATCAGGTGTACGTAACCGCCTGAGTGGCCACCGCTGCCCGCAGTCCCTCCTCTGATTGCCGCCTCTTTGTCAATGCCAATATTAGTGCTACCTCGTGCCTTCGTTGTCTAGTTATTGTCGACCTCCTCTCTCTCTCTCTCTCTCTCTCTCTGAAAAACAAAGATAAACTACAATCTTGATGTTAGTATTGGGGAATTATGTTGATTCAGAGTGGCGCCCTCTGGTGGGGTGAATTACAAATGCTCGTTCCAACACATTAGACACTTGCATGTTTCTTCTCTTGCATATGCAGAGTGTGAATAAGCCTTCAGAATGAGGTTCGAGTTATGCCTCAGGATTAGGAAAATAGTTTGCACCTAGGCTAGGGAGTGTTTGATGAGGGAAATTAATGTAAAATCCCCCTGTAGTGATGAAAACGCAGCAGTGTGTGTGCGTGTGCCCGCCTGCGTGCGTGTAGTCACTGCTGAAGTGTTATTTTGAGTAAATACCACTGACTTTTTTTTTGCCCTTGGTGCCCTTTTAAACCAAGATCAAATTCCTAACAGAGAAAACCACCTGAGACACTACAAACTAAAAGGGTATATTAACAGTTTGGAGGGCATTTCCAATTTAGTAAATGTCACTATTTGCATGCTCCTGAATCTCTAAGGGTAGTTTTACTCAACAACTACTTGAATTTATGAGGACTGTCATGTGTATTGGCATCAGGGTCTTCCTGGTTTTTAGCAGCACTATTTGTTATGGTTTGACTAATCAGAGCAATGATAGAGTCCATCAATAATACATAAATGATCCAACACAGATAGCATTTGAAATGTGAGTTATGATGACAAAGAGCCGGCTGAAGTAAATATTTGATTAGGCTGACAACTTGCAGAGAGGTATGTAGTTGGGCGAAACATCCGGACTTGGCAGCAACGCCTGCTTTGCTCAGACAGAAACACCCGCAACTGTGTGAGAAAATTCTTTGGCACAAGTAAATATACCAGTTCAACTTCTTTTCTTAGCTACGAGTGAAAATAAATAAATCAAACAGTAATAGCCTGGCTGACCTATATCTTAAATCCATTTTAAATCTTTATTTCGGAGGGACTTCATGAGAGGAAACAGGACGTCTGGATTGATGCAACTTGGTTACTCTTGCTTCGTGGCATTCATTGTCACGCTGGTTCATCTGAGGAGTTTGAAGGGAATCACGCAGTTTCAAGAGTGTAAGGGGGAGAAAGTGCAGATATTTGTGTTCATATGAGGAAAGGAAAAGTAATAACCAAAAAAAAAAAAAAAACCCAGCACAGACACCTAAATAATTACTCGAGTAACAAAGTATGAATACTTTATAAACATAAGTTAGCAAAGTCCACTATGTGAGCCTTTCTTGGGTTCATATGTCGGTCCATGACAAAGTGTGCTTTGAGTAACCTCAACAGTATTGCTGCCGTTTCTCTGAAAGCCAGAGAAGCAGCCAAGTAGGCGTCTATATCAAAGCAGCTACACTATTGTGTAGTTGTAATGCACGTCTCTTGATCTCTCGAGAAAAAAAAGAATTCTTCTACAGCTTCTTTGCTGACCGGCACGTTACCCCAGTGTTAACACACAAAGACTGTTTACATGTGAATTTCATGTTTGATTTCACGTTTATTTTACTGGAACATGTTGCCTTGTTTCGTTGCATCAGCCAGTCTGACCCCTCCGGTCCTCAGACGTGACTCTTAGTTGTCCCAAACTGCAGGGCCAAAACCAATGATGAAGCATCTTCCCTTTTTTTATGCTGCAGTGAACATTCGGCCTGAGGATCAGACGACAGCCGGTAGTGTTAAAACCTTTACACCAAAACCTTAACGGTATTTTGATGTCGGTTTTATTACAGCGGATTTAATAAGCTGCTGGTTTTAGCCTCTTCTATGCATTTCCTCTTCATAATGACTTGTCTTTAATGTTTTGTTGCTCTCACGATTTGTCCTATTGTCCTGTCACTCATCTTTAAAGCACCTTGAACTGCAGAAAAAAATTACAAATCATACTTGATTGAATTATTTTGAGCGATTGAATTATTTTGAGCAGCTTCAGCTGCTACTCAGAAGGCCTAAAACTGAAAACAGCTTTTCTATTAAAGATTTTGCCAATATTAAATTTCTTGCAAATTCTTGCAGAGAAGTTTGTATAATTTTTCTGAGCCTCTGAGGGATAAGTGCTAATAGTCTGCTTCACTGCTTTCTGCCATTGTGTCCTTCTTTGATGCTAATTGGACTTTTTTTTTTTTTTTTTTTTTTTTTTTGCAATTTCTTCACATAATGGCTGCCAAAAGGCTCCATGGACACTGCTTGTGCTGAAAATGTAGAAATCCAAAAGGTCTCTGGAGGCTTCAGTCGGGGATGAAACTGGTAAATCTTTAGCTATCAGCCAGATGAGATCTTCTTGCAGTTTGTCGGAGCAGATTGTGATATTGATCTTGACAAACTGGGTCACTCATTGGGGGCTGTGCTAACGTGAGCAAACACAAGTTAAAGCAACAATATATATTTAAAAACAAAACAAAAGAACTTTATTAAATGTGAGCTAATTTGGTTTATTCTGGTAATAAAAAGACAAAAAATGGCCAACTTAGCTACTGGAGAAAGAAAGGATTAGATATGTCAGATATGGCAAAGTAGACAGCAGACAGTTAAAAACTTTTTCATGTATTACTGGCTAAAATTGGGATAAATAAATGACTCGTTTACTTGAGGACTACCTGTATATGTTTTTGTCTTATTCATGATACAATTGTGACAGATGGGACCAATGTAAAATGTGACTTATGGTCTGAAAAACGTCATGTTTTGATCATCAAACAAATCTTAGTTCAGGATGTCAGACCAGTAAAATGGTGTCATAATGTCTTTTAATTTTTTTAAATTGGTTTTTCTTTGTTGTGCGTATAGCGTGAGGAGAATATATATATATATATATACTCTCACAAACCAAGCAATTACTCTTGAACATGACTCTAATTTCAAGCCTTTCAGACACTTTCTGGTGCACAATACAGTGAAATGCCTTCAAACTTGTCCTATAGCTGCTGTATTTTGCCTTTTTATTGCAAACTCACGTCTGAGGACCGGAGGGGTCAGATCTGAGGCTAACGCTGGTTTAGTCTCAGCACGATAGCGAGCTTTCATAACAGCACATGTTACCATGTAGTAAAGTTTGGCAATGAGGTCAAACTATACAGAGGTGTCTCTATGCAAATTCATGTTGCCATTGTTGTTGTCGGGTGACCAACATGTTCATACCAAGTAACCAAGTTATGTAACCATCAGAGTGCGCCTGTGACAAGTAAGGTAATGAGACATGAAAGTCATTAGCAACACATAAAGGTTTGACATAAATATTTCTTCTCAATAAGCCAGAGTTGGCAGCCAAACAAATGTGCTAATTTATGTGTGTCAGTCTGAGAGAAAACAACAGTATCTTCTGCTCAGGAATCCTGTAGAAGTGACATGCATACTTGTTCCAAGTAAACAAAAACAAAACAAAAAAAAAAAGGCAGGAAAAGAAGAGTGTAAATATTTTTTGATCTGATGTCGATTTGAAGGTTTCTTTCCACAATAAGGAACCTTTCAAGTACAGTTTCAGCTTAAAGTGTCTTTTTAATTGATTTATAAAAACATGTCTGCACCATCACTGATTAAAAACATACTTGCTCCAAATCAACTTTTAGTTTAACTGATGCATCAACTGCAAAAGGTAGAAATTCAGCTCATGAATCTTCAAGAGTGGCAAGTCTGAGTCTTTCCTCCTCTTCCTTTGACATCTCTTTCACTTCTGCTCGATGGCATCCAATCATCAGCTGGTACACCAGCACGCCCACCACTGCACCCAGGAACGGTGCACAGGTGGGCACGAGGAACCAGTAGGTGTTCGCTCTGCAGGAGAAAATGTAGAAAATCAAATGGGTTTCAATAAAATTGGCACATGAACTCATAGGAAAGTGGTGCTTCCCGTCATAAGCATTCAAACCACGTCAGTCTTCGCACCTTTCATCAAATACTCCCATGACATTTTAATCTTTTTTCAAGGGGGGCTCCAATTGCTTTTGATCCAATTTTACATTTAGCTCTTGCATAAAATACTTAAAACTGAAGAATTGTAGCTTCTTCTTTTTTTTTTTTTCCCCCGATCTATACCAAAGTCCAAATTCCTAAACAATACATTTAAGGTGTGCAAAGAAAAAGAATAAATAGAGAACATTTGAAGGGTTAAAAAGCATTTCAGTGGCATCCTGGGAAATCTAGCTGTTTTAACAAACTGACTCATCAAGGCCTAAAAGTCAATAGGTCATCAGTGTATATCCTACTCTGCCCATTGACAGCTGCTTTAATTTGTCTCTTGTGAGTCCCCCAACTTCACGCAAGTGCAAAAATACACATTATTGGAGAAGTCAGTCATACTTTAGATAACAGTTTTGTTCACTTTCTTCTCAGAGGACCATGGATGGATGGATGGATGGATGGATGTTAGAGTCAAAGAAAGTCGGTTTTGATACCCCAAAATGTTTGCAGAACTGTCTGATATCTGTTGTCAGTGTCAATGAATCCACAATCTGCATGGTCACAAATCTTGAGGTGGTTGAGGGGGTTTAAAACCCTCTTGCTTCATTTGACAACATTTCTTCCAAAATATAAAATTCCAGGAAACTACTAATCATCCATCCTCCATCGTCCTGTTTTATCCAACATAAGGCTGCTGGAGCAGATAGAAAGAGACGATTCACCCCAATAACACTGACTGTATTGACTAAGCACCGTTCACTTCACTTCCTGCCATTTTTCTTATGTTTTTGATGTGGATATACTTCATCAGATATCATGCCATATTTTTTTTTTCTTCCTTTTTTGACTGGCATGTGTCTCAGCTTGTTCGTCAGCCTGCGGTGGACTTCTGTCCCTTTGGGCGAAATTTAACAGCTCCAGTAATTGACAAAGACTGGCAAGTGATAAACTCAGACCGAATCTTAATTACAACCCCTGAGACGCCCAGGAGACGATGTCGCTCATCGTCCACATTGTCACAAATCGACCGTTTAGCGGCTATACTCACGTAAAAACCTCCAAACCCCAGCCGGCAAACGCCGTGAAGAGGCGTGGCCCTAAATCTCTGGCCGGGTTGACGGCGTAGCCAGCGTTATAACCCATCGACAGGCCGACGACTAACACGGTGAAGGCCTGCAGACCTGGGGGAACTGGCCTGCTGTGCTCTTCAACTATAGCCAGAATGCACAAGATCAATGCAGCTGTTCCAATAATCTGGGAAGCAAGAAAAAGAAGAACGAAAGAAATCTTGTAAATTATTTTCATCGAAAAAAACCCAGAGATTCAGAGAAGGAAGTAGAAGAGAGATGGAGGGAAGCTGGGTATTGAGGTGTTTTCCTGGTTACGTCACTATTTGACAGCTTCTCAGAAGCTTCTTCACACCCACATGGCGGATCTGCCCCGGACTGTCCTGCATGCTGCGACATGTCGGCATCTTCACAAGTGCAACAGCAGCAGAACTCTGCAGCGGGCCGGCGTGCTCCATGACGAAACGGCGCTGCAAAAAGCTCAAAGGCTTCTCTCTTGTAAGTCTGGTTGGTTTTTGTTTTGTTTTGGCTGGTGCTTTTGTGTGAGAGACACCAAAACTGAAGAGGAGTGCACCTTAATGGATCATGCAGGTCTTGAAAAAACTAATCAGTAAGATGCTAAGAGGAGCAAAGATGTTGCTTAAGAACTACTGTCTACTGGAATACGTTTCTTCATTTAAGAAATTCATTAAGAGATTTGATAAAATGTGTGATCTGGAAGTGTCATTCATACCTCTGGTTGTAACTTCTTCATATTGGTAAATAATTGTTGAACTGCAGTTTTCATTTTGACTTTCAGACTTAAGATTACATATCCTGCACGAACTACTCCTAATTAGTAGATGTAAAAATGTTCATACATAAGTAAGTGGAACTGTTCAACTGAATAGTTGAAAATCCTTTTTCACAGTTGCATGCTCGTCCAGTATGAGTGTAAACTACATTTTATTTATTTATGCAGCCATTTTCCTTCCCAGCATCACTTTATTCCACCAAATCACTAGAGGTCCACACAAACCAGCAAAACCCAGTGCCGACTTATAAAAAGGTCATGTATTAGTAGCCCATACTGCCCGTTTATCTAATATAGCATGTTTCACTATTTCAGGGAATATGAGTATTGGCTGCATTATCATATAATTATTGCCTGCCCTGTGAGCCGCTGATTAAATCTTGGCAAGCCGCACGGGGCTCGCTATTTTTTGCGTAGCGCAATTAGATTTGTGATATCATGCTGAAAACGCAGCGCCGTGCACGAGTTACAGTGACCTCGGCAATCTCTGCAAATCTATGTGGCACCGAAGTAGCTGCCTGCAGAGTATGGACAGCCATGCAAAATAATTCATGTGTGATATTTGTGCTTACCAGAGACGCTGGCAGAGTTTATATCTACTGGGAGGCGTTCCGCTTTACAGTTTGCAGAGGTTAATACTTGGCGAGAAAAAAAAAAGATAAAGGCGCTGTTACCTGATCAAAGAATCCATTAATCAGAGTGAGATGTTTGGCCGGGTATGTGGCAAATATCCCAGCCGTGGCATTCTTCCCCACCACAATGAGCTGCCCCTGGCCGAAGTCCCATAATGCATCTGGTTGGAAAAGAATCATGAGCAAATTGGTTCTTTTTTTTTTTTTCTGTTTTTCTTCCCCTGAATGGATTTTCTTTGAAAAAGTGTTTTAGCAGGTCGTGGTTGTGGAGAACGGAGCTGACAATTTAAATTCCCCTTCAGACAGTTACTGTGAATTAAATTTGAAGTCCTTTTTGTGAACTGCAGGTCATTTAGGAAGGAGGAATCCATTGCCACTGCAGAAATTTACCGAACATGATGGAGTTTTGCTCTCGCGGACGCGGTTTATGTTGCATCGGAAACATTGATGGCTGAGGAAATGCACCTTCCATTACATTATTGAGCCCTTCGATGTTAGCACATGCATGCCCGGAGAAAAACAACGCAATCATGCAAAAGGTCAGAGAAAACATGCACGAGCTGTGGAGCTGTTTGCATTTATTTGACGAATGATGTACTTGCAGCTGCTCACAAATCTATGAATGCAATGTCCTGAAGAACGCGGCCTTCCACCGAGAGCACACCGCGTCCTCCACCGCTGGCGCAACACGTTCATGAGCAGGAGATGCACAATGCCCTTATATTTTTGAAGCTTCTTCATATATATTCTGATTTTCCATCAACCCCCAAGACCTGCTGAGGAATATCTTGTCCAGCTTTGTATAAACTGCAAATGAACTTCGTTTACTGAGCAAATGGCACCACTTCAGTCCCAAAAGCGCTTTACACTGTTAGTCACATTCGCACACAGATGGCGACAGTTTCCACGCAGGGTGCTCCGCCGCAGGAGATCGAACCTTCAGATTGGCCTTATGATTGGAAAACCACCCACCCTACCAACCGAGCTGGCGACAGTGGGAGAATTCTAGTAAGTTACTAGACAATGATATAATTTATTATGTGCTAGGATCCAAATTTGGGATTTTATTAAAACGTATTATAATTAGGGCTGTCAAAACATTAATTGCAGAATTTCCATAGTTAATCGCTGTTAATATTATATTAAATTGCATGTTTAAAATTCAGTAATTTTGCAGATTTAAAGCAGTTTTTAGCCCATAATGTAAAACATCTCTTATCAGAGTGTCTTAATTGTAAATCAAATTACACTAAGAAAGAATTTCCTTTTTGAATTTTTGTATTTTCTTTCCAAAAAGTGCCATGTAGGCCAGTGGGTCTACTTCAAAAATACATTGTAAAGGTGCATTAAACAATATTATACCACTTAATGTGTTTCCCCCCCTCCTCTCCTTCGAGAGTGTCCCCCGGGTTGCCAGTTTGTGAGAGTTGAGGTGAGTTTAGACAGTGTAGAGATGTTGTCGAACTCTCCCAAACTGGTGCAATGCCACGGTGGCCGGCAGCCCTGGTATAAAATAACTATTTTATAATTTACATTTTTTTCGCAAATTCTATTTATTTATTTTTTTTGTCATTTTGTTCATTTTTAATTCAGATTTGTACAATTTTGGTATTTGTTTTATTCATTTAAATGTATTTTTGCTTCATTTTCTTATGCATGTTCAAAAGAAATATCAAATCACATCTTATAGTTTTTTATGTGTCTTCATAACAATATAATTCTCACTTAAAACATTCAGCTTGATAACATTTTGGGTTTTTTTTTAATTTTTTTTTTGCTGGTTCTATACTCATCTTAATTATGATGTGGTACATTTGTTCTTACAATTGTTTTGTTTGTATTTCTTCAATTTCACACTAATCAGATGGTTAAACTCCACATAAACACCAGAAAAGCAGGATTTAGGGCTTTGGCAGTGATTTTCTGAGAAAGACCCACAAACTTCTAGTTGATGAGCTCTCAGTGTTCCACTTTTTTAATTAGAACTGAGGATTTAAACTAATTGCAGTGTGACTGTTTCAGGTTTTAAAATTTGTTCCTGCAGTCATTATTCAGCGTGTGTGACAACATGAGGCCTCTGTGCCTCCATCCATTCATCCATCCAGTGGTGGTTTGAGTCCAGGGCAAGCGACTGTCGGACAAATTGATTTAAATACAAAGCCATATCGTTCAAACCAAAAGTTCACACATTATCAACACATTATCAAAAAAGTGTGTTGATTTTAATGAGGCTATGTTAAAGCAGCTGATGGTGAGAGTCATGGATACTAGTTGTGAAAAATAATTGCTTAGCGATTAATTTGCATCAACGTTAATTCAATGGAAAGGCTCCCCATTGTAATTTTTAAGTGGAAATCTTACAATGAAACACACAGTTCAGACGTGTTCCCACCCGTATTTACACCTGTAAATGCAGAAATGCCTCATTGTCAGTGAAAGCTCTCAGAATGAATATGCAGCGTTTAAGTCGTTGCAGCACTCTGCACACCCCGAGCTTTTAGCTTACTGGTTGATTCAAGCCTTGCAAGTTTCTTCCAGACAAGTTCTTCTTGCACTCGCTGTTTCTTCATCCAAGTAATCACAAGACCTCATACTGATGGGCAACAGTGTAGCAGAACACGGTTTGGTCCCAAAGTTTCCTGAAGGGTGGGAAATTGGTCCGTTTGCTCGTTTCTAATAAACAGAGTGTGTTCATTTTAGTGTTTTTGCTGTGGGTTTTGTGTGTGTGTGTTTGTGTGTTCAAAAACTGCATCTCATAGAAGTTTTGGCAGTGAGGAGAAAAAAAAAAAAATACCCTGTAGCTGATTCCACGTGAAAGGGCTACAGCAAAGGAAGGCTGCCAACTGTGAAGGCCGAAGCAGGAACCGTCTCTGCGATCATTAAATGTTCATACAAAACTATTGTAGGCTGAGAGAAACCTTCACTTCAAAATTATTTCCAAGGTCCAGAGTTCCATCTGCAGTCTGGATGGAGCACTCTGCACGCCATAACAGCAAAGGCATCATTTTAAATGATCCGAAACATATTTGACTTGATGAATTTTTACATACCAAAATACATGCCGAAGACGACGACTGCGCCCAGAAAGGCTCCAAGACTCTGGAAGACGAAGAACAAAGGGAACTTCTTCCAAGGCTCCCTCCCAAGGAGACGCAGCGTGAAGGTCACGGCTGGGTTCAAATGGCCACCTTCATCACGGGGAACAATTTTAGGAATTTAGCGAGTTCATTTCCATGAATTTTCACTCAGACTTCTTTATTCACGCAAAGAAAACAAGCTGCTTCATGATCTCCGATACACACACCACATCCCTTTATTCCCAGTCCCACATTCATGTACTGTATATTCAGTAAGTACAATCGCGGTAGTCCTGTTAGGATGGAAGGTCTCGGTGACACAAATTAAATTGGAGGGATGAAAAGATTCAGGGAAGTATCCTTTTTTTTTTTCCCTCCTAACCTTGAAGGGGTAAGAACGGCTCTGATGGCACACTCACGCGGGCGCCTCGCCTGTATTCACACCTTAATCGTGTCAGGGTTGGAGATATCTAATTATAAGAGCTTACTGTCTCGGCTCGGATGTGTATTAGAAGGGGACAGCCTCATTATAAAGACATTGAAGAAGTGAGCATGAGTGAACTGTGGAAGCCTTTGTAGTGTGGCTGCTTTTGACTGAAGCTGCTGGGATTGTGAATTGACTTGCCTCGCTATCCTTTCAATTACAGACCACATAGTTTTCAAGTTGAGGGCTACCGGCTCTCTCTTTCTCTCTCTCTCTCTGTGTATTATGTGTGTGTGTGTGTGTTGCATGCAAGCTGCTTTTAAACTTGGTGTGCTTCTGTCCACTGCCTTGCTGCGCTGCTCCTCCCGCTGCCTTTAATTGTCATTCATCTTGCAAACGCATCAGTGTGGTAAATACTGCACTTCAGATAACTGCCAGTTTACCTTTTGCTGATATTTAGCGCCTGTCAAGCCATCAATAATAATGACTCCCTGTTATGCTGATGGAAGTTGGAGAAAAGCTCAGTCTTGTGGAAACACTCTTTGAATGACAGGTACTTCATGACAGCGATGCAAATTGACTCCACACTCAACAAACTCTGATTTTCACAATATTATTCGAGTTTCCCACACATTTTCCCCAACTAATATCTCTAATTCTTAAACCCACTTCCATTGCGCTGACACCTGGAATGCCCCTTCATTGTTTTTACTGATGCATGTACGGCTGAAGGAAAAACAACAGATTTATTAACAGACACACACTATTCTCTGCTGTGCATATTACAACAACTTTTAATAGTCTAAATGTATATTTACCTAACCTTATTAACCTCTGAGGTTATAATGTGTTTTTTTTAATTATCATTATTAACTCGTTTTTTTTTTTTAAGCGTCCACACAAAAACACTCCAGCAAAATTAGTACCTTGTGCTCTAATGATAAAATACCCTTGGGAGAGTTATAAAATAGTAATATAAGTCCCTCATTACCAGGCTGGAATGAGATTTAAGAAAAAAAAAAGAACAAATCAGCAACATTTGACCTTAAAACAAGCACAAATTACAGACAAAAAAACAAGTTAGTGACAATGGACCTGTTCAAAATATCCTGAAGGGAAACCTGACCAGATTTGCTCCATCAAAACTGAAGCAGAGTGTTTTTTTGTTTATCATGGTTCCAGTTATGGAGCTCTGTAACTTGTTAATATACATGTGGTGGAGAAGAGTAGTGAGCACGACACAACACTGAGAACGGTGCAGAGATCAGTGATCTTGACCATAGTGATTGGTACATGGATTGCTTCAAGTGGTGGGATTTTTGGAGTGGCATCACTAGGAGAGGTTTGAGAACAGCTGATCTAGTTAATGTTTCGAACCTTGAATGTTTTAAAGCCATGTCTTGACTTGGTTTTGTCAGCCACCTCCATCACGTACACTCAAAATCGCGCAATCTTCTTTGTGGGTCCAAAAGCATGCGCACTTCATGAGCTGTTATGACTTGTTGCTTTAATTGGGTCACTGATCCTGTGTACATTCAAAGAGGCTGACGGAATAGTAAATTGTTCATTATCTTTTGCATTGTTTTTGTGGGAGGATATGCATGAATAAATTAGAAATTTCTTCATGTCTTTTCACACATCAGCGTTGTTGTTCGGGGTAGCTGAACCCCACAGACCTCCATGACAGCCGATACAGCTGAAGCCCTCCAAAAACCGCCAGAGGCGATGCAGCATTTCGGATCATGAGACATTTCTGGACTTCCAGGCGTTGCAGGACGGACCGCCGACGTGGAAAATGCGAGCGGTCCGGAGAAGCTTTAACTTTGGCCACACAAAAACAAAAAAGAATAACTCGCCCAAAGGCTCGGCAGTGAGATGTCAAAACAAAATGACAACAGAGAAGTGATGCCGCGGCGAGGCGGAGAGTTCAGTTTTTATCTGAAGTAGATAAATGTCTGTGGACAAACAAGATCATTGTTGTAGTTTGGTGAGTCCCTTTTTTATACGTCTCTTGCCTCCCAGATATCAAGAAGAAAAAAAGAATATGAAGTCGCACAAAATGTCAGAGGGGAAAGTCGGCTGCTTTATTTATATGTCAGCTTACTAGCGAGCTACTTGCTAGCATGTGAGCCCTGACATGCCCACAGGGACAGCAGAGAAGTGTCGGGATCAGCGGGCAGCCGGTGGGCGGTTTGTTCTCAGACCTCTTATCAAGAAACTTTTCTAACTCCAGTAAAATTACAGCTATGTTACAACAGTGAGCCAAATTCAAAGGGTGTCAAAGTATCAGTAAGGAACCAGGAGGTTTATTGGTTATGGGATTGGAGTCAAATTCAGTTGGATTGGGACATTTAAGAAACAGAAGACATTTTTCATCCAAATCATGAAGATTTTAAATAGGAAAACATTGGCTTTTGAGTAAGATATGACACCAAGGCTATTAAACACTCTGTGATTACTTTTTTCTCAGTTTTTTTTTCTCTTAATTATAAATTGCTTAACAGAACATTTATTTATCAATACGATTTGGTTGATTCATGTCTGTTTTAAACATCAAAATGTTCTGCTTTCATTGTGATTGTACAAAATGTAAGAGAGCAGTGTGAGTGCTTTAATGATTTTGAACTGAACTTGCATCCCAGGATGTAAACACAACCCTGTTACTAACCTTCATTTAGCCGGGAAGGAACAGAAAAAAAATAATCACAACTCGTTTTGTTTCATGTCTGAGTGTTAAACGATCACTAATCAACCCGGACACTGAAATTTTATTAAGGGAAATGGAGCGGAATTATTATTATTTTTTTGGAGACATTTTTAGTTTGATTGAGCAGTAGTGGATAAAACATGACTATCTCGTATTAATGAGAGACAGAAGCCTTTACTGCTAATTTACTGCTGGACAACTCAACTTATTTGATGGATACTGATCCGTTTTCCTAATTATCAGAGTACAACGCTAACACAGAGGTTCTTTTTCTTTAATGTTGGATTTTTTTTCTTTCGAGCTCAGGAAACTCTGATGATGATAAACAGTAAAACTCACCTGAGACTTGTCCACTTGTAGCAACGCCCAGCGTCACGGCCAAACCAAAAGCGAAGTTAATGGTGAGGAATGTGCACTGGGTTCCAGAACTCAGCAGTGTTTGTGCCACCGCACCACAGCCGAACATCTGCACCCGAGAAGAAGCAGACCAATCAAAAAACACCCAGTTATTGTTCTTAGCAACAATCACTTTCGCCTTGTTCCAGCGTTTTCTTCTCATACATATTTCACTGTTGAGAAGTGAGTCCAGGCATCTGCTGTTTGGCAGAAGCACAGTCTGGAGACGAAGGTGTTTTCTGAGACAGTGGAGGAAAAACTTCAAAGAGAATAATAAAGCCCCGCTGGGTCCTGACCCGGAGTCAGGTGTCTGGCTGAGCCTTGCTTTCTCGTCTTATCTTGGGTGTGTCTGCCTGACCCCGGAGGTCACCTGTATGTTATGGGTGGGCTTTGTGAGTGACTATTGATGCCGGCAACAATCAGACTCCACCCGCCGAGCGGTCCTCCGCAGAGGGCCACCCCTGACCACCGAGGGGACGGCTTCGCCCGCCGAGCGAAAGGTCTGGTGGAATTAACAGATCAGTCGCAGCCGGGGAGGGGAATAATAAAGGGCCGGGCGTTTCACCGTGGGTGCCCTTTTCTGATATTTGGCTTGCCGGTGGGTTACTAGGAGGTCCACAATGAAAACATTTTGTTTTAATTCGAAGGAATTCTTTCGGTTTCTTTGTGAGACGGAGCAGGTTTTGTTGTGGACTGGCACACAGCCCATTATCACCAGCAGAAAACAGACACAGAACAAGAGTCTGAGCAGGTAAAAAAAGAAGAAAAATAACAAATCATATGCTTTAACATTAAAGTTCTTAATCCTTTTGTCTTGACAGATCAGAACGAGAGCAGTGGCTCGCTGAGAAGAGTTAAACTTTCTTTACCTTTTATTCACCTCTGTGGAAAAAAAAGAGCTGCCTTTGAACATCAAATTAGCCTCGCAGAAGAAACCCAGAGGACATCGCAAACACAAAAACAAATTATTAACCACTCACTCATCAAACAACAACAGCTTGCACCTTCCATGATAACAAACTCTCCACTAGCAGCACAAACATGTCGGACAAGAAGGGTGCACCGTCCCTTGGGGTGCTTTCAAAAGATCGGTTTTCTTATTCCTCATATGGAGAGAAACTGCTGGAAAGCTTCATGTTGTTAGTTGGAAAAAAAAAACCCCTTTGCAGCTTGTTAACCATTTATAATTGTGTGTCTGCTCAGTGATTTATTGACCTCTAAAGAACAATTATAACACGACTTTTTCTCCTAATTGGCTTGTTGCTTGACGTCCTCTTGTACACTGTTTTTCGCTTGTCTCCTGCTTAGATATTGGCATCTGTGCCATAATTGTACTTTGTTTTGCTCTGTATACATAATTGGTGTTTAGCGTCGTGATGTTTTACACATCTTACGCAACAAAGATTAACTGTGATCATACACTCATTATTAACACCAGAGAGCCATGTTGCGATCCAGAAAATCAATCACAAGTGCAGGTTACATGTAAATCTTGATTTCTTAATGAACTGAACAGAACTGAGTATGGAATTTAAATTTATTAAATCGACATACATGTAATGATATTTTCAAACTTAAAGTATATGTAGAAATATAGTAAGTAGGTAAAGAGAAATGACAATATTCAGCACATTCAAGTGTGGTCAAAATGAACTCCCTGCTGCCAATAAATCATAACACTCACTAATACTTGTCTGAACATTCATCTTTTCAGATTGAGGATTGGCTTATGGGGCGGGGAAATGGGAAAACTACGGGTTACTAGATACCAATGAGGCAATAAAAGATATGAAAAGAGATATAAATCAAGTGTTAGGATGCACAAAGGGAATCAAGATTATGTGAAGTGAGCTGAAATAGAAAAAAAAAAAGACCAAAAAGCGATGCAGAAAGAACTGAGAGTGATATCGAAGGACCACACAATGATAGAATAGACAAATAGATAAAACAATTACAGCGTCCAATTAACCTGAAGAGACACAAAACAACTGTTAGAGGTCACTAAATGCCCACAAAGAAAACACAATGTCCAAAAAGATTAAAAAAAAAAAAAAAAAAAAGTCAAGAAGGACACCAACAGGCGTCGAGTATCAGAAAGGGACATAAACTGATCATGGATGATATCTGATTTTCAGTTCATGTGTCCTTCAGCCAGAGTTATGCAGCAACTAAAGAGAACTTAACAACAAATTTGGCAGAATTGAAGCGTTCGACACGATATAAATGAATGACTCACAGAGTTCTTACATAAAAAGCTAATGTTTGATTCAGATTTTTTTTCTAAGTCGGCCGAAAACATGCCCATGCTGTGAATATATTTCATTTAGTGGAATCACATTATCTTCCAGAAGTCCCCTGCTTCCAGTTTTGAATTTAGATACCAACTGCTGTACAGTGAATTTAATTGATTTTTATTCATGGAGCTAATCCACTCTGCACCCTGCAGAAGTGATGCAAGAATACTCCTTACTCACCACCAAAATGAGGGTTCCCAGGCACTCTGCCAGGGCCTGCTGGAGGAGCGCACGCCGGATGCGAAAGGTCGCTGCCAGTTTCTCCGAAATTTGTTTTTGTCTTCCCATGATTGCGGTTATTAGAATATTTTTTCTCGAGGTAGGCTCCGCGGTATCACAATTATTGTGTGTCAGTGACTGAGCGTCAGCATTAAAGGCTGTCCTGAGGATCACTCCCTGAGAGAGAAAGAAAAACTCTTTTGTATGCCACTCCCACACACACCTTCACACATCTCTTGCAAACAATTCTGCATGAATGGAGCCCTGCTTGGACTTATTTTAGAGTTTTTTTTTTTGCAACTCCAAGTATCACAATTAAAAGTAGCTAGTATGAAGCTTCATCTTCATGTTACAACATTCTGGCTTTAAAACTTTCAAAAGTCTGTGTTTGTTAGATTATCAGGGAAAAGTGCTGAAGTGAACTGTTGGGAAAACTGTTTATTTCCCTTTGAAATGACACCACAGTTATTTGGAACATGCAGTTGTGGGGTGGCTATTTTCATCTTTTTCGTGGGTGCAAGACATACTCTGCTCTGCTGCTCATCCCACAAATGCATGTTTATTACAAACTGGGCACTATTCAAAAGTTAAATAAATGGAACTTTAACAAAAGATCGTGTCCAGTCAAACCTCATGAGTAAGACATCAGAAGGAAAAAACTTCAGATGGTAATGTGTGAATAAACAGATCTGTCAACTAAACAGTGCATCCAAAAATTAGTTCATTAGAAATGTACTGTAGTCATTGCTGTTTTCATCTTAAGTGCTTAAAATCTTCCCGATCGGCCTCGTCGGCTTTCTCTGGTGGATTAAAACACCCAGTGTGGGTTTACGAGTCAATTCCATATCAAAATTATATTTTGTTTTCCTTGGCTTCACCTTTTCTTTTTTCAGCTCTGACAACATCAAAAGGCAGCAAACAGCCCCAGAAGGTCTACACGTGTGTCTGAACTCCTCAGAAAACTGCAAGGCAACACTTTATTCATCAAATTCCAATGGATTTCATTCCATTTTTACACTCAGTACTGACGACAGCACATGCACAAAGATGCTGAGAGTTGCAGTTGGATTGAATCCCGAGATAAGACAATGTTCCCGCTTATACTGTGATTTATCTGTGGGGGGAATCAAGGCCGGTGGTAATGACGGTTACCAGATCCCTCCACAAATTTTATTTATCACATTAAAACCTATTAAAGCACTTTGTCGGTGTTAATCTATGTAGAGAGCAGGGAGGAAGAATGGAATAAGGTGTTTAATCAAAGATAGGTTTAACCTTGCTCTATAATTCCGCGTGTGGATGTTTGCATTCGTGCAGCTCTTTGAAAGTGGGCTAATGCAGGCGCTATCATTATCTGCGAGTGCGCGGTAATTAAGATGTTCACATCTATTGCTTGGTTCAGCGTATTAGTCCAATGGGAATGGCCAGAGGATAGAGCTTTCATGGCTTATCTTAGAGGTCAGAAGAAAAAAAAAATTCAGGTTGGCTTGCTGTTTCAGCACAAAGCAGGAATCTCGTGCGATAGCCTCCATTACTGCTTATTTACTGATCTAACCATTAATCTTTATTTTTTGTCTCCCACGAGGCTCCTCAATTTATTCAGAATCAAACATGATTGTTACTTGTTGAGATGATGTAGAAAATTGCATCCAAATGTATAGAGGAAAGCCTTCATGAAACTATATTTAATGGATAATTGAAAAATAGATACTTATTCAGTTTTATTGGCATGGCCAACCATATCTAATAATGATATATCAGGTTAAGTTATGACCTTGAGCCTGGAAGACTGAGATTTGAATGGTGGGTTCAGCAGGAAGAGCATATTTAATATGTGTGTATATATATATATATATATATATATATATATATATATATATATATATATATATATATATATATATATATTTATATATATAAATAAAGTTACCACTGACTACAGACGAGATAATTAACAGTGTGTTCATGCCAGGTTAGTTTTACCCTCCTGAACAGCTTGACATGTAGAGTCATTATTATGGTATTTAAATGTAAACATAATGCCACATTTTTTCAGGACTTCATGTATATGTATATGCTAGGCTAATAAAGTTCAGCTAATTGTGCATTAAATTGGGTTTATAAGTCAGCGCTCTCAATGATTTCGATGCAACACAGTTGCTTTAAATGTTGTGAAATCCACCTCTCAGTGCCTCTTCTATTTTTTTTTTCCACCCTGTCGTCAAGAACTTTCAGACATCTCAGTCACACACGAACGCACCATTAGCACAAGAGCTGTTTAGTTCCATAAATACTTCCACAATGACTTCTGCAAATCCTGAAATAAAGCGCACTTCTTTTAAATGGGTTTGAAATTCAGCGAGTCTCTGTAAATGTTAGCTTATTTATAAATGTATGGCTGCTTAGTGTGGCTGAATGCATGAGCGCATGATTCTTTACGCAAACAGTGATTCAGTGTGTCCGCTGAATTTCTTGGATTGACTTTTGTGAAGTCGCTGCTCACAGGAGCCCATTTACTTCTGATGCACATCGTAATAAGTCTAAAGTACATTGTTTTAGGTATAGAATCACCCGAAGAAAGTACTCTATTACTTTTTATCAATGAAAACTTTTTTCCCACCTTTTTCACAAGTACAGTCCATAGTTTTTCCCTCCAGATCAATTAAGTCTGGATTATCCCTCTGGAAGTTGAAAGCACACACCAGACAAGTTTATCTTTCCATTGCGCACACACATCCTCAACCTATGAACGGTAACTTATGAAAATAAATGATGCCGGATGGAGTGATATTTGAAGTCAGAATTGCAGTGCAGCTGAATGTCACACTGTTTACAACTGCCTGCGTCTGTATAATCTTGACACATTACTGCCAAACACACTGAGTGCAGGGTTAATCTTGTGTTTGCATTTTAAAAATTAAACACGCTTGCAGATGATTTATATTTCATATTCCCGAGCTTGATTCATAATGCATCATGTTGCGCTGTGTGTACAGAACCAAAGGTCATATATTGTTCTCTGTAAAACTACCGGTAATGGGGCTTTTCAGAGGCACCTCTGCATGTTTATGTGGATGGGTTACACGAGACAAAGGTAAGGGACAAAGATGAAAAGGTATAAGCTTATTATTTACCCAGCCATGATTATACGTGGTGGACTCAATGGGTTCCGTCTGAATAAAATGAGTTTCCATTATCGGCAGATCATATGAAACTTCACGGCTAATGCAGGAAGGTGCTCGGCGTGTGTGGACACAGTCAGGAGAGCGCCAGTGCATTAGCATAACATCAATGTCAAGCCTACATCCCTGGATTGAGCTAATCAGTATTCGTCCTGTCACATTAGCGTGGCACTCAGAATCTGAAACATACAGGTATCTGGTAATATCACCAATCAGCCATGTCTACATTATGCTGCAGTCCCACTCTAATGGAATAAAAAAAGAAAAAAAAAAGATACGAAATGCACTGCCTACAAAGGTAAATTAAGAATGGCTGGTAAAGGGGATGTATTGTAATGAGAGTGAACATACTCCCCGCTGTTGTGAAGAGGATGATGGTGATGGTTCTTGTAGCGTTTTTCATCTCAGAGCTTCACAAACATGCAGTGCTGGTACTGTGTTAGTGGCATGTTTGAACACTTGTACCCTTTAGCTGGTTGTTAGAGCCATTCTCTGGTCGATGTCGTGGATATGCAACATCGCAGTGAATATAAACGTGATGCTTCCGTCAAAAATAAACAAATACATGAAAACACAGCAACACCGAGTTGATGACATTATAATGTGTCTGTCAGCCGTCAGCGTCTCTCTGTTCAGCCTGATCCTCTCTCAGTCTATGTCGGCCTCCTGCTCAACAGGTGTGGCTGCTCAGCGGTTCCAGTACCTGTGGATAGAGGAGGGGACTGCAGCTCACACTGTTCCTCCTCGTTCTGGCAGCAGCAGCAGCAGGAGTCCCGGCAGTGACTGTGAGCGATCTCCTGGAGTTACTTTTGGTTTTCTTCTCCTTAAGGTTTCTGGCAGGGTCCAGTAGTTCAGTTTTTGCAGCTTTTCTTCACTTTTTTATGCTTTAATTGGTTTATTTTAGGGTAGAGAGGAGAACCCTGTTCAGCCAGGCCCGTCTGGGCTCCTTTTCTTTGCTCCTTTATTTAGCTTAGGAAGGGGTTTCATTTAGGATCTTTGATATTTATTTTCAATTTTGTTGACTTTCCATTTGTTTGATGGTTTTACATTTGTGTTCCAGCGTTTGTTCATGCTGTGATTTTTGCATTTCAGTCTTGAGGCTTTTCTATCACCGTTTCAGCCTTTTTTGTTCATATTCTGCACTTCTACTACAGCTTGTTCATTTGCGTTGTGACTTGGACATTCTGGTGACCCTTCTGAGCCGCAGTAAGAATATCTCCCATTATTTTTTGTTTAGGCTGATAAAAAGCTTTGAGTATACATTGTTTCTACATGAAGGTGAAAAAAGTAAAGCAAAAAAAAAAAAAAAAAAAGCATTAAACTGAAGAAAGAAAGCAAACTTTTAAAAGTAAAAACTCTTGCGGCTGCTTGTGTATGCAGGAAGACACATACTGAGATGAATCCCATGCATATACAGAACAGTAATGTGTCTCCGAGCATTCAGCATAGACTAATAAAACCACTAGAGTGCCATCTTACGCTCAGCGAGGAAGTATATTCCACTCAGCTCTGCTTCAGTGCCATTTGTGATTAACACTTTCTCCACCCGTCCTTTTTTTTTTTTCTTTCCTTTTTATGTAAAGGCGAAATATGTGGGCAGAGCTTTCACACATTTCAGATCATCCTTGCTGCTTGTCAGGCAAAACGAATATGCATTCTCTGTGTTTAATAACTAGATGCGTCTGGATGAGTTAGAAACAACAGGAGGTGATAAAGCATGGGGGTAAAAAGTGTGAGGGTCCACGTGTTTGTGGGTGTTGAATCACGGCCATTGTGCAATCGCACCAGCCTCCGGCCAAGGGGCAGGCTCAAGATGTTTACATGCACCCAGATATCCCAATTAGAATCAATTTGAAAGGCCAAACAGAATAAAAATGGTCAATATGAGCATCACCATCAGAATAAACAGGTACAAATCGATTGGATTTTAATCAGCTCCACAGGGGTGGGATCAATATATTCAAAAAGAGAGGGAGAGAGAGGAAAAAAAAAAAAAAAAAAACAACTTCACCTTCTGAAGTATGAACCTGCTGATTTCTTCATGCACACATCAGTCCCTCACCCCTCCCAGACCGAAACTTTTTTCTCTGGAGCTTCATTAGTGTTTGTCTCATAAAAAGAGTTTTCTCTATCATTACAGCTGGTCTGAAGTGAGGCTCACAACATTTTTTAAATCTTATGAAACATGACTGCTCCAATGTGGGGTTTGCTGATGGTGACGCAGTGTTGCAGTGGTTTGTACTCTCGCCTCACAGCAAACAGACCCTGGGTTCTCTTCATTGTTGTGGTGTTTCCTTGTGGGATTTGCATTTTCTCCTGATGCCTCCGTGGGTTTTCTGCTTCCTGTCGCAGTCAGAGATGGGCCTTTATTGACTGTGAGTGAGTGATCGTTGATCAGTGATGAACCGGCATGTTCAGGGTACATCTTGTTGTTTTTCGAATGTCCAGTGGAATGTCCCCCAGCTTTTTTTTTTTTTTTTTTTTTTTTTTTTAATGACCATCTTTCTTTAAAATGTGGGGTTAACTGTGCTGGACATGTGCTAACACTGAGAATCACCACCACCCACACATGTAATCACACCTAAAGTCATTTAAAACTCTCTAATTAACCTAACAAGCATGTTTTATTCGTGGGAGGACACCGGGAACCTTCCTGCTCAGTAGCGATAGTGCTAATCCAACGCATTTGAGAGCTTCTTTAAAACCGCACTTTGTGAATCGCCATCTGTCTCATTAGGCGCAGAAGATGAAAACGTAGATATGAGGAGGTAGAATTATATTTACCTAAGCAAATTGCATATGCCAATATTGTATACCCGCTTTAATTGGGAACTGCTGGAGCTGATAATCGACTGAAGACGGCATCAACTATTTACTCAGTCTCATACAGTACAGACTCACAATCCTACGTATACATATTCATATCAGTGGCCAATTTAAAGTCAGAAATGACAGTAACTCAACGTTTTGGATGATGGGAGACTGTAATTGGAAAACAACCCTTACACGTGCTAGAAGTACCTGCAAAATCCACAGAAGATCTATAGTCAAGTCTCGGAATTGAACCAGGATCTTGTTGTTGTGACGCGTCCATGCTAAAAGCTGCTCTTTGCGTTTGCTTTGCAACATCTCTTTCTGGGAAAGAACCACTGCTGTTTGTCTTGTTCAGCACAATGACTTGAAATATGAAAATTAAATGGAAAAGGAAGCATAATTTACCAAGTTGTTGTGTAAATTTCATTATAGTGTCTTTGTAATGTCCATCCTGCCAGCTTCTTTTTCAATATTCAACTTAGCTGTGACAAACAACAGAGAATATGTGAACTAAAGCAGCAGTAGACCATGCAAACTCTCAGTGTGAGGTGAGAGCTAACCACTACACCACCATGCCCTTTGAGGTATCAATGCATGACTGTCGAGTTACCGTTTTAGAACATCAGGTTTTCTTTCTTTTTTTTTTTTTTGCAGATATCTGCTCTTGTTGTCTTGTCTTTTAAATGTCAGTAAACATGACCTGATGCAGTTACACGACAGATTACCTGCAAAACAGCTTTCAGATGTGTCAAACATACAGTATAAATGCATAAATTCACGGGTCCAAGTTAGAATAAACAGAACGCGTGTGGGTAGCAGATGAGAGCACACAAAATAAATTGCGATTTAGTTAAGCAAATTAATGTCACAAGGTCTTCACATGGTGCTTTTTTCTTTCATTTTTCAACAGGAGACAAACATTTTTCTGTTCTGCATCCATGTAGTTTTGTTACTCTGGTCAAATTTTTACTTGTTCCTTGACCAAATGTGTTGTAATGTAATTTCTGTCAAACTTCGGCGTGTGCACTCTTTTAGATTACAAGTGACTGTTTATGGTTTCACACCGGTGCAGAGTGAACAGGCGCTATATCGTACCGACATTAACAGTTCCAAGCGTGGAACTGAGCGCACTCTGTTACGAGCTGCATATGAACAGCTGCTTCTGTAAAAGTACGGTTCAGCCTTTGCTTTTGAAATTGAATTTTGATCTTGTTTAATCAGGTCATGGGTAAAAAAAACACTCAGATCCCCTGAATGGGACAAAGAAAAGCAGATCAAACGCTGGTGGTTTTTTGACATGCCGACAGCCGTCAGTGTAAACAAAAAGAGGGCAGATCAGTGATAGTGAGGTCCAGTGGGACTGAGTCTCAGTCATGCTGCAGGTCTCACTGACGGAACTAAACTTCCTCCGTATGTTGTCCTGAAGGAGGCTGGCAGGAATCATCACGCTGTATGGGAGCATTTTTTGTTTTTTGTTTTTTGTTTTTTGTTTTCTCCCACCATCAACTGAGAAATGATTAGGAACATACCAAACTTATAGTGTTTCACATAAACAACACGATGGAGATGATCGCCATACATCTAACAACAGGAACACTCAGAGATTAGCTGGTGACCATCGAGAGGCGTTTGTCTTCAAAGCTGAATATTTCTCTTTAGAGTGAGCGACGCCCCTAAAATAATCAAAAACTGAAATTCCTCGGTAGTTAACAAGTTTGGTGGATGAACTTAAAAGGTCATCACGCTGTTCCTGCAGAGTTAATTCAAAAGCAGTTGGACTCCTAATGAGTTTTGGCTTCTCATCTGAGAAGCTTTTCAAGTTCTAACAAATGAGAGTTTAAGGTGTTTATTCTTTAAAGTCTGTTCCGCGCCAACCAGTCAGAAATAAAGACAAAACTGTGGGATAAACACTTGGCAACACTTGTTGAAAGAATGTTCTTCATCAAAACTTTTCAGCAAATTTTCAAAGTAAATTAAAATCTATATATACAGAGTTTTGAATGTCCAGCTGAAGAGTTTAAGCCTTGAAAATAGTTAGCTGAAAATGACTGGAAAAACCAAAAATAAAGAAAAATCTATAAAACCAGTCTAATGTGTGCTCTGAGATGACTTTTTAGTGTTGTAAACCTGTTCATTTTAAAAAAGGGGGAAAAAATTGGCAGCAATTTTTTAATTTTGAAGCAAATAACTATTTATATTGCACTTTTTCACTCATATATATCATATTTTAGGTGATTTATCTATGTATATTTTCTACTTTTTTTTTTAGAGTAAACACATTCATACTGTGGGAGTACAAGCAAAACGCTATCTCAGTTCTACTGCTTGCTTTCTGCAGTAGTCATTTACAATTAAACTCACTTTGAGTTAGACTCTGACTTTTTTGTCAAACTGTCAAATTCAAGCTGAAAGCAGAGTGCAGTGTCCCAAATGCCAACAACTACCTGCTGAAAATAGCACATCATAGTATGTTAGCGATTATAATTATACATCTGCACACAGTGTGATTCATGCTGACTGATGGGGAAGTGGCTGAAACACTGCCACGATGAGTCAGTCCTGTTCGGGAGTGAAAGCAGGTCGAGGATGATGTTCAGCCCTCTGAGTTCGTCAAACTAGTCGTCGTGAAATGATCGCTGCATGCAGCTCTTTTGACGGAAGTTTATGAGGCTCAAGCAGCCGGGTGGATTTTATGTGACTCCTCGGACCACGGCTTTGTGAGCGTTGCATGAAACGTGTTCGATATTCAACCACAAACCTCAAAACTGTTTCCCTGACTTGAACTCAAGGATTAAATGCCACATAATGATATATCGAATTGGCACTGTCAATGATTTTACAAAATGTTAAAAATGTACAAAAAAAACCTAATTTAATACGTTTTTCGTTGTGTTTTTCTCCATTAGTGACTTTGCTTGATGACACCTTTGTCAAGTGAGTCATGCAATTACTTTGCAATTCCACATTTAACTTTGCTTGAACATCAGGAAGAGTTCCTTTGGGCGTATTCTGCGCTCAAGTCTATTTCAAACAAACAGCTCCTCTCAGTGAGGAAACTCAAAACGGCTTCACGCTCAATGCCTGCGGTTGATGTGACGGTATATCCATCTGTCTCGTGGCTGCAGCTGAGCTCTTTTTTTTTTTTTTTTTTTTTCCAGCTTTCAATGTCAAGAGCCTCACATTATTCCCGCGAACATCAGGAGGGGCAGCATTGTGCGGACTCTTTATCCAACATTTCTTTGTGCTCTCGCTTCATCCGTGGACGGTCTGCCTCTTTTATTTGGTCGGAGAGAGCTCGCCAGCTGTGCCTGGAAATGCCTCTTCTTCATGGCTTTCTATTTAGGCGTCTGCCAGCTTCTGCGGTCACTCCAAGCACCCAAAGACGACGGTGCGTCAGAAAATCAACCCCCTGGGATGTGCTTCGACCTTGTCCTTGATTCTTAAAAAAAATAATAATAAATCGATGAAGCGCTTGTGCATGTTGTTATGAACCGTGCTAAGCTGAAAGAAAAGTAACAGCCATCTCATCTCACAGCACACGTGTGCCTCTGCTCCTGCTAGCCCAGGGTCTGGCGCTCTCACAGGCGGTTGGGTTCCGGCAAAGTGGATTTCATGCTCAGGGTGTTTGAGGAGAAGCACAGAAGTGAAGAAATTGTCTGCAAATACCTTGTAGATTCATCCTGCAGGAAGCGGCGGCGCACGCTTAACTAGACTGATAATTCCACATCTTCCCTCACAAAGGGTTTCTCAAACATAAAACAAAAAAAAAAAAAACCACACATTTCTAAATGGCTTCCTCACCAGCTGTTTCAAGAACCTGAAGTCTTCACCTATTGTGACGAAAAACAGACTGTACAAGCGTCTGCAGAGGCAATCTCGTTTCAAAAAGCTTTTCCATTTATTTTCATTCTTCCAAGGCTATACATATGATTTATTGATATGGTACTATACTGTACAGTTTATCTGCAGTCCTCCTTTTATTCCCATGTATCTGGGAGCGTTCTTTATGACGTGTGTGTTATTTTCACCGCGTCTCATGGGAGCAGCTGGAAATCATGAAAGTTTTTCATGGTGTCGGTACAAAAATGGCCCAATAAGGAATATTCAATGCAGCATGAAAGCATGGACTCAGTGCGTTTCACCCTGTTTACATCAAAGTTTCAGACGATGCCTGAGATTTCCCAAACCTTAAGGCTCCAGGTTGGGGGCTTCCCTCATAATGTGTTGTCTGGTTCCACTGTAGTTCTTCTGAAGAGGAATCATCATTTCAACAGCGCAGCTTTACCGCTATGGCGCATTTCCGTCTGTCATGGGTTTACCATTTCTACATTTTGTCCGTGCAGCTAAAGCAAAAGTTACTGACAAAGTGAGATGGTGGAATTTTTTTTTTTTTTTTCAGTTTAGTTGTGAATGTTGTCTAAATTTGCATTTCTGAAAATAGAATGCCCAACGTGTGCATGAACAGTTTGTTTAAATTTGAGAGAATACATTAATTGTAGCAGTAACGTTTTCCATCTGCACTTAGACCCTGTTTATTTACACTGAAATGCATGGTTTTCGTTTGCATAGCAGCATTTTAAAAGCGCTTTAAGTCACCTACCCATCTGCATTTGCTTGCAGGGCATACAAGCAAGGACATATTTCAGTGAAAGAAGTTACTTTTCATAGTGAGTTCTTTGCTCACATGACTTCATGTTTGGTATTGAGCATTTTCGAAAAGTTCCCCCTTGAAAGCTATTTTCAGAAATGTTGCACATAAACGGGGCCGCAGGAGTCTGAAGGCGAAGCTCACAAACATCCATATACATTCATTAATGGGTAGATATCACTGTAAGTTTTGAAATGTGTTAAATTATTGTTCAATATCGTCTAAACTCAGATTTATTCTGTTTTTTTTTTTTCTTAACCATTGTAAAACACCTTTTTGACAGAATTACCCAGATCATCCTCTTGGTGTGAGTGGACTAACTCTCTGTGGCGCGCACAGTAAATGACAAACTGAAGAGGGAAACACTGCATGCTGAAGTGGCCCAAATACATCTGAATTCAATCAAATAGATTTACTGCCCATCAGAACGCTTCTTTTCTTCAAAATAATACACACTGTAATATCTGGTAGTTGTGTGAAACTCCTGTTATTTTGCCAGCCTTGCCCTGAGTCACCTCCATCCGTGATGTTGATTAGAGTTAGATAACAAAGAGATTTGGAAAAAAAGAGGCTGATTTGGTTCAAAATGTGTGAGATTGCTTGTCTTGAATAAAAGCCTTGAGAAAGTGACCTACAGATCCACTCCATCTCCACCTCACATGATAGCACCCATTTTACCCGGTTTTCACCATTACCAGCCTTCAGAGTTCAAAACATTAACATTGAACTGTTTTTGCTGGCAAAAAAAAAACTGAGATTTTAAAGTTTACAGCTAATGAGCACCTCTTACGTGCCATTTCAGTACAAATATATCTCCTGCGCTCAAAATTATACAAAAGTTAGCTTTATATGCATCACACACACGTTTCTTTTTATATCTTAAATTTCGATGTTTCAATACTGAGGTGTAATTTTGTAGCTAGTGTTTTAGTGAAATAGAAGTAGGAAAAGAACAACTTCATCCCTTCGAATAATAACGCTCATCAGATATTGTTTCGAGCAGTTTCCCTTGCAGTCACAGACACCTGCGTAACTGCTGACAGCTGCTGAACCGCCCAAAGAAATGCCAGATAATGGTCGCAACATATCCAGGCTGTAAAACATTCCGGGGCAGTGGGCAACAAAATGACATGTCAGGTTTCTTTGTTGCCTTAAAGATACAAAGCTTCATCTGACTCATCGTCGGGCGGCGTTGCCTTCGGGCTGACAATGCTTATTGCACCGCATTCTTTAAGCTGTCCAGAAGCTACTGTATGTAATAATGCTCAGCTGTTGTCAAGGCTGCGCGTCTTCCTGGTGCTCGGCCGAGTGTCCTGCCATATTCTTCCGCTGCTTGGCAGGCATCTCAAATTATCTCCAGAATTTGCTGCAGTCTGCCTTGAAGCCATGTATTATTGCTTACTCTGTGGGAGACCCTGGTTTTACTTCCTGGTAGGCTGGCACGTTATACTTCACTCTGGACATTGTCATCGCCTGAAATACAAGATAATATCCGCCAAATTTCACGGGGCAACATCAGGGAGGCATAAACAGTATATCCAGTGTCGTGATTGTTGATGTGCGTCGTACATCACGAGGAATTTTACACATTTCAGAAACCTGCCTTTTTAAATCATGAGGGATACTGAGAGGGCTTAAAGAAAAAAGTTTGAAATATTGCCTGGAAATATTCTTATTTGCTTTCGTGCTGAGAATGTCAGTAAATCAATACCACTCTCATTTCTGTGCAGTCAGTTTGAGGCCTCAGCGACCAGCCAGGCCAGCTCAGCTCGGCTTAGCATGCAGACCGGAGATCGGGAGGAAAAACTGTTGTACGTGCAAACAAGCTACATACAGTGTGTTTAAAGGGACTCTTTCCACTGACTTTCAGTGTTTATATTTATATGCAATAGTTTCCCAGTTCAGATATCTAAATATCTGAATCTTCCTTCAAAATACACTCAATAGGCACATCTGTTCAACAGTTGGTTGTCTAAATAGCTTCTGAGTCAATCAGATCTCATCAGCTCAGTGTATTTTTGGACGTTTTGGCTAAAGTCAAAAGTGAGCATGAGGACAGAGAAGAAACATTGAAAAGAATTTGTGTATTTTTTTGCATGTCAGCTGTGCTTGTTTTTCTAATCGTCACCCAAACACAATAAAAGGGATGCACAAAGAGCACAAATTTGAAACTCCATACAGTAACATACCTTAAATAAAATATACCTGGTTGAATTGTAGCAACCCTTATTCAGACGGCTGTGTGGATCATGTCACCAACCAAGCGCTGATCTGAAATATTTTGGTTTTTAGATATTATTCTGGCCCACACAGACTTTGACACACACTTCCAAAAATAAATAGCCTGGTTTTAAGCAACTGTTGGCTCTAAATTGCCTGTAGTTGTGAAAGTATACACATATATGATCGTGAGTCTTGTGGTTAATATTGCAGAGCTCCACTTGTTAAAAGGTGCTTTTGACCTGAGTCTTGATAAAGCAGGTTTGAAGGACAGAGATGATTTTCAAGTAAAAGTCAGCAGATGCGGAGTAAAGTATTGTTTGTGGGGAAGAAAAGAGCAACAACAGAGAAATCACTGTTTTTCAAAAAATCTTCAAAGCACCTTGGAACACTCCGAAGAGAGTTCAAAAACTGCACACAAACAAAAGGTAACTACAACTGTTTATCTGATACTGCTCATAAAACTGAAACTGAGCATTAAGCCCAAAGTGGCTCAGGTGCTCAGGCACCATTAAAACAATGACATAAAAGTTGCATTTATGAGGTAAATTGCTGCAGAACGCTGCAGTTCTGATCTGAGCTCAATTTGTGCCGCGCTGCTCCGAGCACATTTCTGTTTCTCCACTATTGTTTTCTCTCATCCGCCCCTTTGCAAAAGCCGGTGACAGTGACGGCTGACAGTGATGGATTGACATGGACAGATTAAACACAGGCTGTCAGACGGTTTCTTCCCTCTGCAGAGGAGCATCTATCTGGAGTTGAGCCTTTCTGCCTCAGTTGATTCCACAGGTTAGAAAGCATCAAACCTCTAATTGACTTCAGTTAGTGCGGGGACATGTTCAAACCGGGTTTGATCATTGGAAGGCAGACAGAGCTCTGACATACAGAGCCATACAGTGCAGATAAATTAGCCGGACCGGGGTTCAAATACAGGGCATTGTCAGGCCTCATGTTGTTGCTCTGCTTCCAGTGGATTTTCAAAGAAAACTAGTCCATTGAGGTTTCCGAGCAACATATGAATAAAGAAATGTTCCACTAAAACTTTTCATAGGCTGCAGTTGAATTAGAATTGAGTTGTGTGTGTGTGTGTGTGTGTGTGTGTGTGTGTGTGGCCAGCGCACGGAGAAATCTACAGAAACGGTAAATTAATCCACAACAAATTGCACAGTTATCAAAAAATGAATGGCCCACGCTCTGCGGAGCAGGATTTGAAACCAAAGAAGTGGTATAAGAATTACAACTTTCATTATCGCTTTGCTTTTTCTTCAGGACACACAAAAACCAACTCGATAAAGTATAAATTGTCCAGCTGTTGAAACTTTTACTGCAGAATATTGATGAGGCTGCAGAGGCAGAACTGTGTAGTTATCTAAAAATAATGCAATCCCTCCAGCGACCGGCAAAATCTAAAGCAAGTGTTCTCCGTGGCCGTGGCATGAGTTCAAAACATTAACAGCATCACAGTTTGCTTGCTAATAGTAACAATACACTATGTAAATCTGGGGTGTCAAACGGAACCGAGGGTACCTTCGCTTCGTGTAAAAATTACAAGGAAACCATGCACGGCTAAAAATATAGATGGCTGAACCTTTGTACAACAAGGATGAAAACATGTTTTCACTGTCAAGAGCACATGAGCCTGGCATCAAAAGGAAGCTGGGTGAGTGTTTCATCCACATGAAATATGCTTCTATTCTCCATCTATCCAACCGAGTCATGCTTTCTATTCAATTCTGCTGAATATATTTTAAAAAGTAGCGCGTTAAATGGTTTTGATTAGCTGCCGTGCCTCCTCAGCATCAATCGCATTCTTGTTTTTTTTTATTCTTTTGTGGGTGTTTGTGTTTTCTTCAGTCATGAAAACTAAAATCATAACTTTTATCGTTTTGCACAGTAAAAACAGATTAGATGTGTATGCAAAAAAAAAGCTGTAGCCTTCAAAAAGCAATGTAGGTGTATTGTGTCTTTTATACCACTTTATTCTATTGAGCAGACCCGGGCATCAGACCCCCTGGGGGCCACATGTGGCCCTTTCGCTGTCCCTGACCGTCCCTCACAAGGGGTGAATAAGTAATTAGGAATTAACTGGAAAGGAGTAAACATACTGCATGCAACACAATTATTTTGCTTATTCAGAAAGCACACATCGGTCATGATTGCATCCCTTTCATTATGTTGGGAAATTAAAATTTTAATTATCAGTGAAAACATACAAAGAAATACATGGACTTGGCTAATGAAAGAAAAAAAAAACATGAAAACATAACGTACAGCTTTTTGATAGGAATAAAAACAAAAGCATAAAACTTGTCTCTCTGAAAATCCATCCTAGTTTTTCATGTGGTTCCAATGAAAGGATGAATTCCTGACCTGTTATTGAGGCTTGCAAGGTGCTGGAGCCACTGGGTGAAGGCAGGGTACACTCTGAGCGCGTCAGCAGACCATCACAGGGCAAATACAGAGAACGACGGTCACATATAGGACAATTCAGACCTCAAACACATGTTGTGGACTGTGAGAAGAGACCGCAGTTCCATAGAGAACAACAAAGCATGCAAAGGGAGAGCATCCAAAGTTCACACATGAAGCTCAATCCATATTCCAAACAGACAAACTCACTGGGAAATGAAAAGAAAAAGCTTTTCTTCCAGCACTGTGACGAGACTGTTGCATTGTTACGCGCAGAATTCACAAGTAAATCTAAAAGAACTTCCGACATTTTTATTGTGAAAGTGCTGCAACACAAACAAAAGTGCAATATAGTATTGATAAGAACAGCTGAAGTGCTTTGAAAGAACAATTTTATCTTCCCAAAGTAGCTCTTCAAGCATATCTTCAAAATCTCAACTTAAAAACGAAAAGAGAAAAATAAATCCATTTGCCACTGACTGTGCATTCACGTTTTATGTTGTTTGTTATTGCAGAACAAGTTACCTCAAAGTTCAAACCACAATGATAAAACTGGATCTTAGACCATTTTCACCCTGGAACTGACTCGCTGAGTCAAAACAAGCCGACCTGAGTCTGTCTGGAATCAGCATGTTTCACTCTGGTTACTGATCCAGGTTCAGATCACGTGAGATGTGCTGGATCCTCCACATTCCCTGTGACGTGCAAGGTGTGATGTATTCACACTGAGAACACTCACAATATATGGATCAGCAGAAGCTGAGCTTATAGTTCAAAATCATTTTTACTGAATATTAAACACAATTTAGTCACTGCTTGATAGTCCTATGTTTTAACTGACATGGATACACACATTGGTGATGGACTGCCTTCCATACTGTTGGATTTTTTTGAAACCTTGCCACTACGGAAGCCTTGGATGGACATGGTTAAGCAACAATGCCGTGGCTTTGAATGAGCAAATCCATCATTACACTGACAGCTCAGTTAATGCGTCACAGTAACGCCAATAATTAAACAGGCCTTCGTGAAGGAGATAAGTAACATGATTGCTTGTACTGAACTATTTTCAGCTATTTTTCAAGGAAGTAAAACCAGCTTTAGAGCATCTTCCAAAAGATGTTGGGTTGTCAGATAATTGAATTTCTGCTGAAATCAGTGAGTGAAAACTGTAAGATAGATTATCGCTGTATGTGCATTGCACATCAAATATATATTGATTTATTTAATTTAATTTAAAACGGTTTGTGATTATTATTATTTTTACAAATCACAATTTATTGGCCTTGTATATAAATTTGGCTCAAACATATTTATGAACTGAAACACTGAACTATCCAATCCAAAGAAATCAACTTTGTCAATTGTATCACGCATTAAACAATCCAAACAAACCAAACACGTTAAAATTACATCGTCATCATACTGGTGATAACCAACCAGTACAATGAAAATAAAGTCTGAAACACTTAATTATTTAAAATGGTCTGCAAAGTCAAATGAAAAAAACACCACATCGTTTCATCTGATGGGACTGACCTGTGCATGGAAGAGTGTTTAACAGGGTTTGATTTTCAGGAGTTATTACTTCAATCGAACAGCGAGGGGCGCAAATGAAAAACTCCACTGTGGTAAACTGACCTCAGTGAATATGAGGTTACCTAATAAGCTTTTTACCTTGTGAGAAATCGCATTATGAGCTCCATCAGGGTTTGATGGAGCTTTCAGCTCTGACACGGTGTCTAAAGGGATGGCGGAAGAGGAGAGTGCACCGAGATGTTTTTCTTTCAACCTGAGGCATCTTTTAACAAGATGAAGACATTTACTTCTCCTATGATGGTTTGCGGTGAATGTGATATAAAACAATCAATCACGATAAGCTGTGTAACCGAAGAAATTCTCAATTCATCAAAGAAAACCGCTCACACTGGCCTCGCTGTAAAGCCTCAGCCGTCTGGCTGTATTCTAGTCTTCAGTACACGTCATCCGAGGTCACTCGAAATGTTCTTTATTGGCCCTTCTGACTGAGTTTAAGGATTTTAAAAGCGGTTTTGTTTCCCTGTGGGAGCCAAGGCAGATGTATAAATGAGTCATCACATGGAACACCATGAACAAGCTCACGTTGATGAAACTGAGCCAAAGAAAATATCGTTACTTGGACGAACTATAAGACTTGTAGTCAAGACCGCCTAAAGCGAGACCAAGATGTCAAGACCAAGACCAAGACAAGTTCAACTCAAGACCGAGACCATCTTGCATGAGTTGTAGAACATCAGCACCACACTGGGTTCATCTGCTCAGTGTAAATATGAGATTGTGTTCAACTACAGGCACAATAACACAGAGACAGAGCATGTCTTCTGTTTGAACTCATTATAAATGTTGAGATCAAATATGCGTGGCAACTGCATGACCGCTATTTCTACACTGTTTGAGAGTTGACTCTTGAGTGCTGTTACGGACTGACATGACTGTTAACTCAGTGCCCGCCCGCGATTCAGAAACAGAAAATTCTCAGTTAATTCTCAGTGACACCGATTCAAAGAGGTGCTGGAAACCTTCCTCAGAATTTTATCCTTGTTGGTATGATAGCGTCATCCGGTGACTCTGGAGGTCGTCGCTGTACAGTTAACCCATCGTCGTGTTTCTGAAGTCAGTCTGCGCTTGTCGGGAATTGTTTCTGTAAGCTGTGTCCTTTCAGCAAAGCTCAATTAAAACGGAGTGACTCAAAGTGTGCTTAGAAAAATATCACACGTCATTACAAGACTGGCAGCCGGAACTGTTGGATCAGGGCGGGATGGATCCAGATCCATGCTTTCATAGTGTTTACACCAAACTCTGACCTGACCGTCTGAATGTGACAGTAGAAAAATCAAGACTCTTTTATTGTTAAATTGTGGAGAGCTTTTGCAAAAAGAGTTTTATATCCATACATCCATCCATCCGTGTTTACCTGGTGGTGGACCGTAACCTGTCCAGGGTGTATCCTACCTTCACCCATGTTCATCTGGAATTGACTTCTTTCCTCCCTGACCCTGACTCGTACGAGGCTTTACTCTTCATTGTTGAAGGCTGATGGATTCCTACTTTTCAGTAATCCAAGGGATGACACAAGCTACTTAATGGAATCAAATTTGAGTTTACTTTAGAATATCTTAGGGTTTTTTTTTCCTCATGAGTTGAAAATACTTTTCAACCGTTCAAGAATGTTAAATTTTTTCCCCCTGTCAAACATTTGAATGTGAGCTTCTGAGTTTCTCACTTTCAAGGCATTGCAAAGAATAACCCTGTGGATACCACAGTGCACTTTTTCTTTTATGGAATACACTATTATATCCCAGCCCAGGTTTCTAACCGGCCCTGTTGTAGGCAGGACGGTGATGCAAGCTCTTAAGTCAAAGCCTCTTCAAAGAGCGTCTGCCCGGTGCTCCCCTGCTGTGTTGGGCATCAGCTGTATTCATTAAGAGAAGTCACACTCCTTGCTTACAGGCTGACAAAAGAAATTCCTTATTTTTCTGTGGTTCAACTGCTGTTTTTCTTCAACACATCCTTCTCCAAATAATACATAATTACATGGATTTCATCAGAACCTGTGCTTCAGTTTCCTTTAAAACTCAAAATAACATATCTTGATACTTTATTACTTGATCACAAAAGAGACCGTGGAAATAGATCAATAGCAATCTCCACTATGATATCTCAAAGCAATTGAATCACGTCAACTAGACTTTGTGAAATTTCTTGGTAGACGTTTTTCCTTTTATACAAGTTGCTTCACCAGTTTATGCAGTATCGAACATCTTCCACATCATGTGACCCAAACCAGTTAATCTGATTAGATTGCTCCGAGACGCCTCCAACTTAGCCGAGTGACAATAATGCGTAAATACACAAAACAATGCCACAATGTTCTTTAATTGCAAAGCAATGCTATTCAATATGGTATGAGATTATACCAAATACGGTTATATGCTGTGCTATATTCTCGTGAAACTACACCATGTTGCATGTAGAAGGAACTCAAAAATATAGCTGCCAGTTCAGATTATGGCCAGAGCATCTTCAAATTCTAGAAATGATCTTGCATGTAGACATATTTCTACATCTGTACAGTGAAACGTTTTCGAGACTCTAAACTTGTCAAAATCACACAAATTTAACGAAAAGCGTGGAAACTTACGTTTGGCTCCAACACAAAAAAAGAGGAACCACTTTGCTTTTGAGAATGAGTGGTTTATGTTGTTGCCTGAGTCATTTAAGCAAATTACGTAATCATGTGTCGAACCTTCTTGGGCTGTGTCGCTCCTGGTTTACTGTTATGGAACTGCTCACTCATTAAACTCAGCTGCAAATCATCCTGTGGTCATTAAAAAAAAGTCACGTAGCTTTTCAGACATTCAGGCTGTGGAACATTGCCAAATAGTTCATTTAAACAGAGAAATAAACAATCAGCCGCGCACATGTATTATATTACAGACATTTTTGGCATCGCATTGAAATATTGCACCAATAGACCCCAAGGAATGATAAATGTGCAATGATGGGGAAAAGGATTAGCATGAAAAATGTTTGTACAAAACATTTTCGCGTAGATAATTGTCAGCTGAACAAAAAGCCCAAACAGCAGATGTTTCATTCCCGAGATGGAAAGCCTCATGGCAATGATAATGAAAGTAAACCTTGAAAAAAAAAAAAAAAAAAAAAACAGTGCACACAAAACAGTAGATCTATATCGAACCTGGTTGGCTTTCTCCAGTTGCTCAGGAGGGACTATGGATGTCGGTTAGCGTGCGCTAAATTGCAAGCAAATGGCCCATCAGGAGATAGGTGTTTGCAAACTGTCAGGAAGAAGGTTTTCAGACACTAACCGTTATATAATCAGCAGTCATGTGTGCAGCTGCTGTCTGCGGATCCTTGATCTTTGCAGACGTTGATGGGAAATTAGTTTGCGTCTTTGAATGTCACTGAGCCTGATCTGACACCCCAGTGTTCTGCTCTTCATTAGTGTTTCGTTTACGCTCTGAGATGACGGGAGAATACTCCTTTAAACTGTGCATGGATCGAAAACTTAAAGATCAGAAAAACAGGCGAGATGGGCTCAGAAATCCTGGGAAATTGTAGCCTGGTTACGACAGAATGAATAAGAAGTAAAAAAGAAACATCCATGGTGAGTATTTTTTTTTTTTTTTTTTTTTAAAGGCCTGAAAAACAACTCACCTTAAGGCCTTCAAAGCCCCTTAAAAGCAGGTAATACAGGGACATATAAACCTGGAAGAGGCTGAAAAGTAGTGTGAAGTATAGTAAGTGAGGAGAGGGCTTAACTGAATGGAATGAATGAATCGCACAGAGCCGTAATAAGGTTTTAAGTCTCTAAAGAGGCGATGTTAAGCTTCCTGCACTCTGGGACCTTCCTTCTTAGTGATTGGATAAATGACTAATAAAATCAAACCACAGGCCAAACGTAGATCTATTAGCTGCTTATGCACTTCGCTGGTTTACATATTCATTTATGCGTTTCTGTAGATTCCTATGATGAACCTGCATTTAACACAAAGGAGGCAGAGACTTACTGAAACGCTCCGAATTCACCTCAACCGTCCAGCCGTACATTAAGGTTAAGCTTAAATATCTTTCAAGTCAGACTTTCTCTCTCATCCGAGGACAAAAACTCCCTCTCCTACATTTAAAAGTAAAACTGAACTAGAATGTGACCCTCTCCTTTTGACTCCAAGCGTGGAATTTTTGCAGTCCGCATTCAAGATTAATCTGTTTCATCAAAACAAATGTGAGTCACTCCAGTCAGTGGAGCTTTCCCCTGTAGCCACATTACATAACTTTTGTATTCTGTCTATTAGGGTTTGTGTTGCCATTTTTTCTCTTATATAAAATACTGCATAGTGTGTTATATGAATAATATTAAAGATTGAACTGACCTAATGACTCGATGATTTCTGTACTGGGACTGGGATTAATGAAACAAAAAATGTTGGGGCGATCTCTTGTTTTTGTCTGAAACATTTAAAATCTCATATTATACCCACCTCAGTGCAGTCATTCAGCTTCCAGGTGTCACGTGAACTTAATGACTGTTTTCATATTGCAAAACGCTGGACTCTGATGAAATTTGTTTTCAAACATGGCAGTTACGTGCTGCGAAAACATGACAGCATGTAAAATGTGAAAGAAAAGTGTGATCGATTAACAAAAAAAATATGTAAATAACTAATTAAAAACTTTGAACAGATTTACAGTATGTTTGGCCATAAGTCAACGATCTGCTCTGCTTCTGAAATTTTGCTGTTGGAGAAACAGAAGGAGAGAGAAAAAAAACAAAAAAAACCCAGAAAAGCAGGCTGGTCTGTGCTGGTGTAAATTGGGGACAAGCATAAGAACACTGTTGTTTGACGTCAATGCCATTGTGCCGTGATATTTCATGTACTGTGTACAAGTGTTTGTATTTAATGCAAAGCATATCATGGTCACAATAGTGAAAAACACGACCACTTATTGCAGATTCACAAAATTGCTTGTTCTGTTGGTTCTTTGGTTCTTCAGATTTGTTAAAATCAACACAAGTTGTTGATTGATAGAGATTGTTCAATCAGGTAGGAGGTTTTCAACTAACTTTCCACAACAAATATTTACTCCGCATTTTTTTGTCACCATGTTGGCCAGAACCAAATAGTTTGGATGTTGATTTTGTTTCGATTTTTGGTGTTTTTCTTCTTTCAGAGGTACTCTTCATGCACTGTGGAGAAAAAGCTTTTTTCTGTGATGGAAGAATTTGTGGTGTTTGTCAACAATTTCGTTCGAAATGCCTCAAAATCAGGCTTCCGCTTGCCGACTTAGATCATTTTTATTGACTGTGTTCAGACCGGTTTCCTCTCAGCTCAGTGAACCTCCAGCACATCATCATGAGATCAAGGTTACGCCCCGCAACTCAAAGACTTTCTGCTACAACATCAGGGATATGAGTCAAATGTGAAGACAGTGGCATAAGTGAAATCTAAAGTGTGTGACATTGACGGAAATGCAGCGAGACATTTGCTCTGAGGCAAAAGCTTTAGGTGCCACCGGCAGAATGAAAGGACACACTCGTCTCTATCCTTGCATAAGCACTCACCAAACACAATTCTCACCATGGTCCTCTTCAATGGCTTTTCGAAAACCACTCTCACTCTGCTGTGCTTGATTTATGGTCACGTCAGAGATCAGCTTGCTCTCTCTTTTTTTGAATTTCATTTCTGACTTCTCATCATAATTAAAGTGCGAGGTTGGAAAAAAGGCTAATGTTAAATAATTTGGACCACTGATTGATGCCTCCATTCTGTGTTTAATTCAAAGTAGTCGGGGGAAGCCGACCTGATGAGCGGGGGCTGAGAGCGATGTGCTGTGTGAGGACAGAAAAAGTGGAGGAAACTGAGGGAACCAAATGTGTGAAATGAACAGTAATTAATGTTGAACAAGGAAGGCAAGAAGAAAAGGCCAGCACACGCTTCTCCCATCCAGCCTGGTGCTAATGGGAATATGATTGCATTCTGGCTTTTTTTTTTTCCCCCCCTCCCGACTCATGAGGGTTCTTTGTCTAATTCAATCAATACTTCAGGGCATTCAATGCACTCTGAGTGGATGCTCTAAATGAGTCGAATCAAACCAAAGCAATTCAGACGGCAAATGCTGCCAGTTTGACCTATGATCTAATTTTGTGAAACGATAGAAAATGCTAGAATGTTTTATTCTCGGGAAAGCATGACAATCAGTTCAAATTTAAAAAGACGCCTCTAGAAAACAGTCTTTCCAGAACAGCTAAAATCCATACCGAGGGAATCATGAACTGCTGCAAGGGGACAGTAATAACTTGGAGATTTTGATCAGGAGCTCACAATTTATTAAGCGATAATGGTGGCTGACATTTCTGTCTGTGTGGCAGAAGAGAGCTTCTCTCTGAGAGAAGTCTGAGGAACAAAATCTTCAGAGGATCAGCTGCTTCAGTGGGTTTTATTTTTTTAGCAACCTTTTGAACCCATGTTGACTCCATTTAACTCTCCACGCCATGTAAGAAAAATGTTGACAGAAGTGAATGACAGCTGCACAAAGGTCCAAACTGCAGCCTTCTGAAAGATTACATCTTTAATATATTCTTCACTTGTCTGGCTGTTGAGTGTTGCATTGTCGAATGGTGTTTTTTGGCATTGTACTTCCACCATTTTTTAAAGAGGCTACATCCAGATTTTAGAACATCTTCCTCCAACTGACTGACGTAGCTTCAGCTGAACTAAAAGAGTCCATCATTACTTGAACACCACAATAATGCAGCTTTGAGCAATTTTCAGCAACTTTGAATTCATGCTCCCGCATTAATTTCTGGAAAATTTGATTCAGAAGTTCAGATAAAGCAGAGGCGGAGTGAAAACTTGATGTGGATATGTGTTTAATAAATTGAAAGAACCAGTAAATGCCAAATGATAAAAAAAAAAGAAAAAAGAAATGAATAAAAGCGGTCCTGTCCCTATTTTAAATTTGCACATAACTGAACCTTTCTGCTCCCACAACAGTCTTTTTAATTGTTCACTGGATAATCTGCTTTCAGCAGAGACCAAAAACATATTTTGTTCAAACGCGATACACTCATTTGTATTTGTGAAGATACAGTATAGCAACTAAATAACTTCCTGATAAACACCAATATGATGGATACTCCTCAGTCTGGTGTTGGCAAACTACACTCTACAGAAACCGTTCTATAAAAAGTCTCCAGTGACATTTTAATGGCAACCCACTCAGGAGAGTACACTGTCCTGGTTTTAGATCTCCTCTGCCTTTGGTATCGTAGACCACACCATCATGATAAGCTGTCTTAGGGATGTGTTCGGAATCAGTGGGGTTGTGTTAAAATTGTTCACATCCTCCCTCTCTGACAGAACTTGTAGTGTTGTTCTAAATGGAGTGATGTCTGATACAGCAGAGCTGCCCGGTGGAGTACCTCAGGGATCTGTCCTCGGTACATTTATCTTTCTGCTGTACATATTCCCTCTCGGCCAAATCATAAGACGTTGCAAGACCTTTTCTTACCATCACTATGCTGAAGACATCCAGCTTTAGTGTTTGGAGTAAAGTAAAACCGATTTATTACATCTAGAGTTCAGAATGGGGAATTGAGTCCTGACAGCTTGTGAGTCCTGAAGCCGGTAGTGATCTTCCAGGGAATGTGTGCAGATAATCTCCTTCTTGGGGCTGGAGAGCAGACCAGAGTCAGAGCTGAGAGTAGCAGGCAGGCGGCTGGGAAGGCAGGTCGGAACGGCAGGCTGAGCTGGTCTTCGGATTGGAAGCAGGAAACTCAGGTTAGCGAGGTACCGATGGCTCTTAAATAGAAGAGTCTCACAAGAATTCCATACAGTGATGAGCTGGACTCACAATTCCATAAACAGCCTTCTGAGCACTGCCCACCTGGGAAAAGCAAGAAAAAAAACTACAGAGCAGACATGCAGAGTGTAACACTTTAGTTATAGCTCTGGCCAATGTGAGCCCAGATATCAAACAACACAGCTTTATAGATAACCCTGACAAGTCCAGTGTCAGAAATCCCATTGCTGGTGTCCAAAACTGAGCTTGAGATGATCATTCGTGCTTTTGTCTCAACACGTTTTCTTGACTTCTTGATTTCAGTCTTCTTATGTCGTTGCACAAGTCAGCCTGGACTGCAAGACTTTTGACAGGCACTAAAAGAAGGTTCCACATTACTGCAGTCCTGGCATCTTATGGTTGCAGGTAAATTTTAGAATACAGTTTAAAATTTTAGTGATCACTTTTAAAGCACAGCATGGCCTTGGTCCTCAATACATCACCAACCTGCTGAAACCTCTCACTTCAACCCTTAAGTTGAGGTCAACAGGCCAAAAGCTCCTCTCTGCCCCATGCACTCCACTTTTACTCAAAACTCGAGGGGATAAAGCCTTCCAGGTAGTCGCTGCAAAACTTTGGAATTCCCTTCCACTGGCTATAATCAGCTTAGACTCTTTGGAAACTTTTTAACAAACCAGCGTAAAACATTTTTAGACAGGAGGACTTTTACCTTTAACCTCTAACTTTTAACTCTAACTGGTTACATTTCACAATTTTTTTTGTGTTTTATTGTGCTGTGTGTTTTGTTCTGTCTGCTGTAAAGCACTCTGTGGTTCTGTACCTGTGAAAGATGCTCTATAAATAAAAATTACTTACTGAGGATCTCCATTACACATGGCATTCCTATCACTGGATGGATGGATGTCGGTGAAAAAAGGCATTAAATGTTGAGAAAATCCAAATAGTCTAACAAAATGCTCAACTATCTCACAGAAAGCCACAGAAACAGACATTAAAACTGTCAGGTACGAATATGTGGAACACTCATTCGTGTCTACCCCATTTATATTTATCAAGATCAGTTTTACTTGGAACCAATTTCAGTGGCCTCTCAAGACTCCTGGAAGTGGATTTTCCAATCAGCAAAGCTTTAAACCTGCTTGTAAAAGTGTGATCATTCCTGAGTGTGGTCAGTTAGTGGTAGTAATGTTTTGTCTTTGTGATTGTCTGATCTTACTCTGTGATATTTCATCTTTATAGCCAAGCTGCATGACTTTATAAAAGCCTGTAAAAGCTATCTAACTAATTTTTTTGTATCTCCAGCTATTTTTATCCAACCTGCTTCACCTGTGATTGCCATTGTGCAAACCTCCGAATGGTAAACGATACCGAACACATTCATGTCCCAAGTCTGATATCGAAGAAGTCCAATCACATAATGGATCAAGGACCATTTAGCATAATTGCACCTCTAAAGTGGGATTGATAATTATATTATCAGTGTGAAATTTTAACAGCTCGGTGTCCTCGCTGCGAAAAGGGTGTTTCATTTACTTTCTGTTGTGGTAAATTCGTCCTGTGTGCCACAGCCGAAACATCAGTCGAAGCAAACATGCCCAGCCTTCTGCGTCACTCAGCTGCTCTCCTTCCCCAACGTAACGCTGTTTTCTGTCAGACTCCAGCAGTAAAACGACTTCTGTTGCCTCTCCTCTGTTTTTCCTCCTTCATTGCTCCAGATGTTTTATCAACATCAAGTGGTTTGTCCTATGAAAAGCAACGTGGCTCCGGGGTCTGCAGCTGCAATTCTTTCTTTTTTAGGGGTGCACAGTGCTTCCCTAAACGGCTCAATAAAAAAAAACAAAAACAAAACAAAGTTGGATCAAACTTGTGGCGCTATTTCAAGAGGGGTTTTTTCCATTAAAACACAGCATGACATTCAAATGTATTCCGGTGAGTGGTTTATGATTTCTAATGAGTTCTAATGCGTTTGCGGAGGCCTGCGATGATACAATAGTCCACGCCGACAATTTGACTCGTGTCAATATGCAATATATTGCACTCGCATGTGGGCCCGCCTGTGTGTGGGGCTGGAGCGCACGCACACACAACGCACAGCAACCCCCTGATAATAGAGCAATTTATCACTCTCACAGCTTTATTGCTCAGTTTGCAACCGCTGCTACTACAAAGACTACAACTGCACACTGTTTGACGACCTGTCAGCCCAACAAACATCCCGGCGTTCTCGCGCTCTAAAGTACACTAAAAAAATGACATTCAGTGGTTTTTTCCGAGGCAAAATGGAGGAGCTAAAAAGAAGCTGCACGTTTGGCTTTTATTTTTTACAATCTGCCTCAACCTGCAGACAATTCGTCAAGCGAAAACGGGATCCTGCACGTGATAAATGCAACTGTGGAGAAGAAAGTTCATGCAGACCTTAGAAATATTGTATTTGTTTGTGTTTACTGACATGTTATTTATCAGGCTGAATTAAAGGTTACACACAATATTAACACACACACACGTTGTTGTTATCTGTGTTGTATTGTTCTCTGCAGAGTGTGTGTATGGTTTCATTATAAAAACAGAAAACAGTGTTTCTTTGTCTTCTGACGTTTTCAAATCGTTGCCACGTTAATGCGAAACCTTTCTGAAATGAAAACTTGAAAGTATGAAACTTTGTGCTCACACCATCTGCGTTTGCAGTGAATCTGTCCCACAACTGTTGAGATATTTCCAATCCATCCATCCTTTATACCGTTTCATCAGGCTCCGGGTCACACGGGGCTTGAGCCAATCCCGGCTGACTATAGGTGAAATCTGCCTCATCGTCAAGCAAACCCAGAGAGAGAGAGAGAGAGAGAGAGACGCCCACATCACATCCACCCACAGACAATTAGCAGTCACTGTTGAACCATAAAGAAATGGGATAAAAAGCACACAAACGTATAGGGAGAGAACGGAAACTCAAACAAGGGAATTGTTCACTGTGAGATGAGGGCTAGCCACTACAGCACTGTGTAAAATATTTCCCTGAGAGCCTAAAAATACCCTCCTCGACACAGTGAATCCTCCTGCTTGAGCGCCACTATGGCAAAAAACACAAACATAATTTATACAATCTCATCCCGGCAAAAGTACGTCCTGACAGGCGCAAACATGCATTCAGAGGCTGGACTGACTGAACGGGAGAGTAACAGGAGTGACCCTTCAGCTCCAGTAAATTAGGACACACTGCTCGTTCAACACTCATCAGGAGGAAGATGCACCTTTTGGGCGGTGAAGCCGTGAAAGAATGCAGGTCACATACCGGCATGCATGTACACCCCCACTGACACACGCAGGGAAAGGAAGCCTGTCTGTGAATAAGACACTCCATTGAAATTCCTGACCATCGTTGAGGCTCTAAATAAGCACAGAGGTGTGAGGAGAAAATCACCATCTCCATTTAAAGGGAGCAAAAACTTCACACTTCCAAACGTCATTATGCTTATCCAAACCCTTATCGCGGCTCACCAATGACTCAGTCAGGCTGCAGTCAGATCACAAGTGGCCCCCAGATATAACCTTCCAAGAAAGGAATAAAATAAAAATAAGATAGACGAAAATGCCCACTGCTGCTTTACAGCCGTCCTATTAGTGCTAAGCTCCCTCTCTCACTCAGCCACAGTGAGTGTGTTTTGTGCTGATAAATTTACCTAGTGTACATCTGGGCGCCGCAGACAGAGCGAGGGTTCAGTGCCAGCCCCGGAGATTTGAAGACCCAAGTGGGGATTACAAACCGGCGCAGAGACTCCCACGTGTCAGGGCCACAGGCTGCTCCGCGCCGATATCCATCATTAAGGGCAATGGATGAATGAACGAGGGCCACAATAAATCAGAATGGCAGAAGGAGAACTCTGAGGGCTGCAAATCCTCTAAATCATCCCAAATCTTAGCATCATCCCCAAATCATAAGCTCGGTCTTGATTCGAGGATTAAAGTGGTTTCCCCCCCCCCCCCCAACTTCTTAAGATGCAAATTTCTGAGTAATTACCACGCACATTATGGGTGGCATTATTTATCACTTGATGTCTGTGAATAACAACTCAGGCAGCAGATTGTGCACAGACCTGAGAAGCAGCTCTCAGAGCTGCTACTACTACGATTACGACTACCGTGCTTCCATATTTCCATCCGTCCAACTTCTTCATTTGTTTATCCAAAAGAGAGACACAGACAGTCCCACGCACACACTGAAACCTCCAGGAAATTTCAGCATCTTAAATTTAAATCAAAATCCACCTGAACTAGATCTGAACTGCTCAGACAAAACTCATGCACACACGGTTAGAACACATGAAGACTGCTGAAATTATATAACATCCCAAAAAGTAAAAACAGATGCTGAAATTTTAAACTCTGTATAAAGAGGTTGTATTAAAATATTAATACATCTTACTGGACAGCTGGTGAAGTCGCACTCGTCACTCTCAGCAGAGTAGATTTTGTCCTCTCCCTGCAATTAAAAAAAAAAAAAAAAAAAAAAAAAAGCTAAAAATTAACTAAAACAGTGAGAAGAGCCGAACAAAGCAGTATAGACATGGAAATGCAGATTGATTCTAAAACCTCGTCTGCGAGGTCGGAGGTGTGAGGTGCAGCATACTAATATGAAAAAAATGCTTTTGAGCTTCAGGGGTCGCAACCTGAGACATTTCAGCCAACTATCCAATCAATTACGTTTTTTCTTTTTTTCCTCCATCGTCGCGTTGTTGTGTCACATTTGCAATCGCAAAGTGGGAGCAAATTGTTGCATCCGAGAGGGGACAAAGACGATGTTCCAGGTCGACCCTGACACATTCACAGCCCCGTAGGTGCGTAGCCAGCCTTTTCGTTTTTAAGTCATTTCAAACCTTTATCTCCTCACCTTTTAGGAGTCGGATGGTGAAAACCGTTGACGTCACGCTGCTTTCTTCATGTGGGTCGTTGCTGAGAAGTTTTTAAAGTTCATGCAACAGCCTCCAACAGAGCAAAGTCAACATTCCCTTTGTGAGTTTAAAGATAAAGCTGCAGTCAGGCGTCCACACACAGAGAAATACAATACAAACTGAAGCGATTTCATTCCTCTGAATGTACACGGTCGTTAAAGAAGGACGAAGCACGTAAACGATTCAGACGCACACATTCCTGACAGACCCGCACACACCGGATGCACAAACACACCTTTTGTTCAGAAACGCACCACCACCGCCGCAAACAAACAAGCCTGTCTGCAGCAGCGCAGCATTGTGCGGATTAAGGGTCCACAGTGATTGTTTGCCTTTTTAACAGTGTCCTAATTATCATTTAACCCTAATTAACCTGTATGGATAGGAGCCGGGCCTGATTAATCCTGCACATTGTCGGCCCACTGCGGGGCGCGAATCAACTTCCTCATTCACTCTTTAATCAGCTTTCTTCCGAGCAACGCTTAGATTATGTGTGTACGGTACACGTCTGCACACACACAGACACACACACACACACACAAACAAATCCATTCAGCAGCATCATTGTCGGTGTAAGCATCACTCCACAAGGACAGACAGGGTCAGTCTCGTGGTTTCCTTGCAAACTTTTTCATCATGTTTTCACATTTTTGATTCCTTCTCTGCAGTTTCCTTTAATGGGAAAAAAAACATCATTCACTGTTTTCAATTCGTAGAATAACAGTTACTTTGATGCTACGTGCACATTCATATCGTGCAATTTTTGTCCCCAAAGTTTCTCTTTTCAGTTTCCTCTTTCAGATTGATGCTTTCATGAGCTGGTGGCTTTATTTTGTAGTTTCAGGCGCCAGTGCACCACACATGTATTGGACTCTGCAGAATTGTTTTTGTATCAGTTTCTGGACATGGAGTATTGGGTGCATTACATTGCCCTCTGGCTGAGGGGAGAAAAAGAAATAAACAATTCCATAATCAGACCAACAAAATAACACCTGTGCTGCTGAAACACCACGAGACTCAGAAACCGCCTGTAAAGAAGTCAAAATATGAAATAGATTTTTGATATTATGTGTGTGTGTGTGTGTGTGTTTGTGTGTTGCTTTAGTAAATAAGTTTCACATTTTCCTCTTTGCCATGATTATAAAAAGTGAAGCAAAAGTCATTAAGTGGTTAAAAGAAAGCGATTTATGTGTGATTTAAAATGTATATACATATATGAAGACTGCCTATCCAACAAAAATCCCATCAAGTGGCCCACAAAGTTTGATATTCCTAGGACAGCAAGAACACAGGATATCAGCATATAAACCACCAGTTATTGTCAATAAAACCACCTGAGTGAAGAGATTCAGGCGACATACATGTTCATGTCAAATAATTATATCATGCAATTCAGAGACGTTTTATCAGAGAAAGGAAAAACCAGCAAGGAAGTAATACCTCTGGGTTAAAAAGTTGAATAACATTTTGTTCCTCCCATCTTCAAAGCATAAAAAAAGTCTTGTTCCAGTCCAGAGTGGAGCCCAAGAGTCAGAAGAACGGGAGTGCCCGCAGGCAGGGGGACTCCGAAAACAAGCAGAGGGTCAAGACCGGAGATCCAGACGAGAAGGCCTGGGACACACAACTGAGACCAACTCACACACATCAGAGCACACAAGGGAGCGCAGACTAAATGAGGCACAGGTGCTCACAATCAGGACAGGAAGCGGGGACATCGGGGACGACAAGGAGAGGAAACAAGTCACCTGAAGCAGGAGGTGTAGAAAAAGAACTCTAATCAGCAGAAGACCTGACTGGGATGCAGTTCTGACTCCATAAATAATGCATTTAAAAACAAAATGTGGGAGTTTGTCATTTTTATCCGAACTTTTCACCTAACTTCATGCAAGGGTCCGTATCGTATCTCGTCGTACAAACTTTAATTTGCCCCACGGTTTTGACAGCGTTGCTCCAAAATCCATTGAACACAGAGCTTAGAAAAAAATAAATGGGAAAATAATTTCGAAGCAGTCAATGGTTGCACCGCTGAATAACCACAGACTGGTCAAAATTATGTGTCCAATGCTTTTCTATTATTTCAGTGAGAGCATGTCTTCACATTAACTCGCTATCACATCCAAAAAAAAGGCAACAGGTGATATTTCAGGGGCGGAAACTGAAATTCATTAGAAAGCAATTACTTTCCAGTCACTGGCTGACATTATCAAGCCCCTACATACTGTAACTCTGAAGGCAATGTTCCGACAATGACGCTGTATCTATTCCCATATTCCTTTTTTTTTTTCTTATCTGTCTTGCATTTGTTCAACCATTTGTGTCCCATATGCCCAAATTCAGAGGTTATGAGACACCGTGGTCCAATGCCTTATGGCTGATAAGCCAAACCTGGCCGGTATTACTTCTTCCCAGTGTAACAGATTCCATTCTCCGTCCTTTCTCCATTCTTCTATTTTCCAGCGATTATCCGGGCCTGTGTCACTGTGACAGAGAGCTCGTCAGGGAAGAGCAGACGTCCTTCTGCCCAGCCGTGTCCTCCGGCGTCTCCCTGCCCAGATGGGATATGTATTCCCTCTGGCTCTTTTTGGGGCTGACCTCGGGCCACCTCTCTTTTTTTTTTCCCAAGATGTAATAACTTCACAGAGAGGTGACTCGGAGACACTTTGTTCAAATGGCAGGACCGGCTCAAGTGAACTGTCAATGGGAGCCGTGTTGATATTCAAGATGCAGGGGTCACTGTCTGGTACGGAGGCCTTGAAGGCTCCACATGGCAAAAAGCAGAACTTTCCTGCAGATTTTGTTGCACTGATGTGACTTTTCTTCTCACATTGTGATACGTTTTTGTTATTTTTGCATTCATGGCATGCAAGACTCTTCCGTGTCTCCACGGTTTTATGAGGAGTTTGAGATGATTGTGAATGTGAAGTAGATTAAAGTACAAACAATCTTTAGTGTGGATCATTTTATTGTGGTCTTTAACTGTGTGCATGTGAGTGAGTTTGTATGCACTATAGCTTCAGGAATAATGATACTTGGATTGAGTTTATATTTGTGCGGAGATATACTGATATAAATATCTTTTAAATTTTGACTGACATGTCTGAAATTAGTACTCTCATGATTTTATCATCATTAAATACACCAAAACTTGCCATCATCACTCGTTAAATAACTTTCGAAAACTTTCTGAATTTCATATTCATCATTCTGATCATTATTTTTATTTTTTAGAGGGCTTTTCTTTTTTGTACTTGCACATTTGTCCTGAAACAACTTAATTTTTATTGTGGAGGTATTATGGAAGTATCCTACTGCTATAGATGTTTTCGAATCATACCATTTCATATAGAAATTCACATAATGCCTGTAATTTGCAGTAGTAGGTCAACATGGCCATTAACTTCCCACAAGAAGAGATAGAATTATGGATACCAGGTTGGTCAGTCCTGCTTACTTGTTGACAATTAAAAATAAACCATGCTGTTTTAATTGGCAGAGTGGATGCTGTGAAACCACTTTACAGGCCATTAAACCGAGTCTTGCCACAGCTGCATCCTTAATGCTCTGCGGGACGCCCTAAAAATGTTCAACCACTGGTCAGGGGAGTAAAAGCAGAGCAAACTCTCATGCATATCAGCAGGAGAGTTTATAGAAAAAAAAAATGGGGCAGGTAAATTTTTCCAGATTTATTGGGAAGAGTGAAAAAAAAAAGTTATTTGTGCTTCTTTTGACTTTGGAATTGTAAAAGTGAACTTCTGTCCAATTCTCAGTTTGTTAAAAATATTTCTCATAACTAGTCAAGATGTGTAAAATATAACCAACATTTCCTTTCGCAATTAATCTTGGACACAAAAAAAAATAGCTACAATATAAGTTAGAAAAGAAAAAAAGTACTTATGCAGCGGTGAAACACTAATTTGCTTTTTTTTTTTTTTTTTTTAAACACAATTTTCCAGGCCAAGAAAAGAAGTTGTATCAGGAGAAGAAGCAGGAGATGCTGAGTGACTGCTGTTCGAGAACCGATCTGAGAATTAGTTCCTCCAGCTGTTGTGTCTTTCTCCCACGGTCATCCTTCATCACGGAAACAGTTTCTCTGCTTCTCCCCAGTTCCTCTCGGCGTTCTGCTGCATATTTTACAATTTCCATTTGAAATTCTGCTGCGAGGCTTTCATTTGAGGCAACTTCCTCGTCACGACGGAGGTATTTCTGTAGCAGGATGCTGTTGTCACACAGTGACATCCAACAGCCTGAGACAGTATTTACCTGCATATTTTGATATGTATGTTGCCTCTTAATATGAGTCACATGACCAGCTGTGCAACAAGTTTGTTTTATAGTCTGGAAAATACAGTAATTAAAAAGTAATAACAAAAATTTAAACATTGAAAATCTTTAGATTTTTAAAGAATATTTGGATTTGCGGGTCTCCACAGCCTTTTGCTCATCCTTCTTCTTCTTCTTCTTCTTCTTCATCTGGTATTTTCCTGTTAGAAGTCATCTTCTCCCAGTCGCCTCTGCTTCCTTCATCCTCCTTCCTCACACCAATCTTTCCACTTTGATGTTACATCAAACTAAAATCCAAATCAAAAGCCCGTCCGGTCTGCTTTCTGAATCACTCTGGTGCAGCTGGATTTGTGTTTTCGCTGAAGTCTGAATGCAGCATGACTTGAGGAGCTTGAAACAAACAGCAGATATGAAGGGTTCCCGAGGTGCCACATCCTAATTGATGTGCAATATGGAGGAATTCCAGCAGCTGTTTTCGACACTTCTCTACTTTCTATAAGCTGTTGATGAGCTCTCAGCTTTAACTCTCAACACAACAGTCCAACACACATTATGTTACATTTAGACCAGCAAACAGCGTTGGTGTGGAAGTGGCTTCTCAAAATAGATTTTCTAACACCTGTTCAGCCTGCGTTTTTCTCACCTTTTTTTTTTTCCAAATCAAATAAAGAAAGAAAACAAACAAAATTGTTTCAGACCAGGGAACGGCACCAGGAGTGTGAACACTATCTAAATCGACAAACTTCCCAATGACTTCCAGATAACCTAAGTTATCCAGCAGTGTCTACATTAGACCCATTATTGTCGATGTGATGTATCCCTTTTCACCACCACTAACCTTTCGCTTGCCCTCTTCGTTTTTCTTCCCTTTTCTCGCTTTTCGTTCTCGCTCTCGCCCTCCTGTCTCTCTCAACGGGCAATTTTCCCCCATTCACTTTTTCTCTTCTCCTCATGACTCAAGTCACGAGTCATTAGAAAAGCCTGACCTTCTGGGAAAGGTCTTGGGTAAGCAGTGATAAAGTGGGGGCCGGCCGATTGAAGAAAGCTATGCTGTAGCACTGAAATAGGTGCAGCTATAGTCCAGAGAGCCGACTAATGGTCCTTAACCTCCATGTACCATTAGCCTGAAATAAAGACTGGAGGGAGGAATACAGACTGGAGGGAAGAGAAAATGTATCCATCCCCTTCTTTGCTGTGTCTGACATGAAGAGGTGGATGATATGAACATTAAATATCCTTGATGTGCCTCTGTATAAACATTTCTTTTCCAGTGTGGCTTTGCTCAGTGCAATATTTATTTGCAGTGAAGTGAAATGCAGAAACTGAACTGCAAAGCACATTTCCCAGTGCCCTATGCTCCATTGCTTTATCCACAAGTTTAGATTTTAATAAATCAGCATGTCGTCTGAATATTACTGCTGGAGTTTCAGCGAAACCATCTTGAACAAAGCCAGCAAGTGAAAATCTCTGCATCTGCATTAAAATTCCACTTTTTAATCTGCACACGAGATTTATTTCAAATGAAGATCTTTTCAACCCCGGAGAAGTAATTCTACTGTCTGACCTTCGCAGATACAAGTGCATTTCCAAACCCTCAAATTATAAATAGTGTTGAATTTTTCAGATAGACGCACAGACACTCTTGGAGATTTCATTGCTGACGTAGCAATCCTGTGACTTTGAGTTTATTGGAGGACTGGAGCTCATGATCTGGACTGCTGGAAAGCCTCTGCTTACTGAGCCACATAGAGAGAAGCTGGAACGCTGCTGGTGAGTGAGGATAAATGACTGACTCCTCCTCTAATAATCAAGTTAAATTAAATGCTTGGATAATGCTGAATGCTTTAATAGCTCTGCAGACGAACTCAGTAATCACTCACTGCATTGTTTTCATAACAGAAATTATGTATAAATGCTAAAAGTAGTGACATTACAGTAACGTGTTGCTTCTTAAGACATTTTTTCCAACAGTGCTGATCATCTTTAAGTGCTGAAGTAGTAAAAATGCAGCGAGTGCCAAAAAAACAAAAACAAAACAAAAGGTCAAATGATCACCCGGCTTCTGTTTTCACTGTTCTCGGTTAGTCCTCCTTCCTGTCCTCTCTTTAATGCATCTCTGATTTTGAATGGTTGAATGTTTTTGTGCTTCCGAAGTCTTCACGTGATGTTTTTCTTTTCGTTTGAATCGCGGAGGATTTGAACGAGCTGACGGCTGCAATCAGTCGCTCAGACAAATCCCACCGTTCGGTCCTGCCGGAGACGGCAGTGCAGGCTGTCTGTTTAGCATATCACGGCTAATCAATTAACCGCCGCGTTGAGTAATTGAAGTGTAAGTTAAACCTAGCAGACCAGTAGTGGGTGTTAGAGGCCTGCTCCCATGATGCTATTGATTGCATAAGGGTCAACTAACATCTTGCTGAAGACTAATGTGTCAGTGTGGCGGGAAGGGTGGGGGGGGGGGGGGGGGGGGGGCGGTGGTCTCGGGCTGGCCTCCATGCTCTCATTCCTGGGGTCGATTATTGAATAGCTGTCCATCATTACAGAGCTGGGATATACAGTGCAGAGCACTGGCACAGGCGGGGGAGCAGATGGTGCCATTTTTTATTAATGACTAACATCACATTATGCTGTGTACACATCAAAACGAGATGCACATATCACATATCACACCAGTGGGTGGACATATGTAGCCCTTTTCCATAAACTATACATATATCATCTTATGTGTATATGATATAGAATTTAAAATACATGCCGGATAAAATGAGGCCTGGCTATTCTGATATCAGCTATTCCTTCAATAATATATATTTAGGGTGTGTTGGCCTGAATACGCCGAAACATTTATGTGCTACGTATTTGCAAAATCCAAGAGACAAAAAGTGAATATTTTTTGCTTTTCCATTCATATTTATATCTTCTGCCATAAAGCAAAATGCAGTCTGGTGTCATCAGACATTCTCTTTCACGACTCCCTTGGCTCGTATCATCACAAATTTGGAAACCAGCAGGTTATTGGACAGTAGTTGAGCAGGCCGTCTATTAATAAACATGGTCGCCAGGGCTTTGCTCTGTGAGGACTTAAGATTGCTGGAATCAGTGAAATTACCCAGAGATGCAGTGAAAGCTTTGATTAGGAAAAGAAGCAGATGGCTTTTTTCAACTCTAGATGTATAATATGTGAGCGTCTCATCAGAGCGGGTGAAGATTGCAGCGTAGTGGGGTTGTGTGTGGACGTGCGCATAAATTTCGCAGTGTGTGGCTCGTCAGATGTACGGTGTTGAACAGGACGGACCTGTGACGGTGGAATATCGAGGGCCTTTCTATTAATTCTTCTTCTTTAAACTGTTAACTTTATGGCAATGATTTTAACTTTTCACCTGAAACCGTCTATTTCCATATTTTTTGCAGCTTTCATGATATGTTGAGGAACATTTAGATGCTCAAATTCTGGTTGATCTTACACCTCAGTGTAGTAAGACAGCGGCTTTGTTCTCGAGGTGTATTTGTTTGTGCTGTTTATCAGTTTATGGTACAATATGCAGGTGTAAGATCAAGAGGGAAACATTATTCCTGCTAACACTTATCAAACCGGCACACTGCTGCTATGGAAACTTGTAAAGCAGTCTTCACCATGGTGGTGCGGTTTCCTGATCTGTAAATCGGAGTGGAGAAGGCCGTATCGAGAGAGAAAAGATTGGGTTTTAGCTGGGTTTTCTATATTCACACTGTGTGTATGTGTGTATGCGTGTGTGCCGTGCTGTGAAGAAGTATTTGGCCCTTACTTGATTTCTTATTTTTTGCATGTTAGTCACACCTAAATGTTTCAAACCAGCGCTCAAATTTTCATGTTTTACGAAGTTGACCTAAGTAAATCCAAAACACAGTTTTTAAATGATGATTGCATTAAACAAAAGATATACAAATCTACTTGGTCCTATGTGTGAAAGTGATTGCCCCCTAAATCTATTAACTAGTTGTGCCACCCTCAAAGGCAACAAATGCAATCAAGCATTTGTTTTGACTGGCAGTGAGTCTTTCTCGTGTGGAGGAATTCTTCTTTGTGGCCTCCTCCTCCTCCTCCTCGCACAGAGATAGACAACAAAACAACCTCCCATTCACATATACAGACAATTAACAGTCACAAATGAACCTTGTGTATGATTTTGGCCTGCAAGAGAAATCTGGAATGCAGGGAGAACATGCAAACTTAGCATGCCCACCTGCATGAATCATGTCTATAGAATTTTGCTTGCTGGCCTTTCCAATCCCATCAGTGGCAATCAGTGTGAAAAGCTTTTGCTTGAGTCTGAATGAGAGTAATTTGCAAAATCCCGAAGATTCCTGAAATGTAATGCAATTCAGTTTTATTTATACGGTGCCATTTCCAAGATGGCCATCTCATGGCACTTTTATGGAGGAAGACCTAATAATCCCCAGTGAGCATGCTTTAGTGACAGTCGGTGGGGAAACTCTCCTTTGAAAGAATCCTCCGCAGGACCAGGCTGCACGGGTTCAAGGAATGGGAGCGAGATGGAGAACAACAAACGAGATCACATCAAACAGCAAGCTAATCAACATGAGCGTGACATTGAAACCGCTGGTTCAAAAACTGCAAATACGATCAATATATTCAGACATAGAGATTCTCGAGTTCCTACCGCTACATTTTGAACATTTATTGTGATAAAAAACAAGATCTATCTTAAACAATAACAGTGAGCAAAATTATGCCACCATAGAGCAAATTGTTGAAAAAAAAAATCCATTATTTTGAGGCAGTGTAAAGATGCAGCCGACGCTGAATATTTTAACAGATGAATATCTGTACGACTTCAGTATCCTCCATATCTTCTCATGAAATGTATTACCGCATGAAAAATACAAGACTCGAGTCAATGGTTATGAAAATGGAAGAAGCCGCGCCGTTCCGTCAACAAGCTCCCATACGCTCACAATCACACAAGTCAGCTCTGTTTGTGGAAAAAGTTTTCGATTTTTATTGTTGTTGTTGTTTTTTTTTTTTTCTCACCATCAACAGTTGCAGCCGATGCTGAAAGATGAGAAATAAATCCACTGTTTCTAATAACAAAGACACTGCCTTCAAAAGCAATGCCAAAGCACCAAAAAGAGTACATGAAAAGGATCAGAATCGGGGCGAAGTCGTTCTTCATTGGTGGCAGACGCTGCTCCAGCACAGTTTCAGTAAAAAAAAAAAACATGAAAAAAAGCTCATTTTTATCAGTGACACTCCTTCAAAACTGAAGAGGTGGACATGTTTAACATTTGTTTTCGTGCAAAGCACTGTCAGCTATCGACGAACGCAGTTCCTGATGACTCAACTCATGTGGCACGGCAACACGAAAATAATGTGTAGACTGCTTTACAAAGTCAGACAATTCCAAGCAACGCCAAACCGTCGCAGTGACTTTCTCCAGCGGGCTGCTACTTTTTAACAGCCGTAACTCGTCGCGCTCGCGCTGATTTTTCACGAACTCGTTAGAATATTCCAGAATACCATCGGCCGTGTCACGAGCCTGCATTTCAACAATCTCCCCTCCGAGTCTTTTAAAGCCTTTGATTTTCATCTCTTTTGATGTCGTCTTTGTGAAGTGTCCATGAAATAATTACTGACCAGTTTACCAAACTTCATGTTTTATCAAACGCACGACCTTTGACCTTTTTGTCACACCGAACCCGTTTGTCGAAATTTGAAAAAAAAAGAAGAAGAAGAAAAAAAAAAACTTCCCTTGCCTATGGAAAACACACACACAGAAAAGGGTTTGTAACCGAGAGTGTGACCTTGGCTCCGCTTCCTACAACACTGGCTATCAATGGTTGTCGCAGGAGCAGAAGAACATATGTGGTGATCTGATCAAAGCCTGGTTGTAGGTTAATTAGTGCTCACATCAAAGGCTGGGTTCTACGGAGAGAGGCTTCGCACCGCCACATGGTCGACACGTGCTGGCTCCCCAAGCATTCTCTCCTCCGCTGCTTCTCCCTTGACCACACTGCACATTTGCATGGTTGCGTAAGGTTTTTTTTTTTTTTTTTTTTGGTAGAGGAGCGATAATGTTCACTGCAGCAGGAGACCAACATGTCATGCAGCTTGCTGTGGTTTGGATGGAATTTCGTCTTGGCTTTGACATTACAGGGAGGCGCGTATAGCGCAGTATAGTGATTTTTTTATGCCAAACAACGAGAGCGCTTTCTGCATCGCAGATCAATCTAATGAAAACAAGGTACTTCTCCTACCCACACGGCTGCCACCACACTTTATGTAAACTCCGTTAAAACAGCAGGAAAAATGTAATTAGTGTTCGGCATCAGTAAGCATCAGCTCGGCAGTACTTCACTTTTCTTTTCCTTTTTTTTTTTTTTTTTTTTTTAACTCCGCCTGTCTTTCACACCGCTATTCTCTCTACAGCTGAAAACAGGGAGGGATGAAACTTCCCGACGAAGCAGGAGAGGTTTAGGAAAAAAAGTGTTTTTAATAAAAAACTACACACAGCTACTTGGACTGCAGCGTTAAAAGATGCTTAGCATACTTATGTATTCCTCCCTAGTGTTTTGAAGACCAGTATTATAGCAATAATATATGCACTCCCTCATGCTGCGGTCATTTATTATACTGTAGCTTTTTTTTTTTTTTTTTTTTTTTTTTACCGCTTATGAACAATTTCATTAATGCATCTAATATTCAGCAGGCAGTCATCAATATATAAAGCCTGAGTTAATCTTACTGTGTCCCTCACATTGACTGATTGCCTCGTCTTCTGTACACTAAGTGAATTAATTACGGAGACTCGTGTTAGCTTATGAGCACCTGAGAAGAGAAGGGGGGAAAAAAAAAAAAAGAATTGCAGAAAGCTGATAAAGATGCGTAGTACAGTCCATTAGAGACAAATCATGCCACAATTTGAATTCTATGATTAATATGCATCATGACGAACACAGGAATATTAAAGAACGTGAGATTCAATTTTAGGACCTGTGGTGTGTGCCGCATGAATATCAACTAATGACGATCAAACGTTCAGTTGGCAGGACCGGGCCGGTCTACGTTTTTTGGCATATGCGTGCACGCATCCCTGCACTCTTTGAAATTCATGACAGTGTTAAGGCCCCTGGATTTAATTAAACCAATTCAGGCGCGGTGGCGGACTGGATTGGTTAACGCAGCGCTCTGGAACAAGGAAAGGCAAACTGGGAGGTCATAGAAGCAGGGAAGCCTGTGCTGCCAAAGCACTGATAAAAGCAGCGTTGATGGAGCCGTGGCACAATAAGAAGATGAGAGCAAATAGCACTGAAAGGAAATAAATTGCCGAGGATTAATCTTTGAATATGAAAGTAACTCAGTTTCTTTCTTTTCTTCTTTCTATTTTTTTTTTCTTTTCTCTTGATAAATATAGCATATTGTTGTCATTACCACTTTGGGTCCAGTAAACGATCACAGTTTTGTTTGCTTATTTCTTCCTCTCTCCACGGAACTGAAACATTTAAATGAAATGTTTGCCCTGGTCCCTGCACAGAAGCTTCTCGTGTGATTGCAAGAAATTCTGCTAATACAGCTGGTAGTATATTTTCAGGAGCGTGAAGAACATCTTGTCACATGGCTCTCAGTCACCCAATTTTATGTGATGTTTTTTTTTTTCCTCGTCCCACTAAAACTACACAAGAAACGACAGTCAGATTTACGGCCGACTATTTATTAAAATCCCACAAATCTCAAGCTTTGAAATATTGCAGCTGTTGAGTAACAACAACAGTTCACACGGGTGATATGCAGATCAATGCTTTTGAAGTGATCTTCATGTTGAAATATTGATTTTTTTCCAGTGTAGTCCCTATTGATAGATAAACATGTCTTTTCATCACAGTCGTAAATTAGATCAGATCAGCTTCTATTGATCCCTCTAGGACAAAACCATCAAGGAATGTAATGTTTCAGCAGCATACAATAGAAAAAAAATAAATAAAAGAAATTGTATCTGTGTGTGATTTTCCAGTCGTTGAATGTGTTCAGGATGACCGCCTCCTCTCTTCAGGTACAGTCTGAAGGGACATGAAACAAAGAATTCCCCCCATCTGTTGGTCCTGCACTTGAAAAGCACCAGTCTGTCACTGAGTTGGCTCCTCTGGGTTATTACGCTATTTAAGACCCGTTTCATGCTGCTTGACATAACTAGTTTACATGTATTTATAGATGCTAATCCAGCTGTGCGAATGCCACACACACACACACACATTCAAACACATGCTGGAGCTCAACATGTTCACGTTCACATCAATGCAGAGCCAGTGTGTTCATACCTGTTAGGCAACACTTCTTACCTCAGTGTCGTTTTAAAAAAATAAATTAATACCTTTGTACTAAATATCTGTATCTGCCAGCTGTGTTTCACTTTGAATCAGATCAGACAGGGCATCAGTGGAATCCTACATCAATAATTCACACAGAGATTATGAGAGTGTCTGTTTTGTGCTTTCTTGTTGTTTTTTTTTTTTTAAATGTAATTTTCCTTTTTAAAATCACATCCGTTCAACAACTCAACTAAACGATATCACAGTGAAAAAATGAGCATTTGGTGTGTAATTGCTAATTCTCAATAATACCTCCCATATCAAAATGCATGTGTTTTTCTCACAGTTTTGGATATTTACAAAATAGCAGCCTGTGTTGCAATCAGAAGAATATAATAGATGAGAGGTAGGGCTGAATAGTGTGAACAATGTGTCAATTTTATCAGACATTTTACAGAAATTCTGTGAGAAATATTTCCAGTTCAAACTATATTTGAACCATAAATCATGACGTAGGTTAATTTTCTGTCCAGTGTATTCTTACCCAACATTTTTCATTATAAATCAGTCGCATGGCAGGGTTGATGTTGTAGTTTTTGTGACATTTAAAAGGCTCAGCTAAAAATTTTACACTTTCTTTTGAAAATCGTTTAAATTGTCCACTTTCTAGTATTTCAGCGAATTCCCTAAAATTCAGCTAATGTTTAAAAAGTTTTGATGAATGGCATTGTATTGTTTCCAGCTGCTACTAAAAGCAGTCCGATGGCAAGTTTACACCAATATTTCATTCGGCGAATCACCATCTATTGTGCTTTTTCTCCTCCCCAAGAAATCCACAATGAAATACCTGGCTTAACTGCAAATATATGGATGTGAGAACTTTTTAATTAGCCCGAGCACAGTACTCTGTGCACGGGCACTCTACTATTTGTGTGTGTTTCATTTTGGAGACTAAATTTTATCCAGAGGATGGATTGTGGATTGTACTGCATTTTTTGCTGCATTGTTTTCAAAATAAAATTTCAGTACATTTGCAGCTACATCTGTCCAGCATGAGTTTAGTTCTGAACTTTTAGTCCAGTGTTAATTGTGCCAGTGTAAGTGTGAAGTGAGTTACACAAAATGCCAATGCTGTTTAGTTCTGGATCATAAAACCACACTGCCTGCATCAGCATTGTTTAATATATGCATTTGAGAACTCTGTGATTTATCTTTTTTGTTTTTCTCCAAATATCTAACATCACATAATAATTTGGTTGAAGGAATAGGGGGTGTGCAGCCTTCATGGAGCTACCAAGAAGGCTGCACACTACCACACAGCAAACGATCCCTAACAGTAAAACAACGAAATGGTTAAAAAAAAAAAAAAAAGAAAGGAGAGGGATGCTATTTACAAAGATAAATGTATTGGCGATAACCTCTATCTGCACAGAATGCAGCAACGCTGCTGCAGGAGTAAAAGTTCAGGTAATATTCCGTTTTTTTCCCCGATAAACCTCTTTTTTTTCTTTTTTTTCCGTCACGGCATCAGCCATAAGCAGCCAATCACGCCATACCTCTGGAGTTAACATTCAGCAGGCAGCGCTCTTGCTGCTGCACTGAGGTAGTTTGTATCAGCCAGCTCTCACTACCACACTGATGCAATTTACTGTAATTGCCAGTGACATTATCTGACACAAAGTATAGCTCCGATCCGTCTCAGCAGATGTTTCTCTGTAGCACCTTTTGGTCCTTTGCACTCTGCACCCGTCACTTTCCGGAGAGGCCCGCCGAGTTCGCCTAACGGCAGGAAGTGGTGGCAGAAAGCAAAGGCGGGATGATTAAAGGAGGTGCTGAAATTTCGGTGTTGTGGGGTTGGAAATAAACTGTAGTGGTGTCCCCGAAGGCGCGGAACTCCGTATTGTGGAAATGTTGCATGACAGCCGGTGAGATGCAGATCTCCTCTTTCACCCAGAAGGTCGTCACTGCTGGAGAAGTGAAAGAAAGGGCTTCCAGAGGCTTTTTAAACCCCAGTTTTCTCAAATCAGGTCAGAAGTGAAGGGCTCAGTTTGTCATTGCGGTTTAGTCCAGAGTAGTTTGGTGGGTTTACAGTGTGTGAGTCCCACTGTAGTGGGAGAAAAACTGACAGTGGAATTACCTGCATGTTTGCAATGTTACCTGGAAGAGGGATGGAGAGCTGCAGGGTGATGTATTGATTAGCATTCACCGCGAGGAGCCCCCAGTTTAATTCCAGGCTGATGATCTGACTCGGGACTCGTGAGACGAGCTTCCATGTGTCTATAATCATCACCCAGCGCTGTGGCTGCGCTACAGGTTATGGACTGAAAACATTAAACGCATCTCAGTCCTGGGTGAGTGTTACTGGAGGACACGGAGAGGGTAACTTCATGATGTGATTAACTCCCTCACACAATCATAAAGTGGTACGAAAGATATGTTCATCGTCAAGTTTCAGTTCTTTCGCCGCACGACTCAGTGTTTAATTAACTGATGAATTAATCTGCGTTGATAGCCAACCCGTAAAGATTTTGAGCATGACGTTGACAGTTTCATAGTTTTGGGTGCATGGCTGAAAATGCCAGATCAGCTGGAAGCGTGATCTTCGTAGACTTTCCACCTGCCTGGAAACAATAAAGGAGCTGAGCCTCCATGCATGTGTAATTACAAGTCAGGCCCCTGGTGGTGTCAAAGTTTATGGGCTAAAGATATTAAATGCATCTCAGCTCCCAACGAATGCTACAGGAGAACAAAGAGTAGATCTGATTTCCTTAACACGCTGTGATAATGGTGGAGACTAAAGCATTAGATCTAATTCCTTTGATTAATTAATCTGCATTAACACCCATCCCTAAAGAACACGTATATGACTCCGACAGTTTCATTGTTTCAATACTCATATATATTATAATAGTTCTTCGGCTTTATGGCTGTGAGAGTCACATTGAGTTACAGCCTTTCCATAAACAGGTAAAAGTCAATGTTGGGGCCAAATTCCATCATATTGCCTCGATTACACAAGGTGCTGGATTTTTCCTTCATGCCGTAAAGGTTTGCAGCTTTGCGGTGGCACGCTGCATTTTTCAAAACTGCACCATTAGTCATGGGTTGCCTGAATGACTAATGCTTCTGGCTTGATCTGACTCAACCAGTTTGGCACTTCAAAGTCGGATAAAAAGGGGAAAATGTGACTGGAATTTTTTTTTTCACCTTAAAGTATTTCTGTTACAGAAATATTTGGGTCGGAAGGAATTTTCATACATTCATCGTTGCGTAATTGTTTGATGTCTTGGATTTTCATAGTCGTAGATCAGCATCTCTCTTCCAAATTCATTAAATGAAGAGAAGGAAAAAAAAAAAAAAAAGCTGAGTGAGAAAAGCGTTTGCAGTTGTCTGCATGAGTTCCCAGAGCTGCATATCAGTTGGGAGTGGGTCAATTTTCTCCACTGCAGCTGCTGCCCAACAAAGACTGATGAAAGTTAGATATGCAGAGGCAATAGGCGGTGGTCTCACTTCTGACTGATCCTTATCCTTTCTTCAAAGCCCGGGCTTGAGTTCTCTGGCTCGGCTTACATCTCCTCGCTGGTAACAGCTGTTCTGTCATGGCTCTCGGATTCGGCTTCCTCTCTAATAGCCTCCCGCTCTGCATACAAGTGAAGATTGAGAAGGTCATCTGTTTTATTTTCTGTCGCTCTCCGCAGATGCATCACATTTCAGATCAGGTCTGCTTACTTTTTTGTCATCGCTGTAGAGAGTTTCTTTCTTCTTCTTCTTTTTTTTTTTTTTTTTTGCGTTAACTACTGATCCATAAATTTGACCTTCCAATGATGAACTGACTGAAAGGTTTTATTGCCACTTCGTATCATCGCTGAGTTAGATTTTAAGTGAAAGACCGATTCCGACGTCATGACAGAGCCTCACATGTTTAAGTACATTAAATTTTAAGCTGGATTCTGCATACCATCATGAAATGTGAGGATGTAATGGTAATGCAGAAATTATGCGCCCTGATGCAGGGAAATTTCAAGCCCCACTCTATTATACATAAGACTTATGACGAGTTCATTTGAGATACCCTAATTGCCGAATGTTCTCTTTTAAATTACTGTAATCTTGAAGCATAATTTAATTTTACTGAGTCGAACCGGACACCACAGCACTTTATTTCGCACCATATTGTGCTGCAAAGGTCTTCTTCTCTTCCCGTTATTTGTTGCCCGTGACCGAAGCTGTAAGAAAACTGTAAGTCGTTAAAAATGCAGTTGTTTTTATTCGAGGTCTGCTCATATCCTGGACACCATTACTTTTCAAGATCTGCTATTATTGGAAACAGATGGTTTGGAAGCAGCATTTGAGATTTACTGACACATTTTGTACCGCTGCATGCATAAATAACCTATCATTTGTATCCATCCAATTATTTCCTACATCCACTTTATTTCAGGGTGTTTGAACAAGCAGCTGGCGACGGTGAAAAGCAAGTTAACCCCAGAACGAGTCACAGACAAACACATGTTAAACTGAGTCTTTAGAGTCTTTAGAATGAGGGAAGGCACCACTGTTAGAACCACTACGGCATGTTCCCGACCTATTCCAAATCCTCCATTGATTTCCATTCAATTTTCATTCATTTCAAGTGTAATCGGAGACTTCAACACATCAATGTGTCCATAATAATATATCTCTAACATGATATTTGTTCAAGAAGAGACTGGAGGGTTAAAAAAAAATCTTTTAGTTTCATCATGAAGCTGTCAAATTCATGCAGAAAACACGAGTGTAAATTAGCGCCATAGTGAATGTGGCAGTAGTACTTTTATCACAGCTTCATTCATGACGACCTCGTGGTCACAATGCCATATAGGCATGCCATAAATGTTGATTCTTTACCTGTGTGGGGAGGCTGACCACTGAATCCCAGGACGTATCTTCCCACACTGCTGAATAAAACACCCATCCTGTTCTGAACTGAAAGCGCTCACGCCGAAAGTGTAAATCTGTCACATTTGTTGACGCGCAAACCCAGATTTTTATCAGACGAGGAAACACAGTGCCTCTGTCAAATTTAAATGGAGGCTGGAAAGAAGTTACGGCTCTGTAACAAGTTGGGCTCAGCTCCATCCTTCATGTCTGACTGTCGCTACGCCGCTCTTTATATTTAATACTTCTCTATGCTCCTCACTCATAACTCATTTGTGTGTTCATATATTTGTTATGCATGCATAGTATACCCGTCAGAATTTGTTTTGAGCTCTATTTTTTTTTTTTTTAGTGGTGTCTCAAACACTTATTTAATCATTTTGACTGTTTATTCTCTTGGGAAACATGTAAAAAGTTCAGTATTTTATTTGTTAATAAGCCAACTGCTGATGAGGAGGTATTTGCTTTCTTGTCTGCTCTTTTCTTTTTTCCAAACCGTCTCATTAGTGCTGTCACTAAACTTGTGGGGTTTTTGTGAGGTTGTCTTGTGCGTCTTATTCTCTGAAGGGCTTTATTTGAGATGATACTGGAGAGCAAATGAACGTTTTCTTTCATAAGGGAACAATAATTGACACAGCATCATTTATATTACCTTTAAAATAAACACATTTCACAACGTTTAATGCAAATTTTGTGCCCTCAGTGGATTAGACAACTTAACCGGGACTTTTCCACCAAGAACTAGTGTTGGATTTTTCTTGTAGCAGAGGTTTTCATGGAAAGACAATTCATTGCTTTATGATGTTTGTGGCATGACTTTCTGTCTGGATGTTGGAGACCTGTTTTTTTTTTTTGTTTTTTTGTTTTTAAAGGTTTATAATAACCCAGGTTGGATTTTGTGCTCATTACTTGGTGGACTGTCCGTGCCCTCCCTGTGGGAAGAGGGTCGCTCTCACTCCCTCCCACATGCCTGTTAGTTCAAATGGTGAAGTTAATGCCCAGAGGGAGAGTGTGTGGACCAGTGAATGAGTGTCTCTCTGAGGCCACACACACACACACACACACACACTCACATGGCTATCCAGAGAGGTGCTCCTGGTTTTCCCCCTATTTACATGTTACATTTAAAAAAAAGAAAGCCTAACTCGATCTGGCACGTCACGTGTTTCCCGCCGACGAGTGGAAGAGCTCAGTGAGCGACTGACGACCTGCTCCCACTGCTCTAATGTGTCAATCTCATGTTTCTGTTTTGAAAATCATTTCTCAACATTTATTATTTTGCCTTTCCATGTCAGGACTAATGAAGTGGAAAACCAGTCGTTGGGCGCTCACGCCTTCTCTTAAGCGTCCTGTTTCCCCCTCCTCCTCGCTCCTAAACACACACGCTGCCGTACAGCGGTCGGTCTGGAGCATATTGAAGACATGGGAGCGCGCCCCATTTTTAAGGTGAAATGCCAGTCGATGTGAGCTGATCCATCAGTGTTTGTCTCCCGCTGAGATACCGAGATGATGGATGGATCTAATGGATTGATTTAAGACTCGGCTCTCCTTACTGACTGACTGAATAACCCAGTGAATGCTAGAGCAAATAACCGCGGCTGGTGGGGAATGCATTTCTTACCCTGCACTTCCTCCACAGTCGAGTTCATCCATCACTCCGGCTGATTGTCACGTTAGGCTCTCTCAAGGTTATTGAGTGTGTGAGTCTAGTGTGTGTGTGTGTGTGTGTGTGTGTGTGTGTGTGTGTACTTGTATGTATGTGTGTTATTTCCTAATAAGGACCCGATTTGACACTAATATTGCCACATCGTGATGTTTATTTCAGGATTTTTCACCATGCTCCCATTTCAGTGGCTGATTATGAAGCCGAGCATGATGGAGACTGGTTTCTGAGTTACTGCTATTTACTTGTTTTTTTTTCTTTCTTTTTTTAAAAAATTCATATTGTGTTGAAGTAATCAAGTTTTTGACCATAATGAGGAATTTTTCTTTTTTCAACACATCCCATCATATTACATCAGGATCTTCACATCCGTGTTTTTATTTTTATTTTTGACAAATGCTGAGAAAATTAATGATATACGTAGATGCAGCAATAATGATAAGAATAAATGATCAGTTCATCTCATACGATCAACTGCAGTAAACGACTGAAACTGACCTCAGTAAGAAGAAGGTGTTTTCCACAGTGGGTTTTCAAAACACTGGTGGTTTTTTGGGTGTGTCTGTGTCTTTGACATTAACTTTACAGGAACATACAGTCCTGTTCCCACCCAGAGATGGAGCGCCTCGGTAATTTAACTCTGAAAACGTATCACTATTTTGTGTGTTCGAGGTTTCAAGATCTGAATTTCTCTTTCTGTGAATAATCACACTCCTGTCTACTCCTCCACTTCCTTTTTTTATTCTATGATGGGTGAAATGACACCTGGGACTCAGGGACAATGTCTCACCTGCATCATTCAGCTCCTAATTTGAGAACCTGGCAGTTTAGGCGCTGATAAAGCTTTCATGTGCTCAGGAACCCTTTTGTTTAGCGTATTTCCAGTCGACTGAAGAAATGTGGCATCAGTGTCTTTGTATAATTGGCTGCAGACACACAAAAAAAAACATTAAGGACTTGAGTGATCCATAACACGCCATGAATCAACCAGAAGCTGGTGGATCAACCTGAGCGGGCATTTGTGTATAAGTTTGCGTTAATAAGCTAAGCAGGATCCATCCGTGTTTCATACCGCTCTATCAACCTGAAGGACGGAACTGATCCCAGCCGATGAAGGCGAAGGCAGCTTAAACCCCCTTAAATCCCGAGGACGGTTCAAAACAAGCAAGTTATCAACTATTTCTACTTCATTACTAAATCTACCGAGGGTTTTGAGGTGTCTGCACATGAGTGCTCAATTTTCCGAGCTTCACTTTTACTCTCTATTTTTGAATATAAATGTCTCCTTTTTACACATCACACATTCTTGAAACTGCTCCTTTCAACCTCTGTGGAGGCTGGTTCAGAATCACCGTGGAAGAGTCGAGCAACTGACGGTGAAGATCAGAGATACTGAAGCTGCAGACATTGATGAATTAAGATTGCTCAAACTGCATAAATAACAGCTGATATGGCACAAGTGGAATTTATACTGGTTGACTGTGCATATTCACATAATTGTAGCCAGGTTAATACCCGTTTTTAAGGTACTGACTAAAAACTATGATCGAATGCTGATTTCTTACCCTCCGTCATGATCATGAGAACTTCTGACTTTGGGATGATTTGAAGAAGCTATTGTATGTAACACATGGAAATAGAGATGAGTGATTCTGACTCAGGGTTATTTGCACAGGGTCACAAGATGTAGCTGCTGGGGGTCAGATAGACTAACGGTGATCAATATCATCAGGAAATGAGCAAACAAACATGTGAGCCTCGAATCAACACAATGTCAAGCATCTAAATACCACAGATTTTTTTTTTTTTCTCCTACCTCAAAATATGCTTCCATTAGTGCTCATATACCTGAGGATCTCCTGTGATTCACTCTCACATCAACTGAGTGCTGCATAATGCTCCGTCTTCTGCCTGTGCATCATGTCTTTTGATAGAGTGGTAAATAGCTGGAAGAGTGTCTTGAGTTTGTACCCAAAGTGCTATTAACGCTCTCATCAGCATGTGGAAACAATGGCAGGACGAAGTGAGAAAACCAGAGCCAAACAGTACATTTGCAATGTGACCATATTCAGAAGCTCTCATATTTCTTCGAATGACCGTTACATGATGTTTCCTTAAAAGAAAAGTTCTGAGACTGTCCTTTCAGTGCTTTTTCTTCTCATTTTGACTTAAAGAGAAACTCGGTAAACCTGATTAATGCTTGAAACTATGAGTGAAAGAAAAATCATCTCACCAGGGTTAAATGTCTTTACTACATCCATGAATCTTGCCTTTTTTTGTGAGCTATATTCAACTTGGGGTGACTGAAGCTGGTCCCAGTTAAGTTTATGTGGATGCAGAATGAAGTCATCATGAAGCACAGAGACTGACAATCACACATACGCTAATCAATCTCACTTATTTGGGCTATTTTCAAACCCATATGCCTTTGCATCCCGTTCAGATTGTAACAGTGATAATGCAGCGCAAGTTCTTATAGGAAATAGATATTATGTGTAATATGTGTATAATAGAAAATAGACACACTTCAGGGTATATTATATATTTCCATCACGGCGTATTGCATTTTATATTTCACAAGTATTTCGAGGGTGAGATCAGAACTCTGTCAGACAGACAGCTGCCAGGGAGAGACAGCAGCTTTACAGCTCTTTCAATCTACCACTAAAGAAACTCGACACCACATTTAGTAATAACATGGTACTTAATATGCTTTTTAAGAGTTTGAAAAAATGGTACAGAAATGTGATTATGTAGCTTGAAAAGTCATGAAAGAAAAAAAATTTCTCAAATTCTAGAAATACCAGTCCCGGTATTACCATGAGTATCATGTAAAAGGTTAAGTAAGGATTCTCATTTGTTCTCTTTGCCGTTGAAGGCGAAAAGATGTAATGTAACAGGAGCACAAAGAGGCCTTTATATCAGCAGTATGTAACAGCTACTGTTGAGTGGTAAAAAGTTGTGAAAAAGTAAGGCAAGAACATTGCAAGGTCTTAAATCAGAGCTCGACAGCTCGGGTGTTTTGCCTGTCTGCCACTGTGAATTGTACCTCTGGGAGACCAAATGACACCCTTTTCCCTCCTTGCACCGTCGACCTTGAGTGGGGAAAACCAGAGAAGGGATCGGGATTGGCTCCAGTTCAAACTTGAATAGTCATCTGTCCTCCCCAATCAGTCGGCCTCTCTCTCTTAAAAGAAGGGCAGAGCAGTGCGTGAAAACATGCAGGTGTAAAAGGTGTCAGTGTATAACAACACGCAGGCTCATCTTGCCAAAAAATCCCGGGGAGCAGCAGAAAGCCTCTGCCCTTGCTGGTGCACCAACCGTGAGGGATGAATGTAAAGCTATTTGTTTTCTGAAAAGATTTGAAGGATTGGTCATGTTGGACTGGCACTGGCTGATATGTGTGTGTGTGAGAAAAAAAAAAAAAGAAGTATTTTCACTTGCAGAAGTGCAGGTCAAGGTGATGGAAACTCACAAATATCAAATTCACATAATCTTTTGACTCTGACAACTGTTTTCCTGTATTTTTACCTCGTTGCTTTAGTTTTAATCTGCGAATATCAACAATGCTTTTCATGCTCTTTGCTCAAAGTACAGATTTTAGAAGATAAAACGGAGAGTAAGTTGTGTTTGGTGGATGTGTTCTTTGTGTTCTTGTTAAAAAAAATCTCACATCATTCGTGACCAAAAAAAAAGCCCAAACCTTCACTCTTCATGGTTGTTTTTTTTTCATGAATAAATTGATAAACTGCCAATATGTCTAATTTCTCCAGACAATAATCCTCCAATCCAACAAATGGGAGTCAACAGCAAACAAAGCTGCTGGGCTTTAGTAGAGATTAGCCAATTATTTCACGGTTGCGAACCCACATAATCAGCTCCGCCGCTCATCTTACAAACCCGAGTTTCTGAGAAAAGAGAAATAATTAGAATTTCCATTGGTTTGGGGAGTATTGTTACACCAAAGAGTCATTCACCAAACGCTCACATTTCCTTACTTTATGTGTTGTGTTCATCTATCTTTGTTCAGCTAATTGTAACCAGGCACACAAAATTCAGATTTGCCATCCACTTTTCATAAATATTGGGTTTAGAAAACAGAAACTTAGTTGCTGCCTCTCATAATAGTCCACACATCTCCGCCCGTACTTTACTATGCAGGTTTTTTTCTTTTTTTTTTGGAAAGAGGGGAAATTGAAAGTTGTGCAGTTAAGAGGGAAAAACAGATAATTGGTCTCAGCGGATGTGATACATGATATGAACCTTTGTTGTTTGAGATTTCGCTGCTGTTTTAAGATGTACACTGCCAGTGGCACAGTTGGCAGCTAGCCCAGGTTTTTTATTTCATTATTTTCTGGCTCTTACTTCCCTTCAACAAACACAATCGCAACCACCTGAATGTGTTCGGGACAACATACACTGAAACATACGGTGGAAATAGATCTGTAGTTCTATATAATATATAGTTCTTCCTCCTTTCTTGTTAGGAAATTAAGCAAAAGAAGTGATTTCTCTTGCGTCTGTCAGCCTGGAAGCGCCGCTCGTCTCTCTGTAGCATGTTCACATGTTCCATACATGCACTTTGAAATAACCTGCTATTAGTATGGCCTATTTAAGTGAATCAAGCATACAGACGCTGTCAGCCTTAATCAAGGCGCTCACGTTAATTGACACAAGCAAGAAAACATGCATAGTGGGAAGAGTTATATAAAGCAATTTCTATCTGTCAGTTATCGCCTTTCATCTCTGACCTGCGGTAATAATTATATGTCGATGGGTTTGTGCTGTGGCTTTTCCCCATATGCAGTAAAATCAGCATTAAAATCCGCATTGGAAAAATACAACAGAATAGGCTTTTATTTGGAACACGGCTTTAGTCGTCTGCTTTTTCTCACTTGACAGAAAAAAGAAAAAAGAAAGAAAGCGAAAAAAAAAAGAGATCTGGCTCTGGATCCGAGCTATATTGCCAGACCGCTGATTGGCAGTCGCTCTAACCCCTGGGGCAATATTGCACCAATCACCAAAGACAGTTTGTCTTCACCTTTGCATGAATGTCAGAAGCTTCGGGGCAAGATTACTTGAGAGGCTTCGGGGGAATCCAGTTAGTCAATTTGATTTCCATAAAACATAAGAAGTGGCATATCTCTGCCGAGTGACTGGAGTTGAATTTTTTACCAATCAGTTTCTGGTTGGAGGAACATTATTGCACCGACAGGACATGGTTTTTCTCCGCCTGTGGGGGTATGATCTCTCAGTTTAGTGACAATCCCCTTAATTGTAATTCATACTTCAGAGGAATTCCTTTAATGTGAAAATACCATTATCCAGCGTATGGATTTACCTTCTATGAATTCTGATGTGATTGCTTGATCTCTCAAGCATCTTCACTCTTTGGATTTTCTTAAAAACAGACGTCTGTGGAGGCATTCAATTCAGGAACAGTTGCTTCATTGATTTCCCTTGAAAAATGCATTTTGTCACTCCTGATTCGAATTGATACAGCGATATAAGATTACATTTACCATGACACAGGATTTTATCCGTATCATCCACTTTCCTTTTATTCATATATGCAAGTCGTGTCCCCACAGACGCCGAATAAATCACTGAATGAATGTTTATCCCTGAGAATAAATGGAGGATTATTATTGATGTTATTCACGAATCCAATGACATGCAGTCTTTATGGTCCTCTGTTTTTCTCCAAAGATTGCATTAATTCATGAAAACATTTTAGAAAATGGCCATCAAGAACATTAACCGCTAATTTGTTTGGTATCGTCTGCTCAGTTACCAACAGCAGCCCAGCTTCCACGGACACAGTGTTAGTCAGTGCAAACAAAGGCCTGTAGACTAAATATATTGCTTTTTGTAGTTGAAGAATTTCTGAGCATCGGCAGAAGAATCTGTTGTCCGCAAGCTTTGTTCTCGTCTCTGTGCGACGCTGTTACACATTTCCTTGATCGCGCCATTACTGCACGGGCTCAGTTCTTTAAATGTATTCTCTTCATGCTATACGGGACAAATATAGCTGTCATGGACCTGACAGCCACTTGTTTTTCAGCATTTTACGCCATGTTGCATCATTTTAAGCGATAACTCGTGGAGCCAATATTTTCCCCGAAAGGGAGGAATTTGCAATCAAAAGAAATCTTCTCAAACGTAAACACCCGCATACACCAGTTAATTAATTCAGCCTTGTCCTGGACCCAGCACCTAGCCAAAGGTGGCCGATTAGCCGTGGAAAGGAGGGACCTTCAGACTGACTTTATCACTCTTTGTCCTCGTGTGTGGAATCCTCAAGTATCAACAACAAAAACTGTTGGCTGAGAGCCGGTCCCGAGGGTCTGATTAGCTCCACGGACCCCCGGTGCTGTCACCAGGATGACTCTCTGAGGCTTGAGCCCACTGCTTAAGGGCAGCGGCTCTTTGTGTTTTCCCCAGCGTGTCCGGGTTTCATTACCACACACAGCCACACAGACGCTCATTCCCACTTATAATACATGAGTCTGCCTCCCGTGCACACCAATCTCGGACCTTGAAAGTGACATCTACGTAGATGCTTGTTTATTCTTTAAAGGAGGACGGAGGCGTGCTATAACCTCAAGGTCTGCGCAGATGAACACGAGGCCGGAGCGTGTGCTCTGTTTATATTAGGCTCCTTTTATCAGCAAGTCCTCCCACGTGAATGACCACATTGCTTCTTTCCGTCCTGGATGAACACCGCATTGTTCATCTATTGGTACAAAAAGACCCTACACCCTACACTTAATTTTGACACCACTATATTTTTCCCCCTAAACTCACCAAGTCTGACTCCATCCATCGTCGGTACCCTCTTCATCCATATGTCTGTCGTCAGGATGGTGAGGGTACAACCCAGACACGCCACAAGTAATCCCCACTTCCCGCTTTTTAAATATCATTTTCATTTGACTGTCTTTGCATGTCAGAGCTTCTGATGTGAAACCCTCCCCCACATCGCTCCCTCCTCCTTCAGGTGACTCAGGGACTCCGCAACCCGTCCAACACTCGCTCACCTCCTCCACTGAAACAGTCCGTTCCCCACGATCACAGATGGGAACTGATATAATCATTGATATCAATGCTATTATCATTACATCTTTTATCCGTTCCTGATCAGTGTATGGTCATCCTGTTTTGGAGGGGAGTGTGACTGGAGCATCTCAGTTTGGTGAAAACAATTCTTATGAAAACTCGAGCTTTTGAGAACTTTAGATATTAATTTATCGCTGTTTATTATTTTGTACCTAGACTAATTATTACAAAGCAACAGTGCTTGTTGACCAAACTCCATTTGCATTAGCAGCTGTTTCTTTGAACATAAAACAGTTAACATTAGTCCAGAGCGAAAGAAATTGTTGTGCTGTAAGATAGCAAACATTCGGCATGAGGACTAAATACACACACCACACAATAAACTTAAAACTGAACTATTTCCTTTATCAACCCACTTTCCACTGTAAGCATAGCTTCATATGATTGGTTGCTCTCCTCCTCACACCAATTTATGACCGGAATACTAAACACAGAAGGGAGCACCATTTAAAGACGAACTTTCCTTATCTGTTTCTATAATATTGTTGCAGTGCAGCGAGGCTATCGCGCTGGATTTGTGATATGAACTCCGTCCTCCCTCTGCAGCTCAGGGTTGCCGCACTGTTTCTGGCCCGGCTGACCTGCCTCGCATTACCTTGAACGCAGGTGGCAGCGGGGTATTGTGAGGAGTTTCTGTTGGATGATGGCCGAGCGGCGGCCTCTCCGCCAGACGCTCTGAGGATAAGATCAGCGAAAAACAGTCGAGCTAAGCTTTCTATTAATCTTAAGAATATTTTCACCAGGAAGATAAAGCACTTTTCTAATCTTCATTGTCTGTCGTTTGCATTCATGTGGGAACAGTGTGAAGACCCTGCATCTTCCTCCTGACTGGCAGCCGCAGGGTCAGATTAGGAGAGCTGAAATAATCTTTTTTTTTTTTCTTCTTCTTCTTCTCAGGCCTGTCTGAAGGCTGACAGCAAACAATACTGTATCCTTAAATTTGATCATCTTGAGTTTGCTTTAACTTCCAGATAAAAGATGTCCTGACTCTTCTTTTTTTTTCTTCCATTTTTTAAGCACATATTACCATAGCAAGTGTAAATATTCTGTACCAATAAAGCAGCCCTGACATTCCTGTTTTATGCTAAAGGAGGACTACAGAAGGGGGACCGGCGCTATTTCGATGAGACAGCAAACACACACAGAGCACAGCAGGCCCGTGTGACCGCTGTGTCCTTATAAACACAAAGCGATTATGCGGAAGAACTGATAGAAACATTTAACCAACATGTCCTTGCTTCTGTCTGTGGAGCTCTGCGGGCCTTCGGGCGAACAATGGAAGAAATCACACTCATGCTTTGAGTGGGAGGTTTTACCGCCAGAAACTTTTGTTCTTCCTGTGTGGCGAAGTAAAGTGTCTCGGTCTTGAAACGCTAAAGGAGATTATACAACATGGATGAGTTAACAGATCTGCAGTGTTTCCACACGTAAATAAAAAGCTACATTAAAATTTAAATTGTTCACACAGGGTTTGTTACATATGAGCAGTGAGCACTTTGTTAAGAACGACTGCGTGATGAAATATAAAACAATCCACTCATGAATCCTACTTTTAAGAGATTGGTACATTTCTTTGCAGGCTTGTAAAAACAAGGAACAATAGGATCTAAAGTTACACACACCATTATTCCAAATATTAGAAACTTGACAAATTCGATCTAAATGAGACCTTACACGCATCAAAACATTTTGTTTTTATCCAAATGGAAAATGTTAGATTCCCTCTGAAACATTCAAATATACTACTGAAACTACCTGAGAAACTTAATCGACACTTTTAACACTGGTTTCATACATGTTCGTGCTGAGACATTTTCCACCGTTGACTGAAATAGTGACATGAAGAGATACTGGAATCTAAATATAATATAAAAAAAACATGGTGTCTCAATTTTTCAGCTTCATTAGATTTGTCAGATCTGTATTTTACAGCATTTTCTGCACCATAAATAGCATTTTCTTTTCTTCATTTCGCAAGCTTTGCAAATTATTTTACGATGTACTAAAATACCATTACTACCATATTTCACTGATAATGCAGGGAAATGGAAAGGGCTACATTTTAGCTCAAAAGTTTTGAAACAGACAGCGCAGGGGCGCAGTGGTTAGTGCTCTCTCCTCACAGTGAGTAGGCCGTGAGTTCACACAGCGGCTGGACCTTTGCGAGTGGGTGTCCTCTGGGTGCTGCAGTTTCCTCCCACAGTCCAAAAACATGCATGTGAGGTTAGTTGTTGTTCCTAAATTGCCCCTGGGTGAGTGGATGTGAGTGTGTGTGGCTGTCGGTCTCTCTGGAGACCTGTCTAGGGTGTATCCAGTCCTCGTCCACCGGATGGACTCCAGAACCCCGCGACCCTGAGCAGTTATCGTTATCGAAGATGGATGGTTGAACGAATGTGCGTGAACTGGAAACAGAGCAGCAGAAACAGACTGAGAAAATCAGAGAAAGATGCTAACACTACAGTGAATTTTGTTATATTGGGGCTCAGCGTCCTGCACTTTGAGACCCCTTGATAAAAATTAATTTGTAGATGTTCGATTGAAGGATTAAGACACTGAACAATGTCTCGGTGTACTTTCGGGCCAGTTCCACATCACTTCTTCAGAATTAAATGAAAAGACACCGATATAAACACACCAACACAACAGAGGAAAAAAGAAAAAAGAAAAAAAAAAAACCCCACTGAGCTGAAAACTGTGATGGACAATCTGAAGGAAAAAAAGAAGGGACTTAAGCGAAACCCAGCATCTTTCCAAGGACAGGATGCGACGGACGGCTCATTTTGGCCTTGATGTGCCGCAGGGGATAAAGAGGATTAAGTCACAAGTCATATACTGGTTTCAGAAAACTTAGATAAGTACTCACACCAGTTTTCAGAAAACTCGCTGTGACAGCTGGAGTACAAGTGGCAAGTAAACATGTCTGCGATATGTGTGTGTGGGTGTGATATCAGCTTAGGTTACATGGTAGTATGTCAGGAAAAATATAAAATTAGAAATCGTAATGGATGAAGTGAAGATAAATCACAAGAGTCACAAACAAGACTCGCACTAAAACTTCAGAAAACTTCTACATTTTGAAAATATCAGCTCAAGAAACCCCCACAAGCGCTATTCTTTCACCTTCTGATACATGATTGCATAAACACGTGAAAATAGATCGCAAAACATCTGATTCCTCTTTGACAATCCGTGAAAAAATACTTTTCAAACAGTGCATGACATTTTTCTCACGTCTAAATGCAATAATCTCAAGCATCAAGTCTTTCAGGTGTAGATTTAAGAGCAACGTCAGCTCCAACGCCAGATGAGATGTATATTTAGTCGTAAAAATTCAACCGAGGAACAAATATATTTTATGTGAGCCAACTATATATAAGACTGAATATGATTTAAATCACATCCATTGAATGTATTACTTTAGACAGAGAACAACACATGAAAGGGACACTTTTTATGTATTCTGTTTATATACATGTGGCTATTATCTGAAATTGTTTACTTCGTTCAGCTCCCAAAAAATGTGAACGCCACCTCAACAGGAATGAGATCTGCCCCGGCAATATGTTCAGAGCGCTGTATATCAATTTTGGGAGGCATGTATTCGCATTTATGGCCTCGTATATTTATATACAGGCTTGCTGTGCACCTCCTACTCCTGGATTGTGATTTACCTCTCCCAGGAAGCCGGTGTCAACTCCTCTCCATTACATGGCTGCCCGCTGAAAAGTGGGATGTTTTCATGAGAGATGAAAACAACCGGTTTTATTGCACGTTCCTCCTATCACCGCTCCAGCTAATGCAAAAAAAAAAAACAGCTCCCTTTCTTCACTGAGAGCAGAATTACAGCAGCTTCTTCGCACCCAGATCAGGCTGTACAGGCCTGTGTGGCCCGCTGAGGAGGTGCATTGATCCGAAGAGATCCGGTCTTCATTAATTCTTGCATAAATTTTTGTTTTGTTCGTGTTCAGGATGGGGGCACTGAATTTGAAGTTGAACTTACTGAGGCAAAACATATTTATGGAACTTTTATTACAGGCTACACATACTGCGAAATTGACAATAAAATGGATTTCAGCACCATGTTTTGTTGAATATTCTCGACTATTGGAGATCTGGGTTTGAGCCTGAGTTGTGGGTCATTCAGGTTAAAAAAAAACAAAAAAACAAAAAAACAACTCTTGCTCTAGTATGAAAAGTAGAAGTGGTACTGTTTTAATAAATTCTTCATGAAACCCAGGGTTAATGTGTTTAAGGTATTGTTGGGGCTCCATTTAAAAAAGTTTGATCAATCAACATTTAAAACAAAAAGTAATTTTTATCCAAAACATGTTTACAATGTTTTCTCTTAATGGGGTTTGCAGTTAAAAATTCCCATCTTGAGTGACTTCTGAATGCTTTCTTTTGTCATTCAAACTAATAATAGATGAAGTTAATAATATCACAGTTAAATTGTGATGACAAAGGTGCTGCTGCTGTGGGATCTGGTAAAAACCTTCTGCACGGTCAGTTCAACCGACTGATTATTTAGTTAAAGAGCAATCCAGTGAGATATTCATCCAATTTCAAGGATTTGAGTAAGAGATGGTGAATTTTTTTTAATGATTTTTGTTAAGATTATGTTTTAATACACACCCTATTGTAGATAAATGGTATGAGATTGTTTTACACTGACTATGACATATTGAAATATACTTATACTACACTGGCCGAGTGCTATTTTTAATGGCATTTAGGTGATAACAAACACTTTTCCCAACCACTGAATTCAGCCTGTACTTGTGTCCAATTTCCAAAACTGCCCGCAATCGATCTTCAAGCTTGCATTAATACAGCATGCATGTGGATGGTGCTCCACTGTAGGCTCCTCATTTTTTAAACACATTGTGAAATAATGTGTGTTCAAGCTTAAACGATAAATGCATATAGACCTCATTGAGCACAAAACAAAGAAACAATAGATATTCGATGCAGGTTCACATGCATTGTATCAGATATTTGCTCAATAAATGGTGCTTTGGTTTTGTCTTGGCTGCTTGGGCTGCAGAGACTGCTGTATTGTGTTCTGCTGGATTGGATGGAGAAACACAGCCGATACATTGATTTCCTTTCTTGTCTATTGTAACATAATTGAACCTTGTGACTATTCCCATCAGTGTAGCCCCTAAACAACAGCAACAACAGCAACAACGGTAGATTGAAAAAGTGAAGGCCATCCCTTCAGTGTCTGTCCATGGGTTGTGAGTCTCAGGTGTTGAATCAGGCTGCTGTTGAATCCTGTGTTTACCCGACTGCGAGGCTGATGACTGGAGGACGACTGGCTCTAAACTGCAGGGACATTGCCACGCAAAGTAGGGATGGAATTTATATGGAATTTTTTTTGTTTTTTGCAAAACAAATATGAGTAGATTTATGCCATGATTTGCGCACTATGCTGGAGTGAGAGACCAAGAGGAACCAAAGCCATCCCAGTGCACATCCAGCTCCTGTCCACCCTGAGTTTAATGTCAAACCACTTAAAAAAAAAAAAAATTCTGGTGATTTCACCTCTGACCCAACAGAAGTAACTGCGGTAGTTACCTTATCAAATGCAGCATGCACTATTTTGATGCTTTTCCCAACATTCAAGGTACCAAACAATATGTTCTGGTTTTCTTCAGCCTCAATTTCAGCTTCAGAAAAATTACTTTTTTTTCCTCCACTTTGACATGATGATGGAAGGTGTGGAAAAACATGAAGTACCTTTACAGAAGCGTGTTTGGAGGGATTCCTGGAGACCAATGATCCAGAAGATGCACGAGCATGGCGAGTGTATCTGAAAAAAAACAAACAGAGTTTTTTGTGTACTACACGCACTCTAAATTCCATTTTTTTAAAGAAAAAATTAGGACCTTTTCTACACACTATTGATAAATGAGGCCCCGGGTTTAACTGCAGCTTATCACCCACTTTGCTTGTGCCACAAGTTTTGATTGTATATTTCCACTCACATTGTTCATCAAAACACCCTGTATCCTTAAAAGCATGCAATTTCAGGCCCACAAAAGAAGCACTCCTGCTCATCATTATGTGGCACTCCTACCTTTCAGGGCGCATTATTACAGCTGCAATGCCATCTCCTTTCGACTCCGAAAAATATGTCACACTCCTGCTGTTCCACATAAATCAGCGCAGTATGCAGCCGTGCTGATCACCTAAGAAGAAAAAAATGTAAATAATGAGTTTTCTAAAAAATCCTTGCAAAGATTGATTAATGAAAACCCTGCATTCAGCTTTTAAAAGTTATAAACTGATTAGAAGTTTTGTTTGTGGTAAAAAAAAAAAAAAAAAAAGGCCATTAAATGCAAAACTATGAGATGATGTTTTGTCTATCAGTCAAGTTAAATTATTCTGAGATTGCAAGATGCATAATGATTTGATATAAAAACCAAAAATCTATACATTCAGATAATGATAGCCACATAGACATCACAATTTACAATAATCAGTTAGCCTAAAATGCTTGTTTTTGTACAGTGATGGAAACCTGGGGATCAAACTCAGGGATTCCTCACTGAACGGTAGAAATTCTAACCACCACAGCACAGTTTCAATCAATAACGTAAACATAGGTTGAAAAATACAACTAATTATGCTCAAAAAAATCATCCCAAAAAATATCCAGGCAGGTGCATTTGGCACTTCGCCCCTGTGAAAGTGAGCGAGGCAGGTAAACGCCGAGCCTGCATGTAAAGCGTGAGGCTGGTGCTTCAAAAGGTGTGCGCACTCAGCAAAACGTCTCCTGGATTAAAAAACAATATCACTCTAATAGCTGCGGCTCCTGTTAAGAAACTGGTTTCTGCTTTCTGAGGAGGTTTTTTTTTTTTTTCATCAACATCAAATTCAATATACAAAAAACAAAGGTGGATTATTCGTACCTGTCATTCACTGCTATTGCAAGTCAAAGTTCCAGTACTTTGGTGGGTATAAACTTTTTTTTTTTTTAATAAATTCTTTATGGAAGAATGAAACTGCTTGTATTGCACATTTCTTGTGAATATTTCCATGCGAGAGGAGTCACAGTGCATCAGCGGCGGTATTTAGGCTGCAGTGACAGATGCGGTCACCAGGCACCTCGTTGCAGACGATATTATTACACAGTATTAACACAAAATAGACGTCAGCGCTCCCTCCTCACAGTGAGAGATGAACGGTTTGAGTCCGGTCGGAGCTCTTCGTTCCATGTGGAGTTTACATGTTCTCTCTTAACAAGATAAAGTATAAAAGATTGACGTTTCACTTAAAAAATGATTCAGAATCCATTAAACAGATACAATTACAAAAAAAATAGAACATAAATATCATGGACAAAGATGAGGTTAAACCAGTTTTTATTTATCCTGTGCAGCGGTGGCTCAGCTGGTTTTCCAGTGTCAATATTGACTGTTCAATCTTCATTTCCAGCTGTCGAAGTGTCCTTTGGCAAAGTGCAAGGTGCTGCCCTCCCAAAGGTGTGTGAGCACCTTGCATGACAAACAACACCACATGTGAACGTGGCTGATCATGAGAAGTACGTTGTCATAACTGAAGCAGTGAAAAGCAATATGTAGGCATCAGACATTTACCCTGTAACGCTCTGCTTCCTCTGGTTTTCACTTCACAGTCACTCACAAAGACATTATGGAGACCGAGGAAGTCAAACATTGAGTTTTTCCTTTCAGAGTCAGCACACCTGCTTCTTCTAAGTGATATTTAAAATATTAAAGTGACTTTATAGAGCAGACTGCAGTCTGTATTTCAAATCAGCTAGATTTGGTTAAATAACAGTAGAAAGTTATTAAAATATAATATTAATATCACAGAGTGGTGCAGATGTTGGAAACTTTACTCTCAAAAACAGCAAAAATGTTGTTATACACTGTATTAAGGTACCCAGTAAAGTCTGGATGCAGGTCTTTTATGCATCTTACTCATCAAAACGTTCGTACTTTTCTGCTCATAAAATGAAAATATAGTCGACATTTCTTTCATGTCGTCCAGCTTTTTTATGAATCTGAACCATTTTCATAAATTTGTATGACGCATTTGTGATCACTGACATGCCATATCTGTAAATTGCAAATTAAGAGCCATTAACCAGGTAAAAGTTTAGCCAAAGACATTGTTTTATGTGTGAATCCTGGAATCACAAATGAAATACAATCACAAAGGAGTAAAGCTGTTTGGACCTGTCTCCTTTCTACACTGGATTGAGCACAAAAAAAATCTTTAAAGGCTGAAAATACCCTTTCATCTTGTCTCCATGGAAAACAGCATTTTTATTTATTTATCTGTTGCTTTTTTTTTATTTTTTTAAATATTATTTTGGGATGAGCTTCTCATTGTTTCGGATTACAGGGACACTTCTCTGACCTGCACACAAACCATCCGATTTCACAGCCAGTGGTTTGATCGCTGGGCTTCTTTTCTCGAAGTTGCACGTTATTATCATTGCAAATCATTACTCACAAAGACTTGTGCAGACCCTCCGTGTGCATTTTAAGGATAATATAGCGCAGTGCAAAGCCCTATGGAGCTGTCAAGTAACGTGAAGTTATATCATTATTTTACTGTCAGCATGCCTTCGATCATGTCGACACCCATCAAATGCCCGTGTTGTCAAGAATCCTGGCATTTCTGTCATCTCAGAGGGTAATTATAATACTGTAAACTCTATTATAACACCGCAAAGCAGCTGATATGGAATAGTTACAGGTTAGCTGATAACTGTGTTGCTTTGCAGCTTCTGTCATTTTAAATTTAGACTGTTCCTGGTTGTTGTTGACCAAGATAACTCAAAAGTAGGTCGACATAATGTTGTCAAGTGTTGCAATATAATTGTGATTTTTATTTTTTCTTATCATTTGGGCACCAGCATATATTTTTTTTAATCTTTTTTTTATTTTTGTGCTTTTCAGTTCTTCCCCATCACCAGGAGGTATAAAATACATTTTTTATCAGTTGAATATATGTACGTATACATTCATGCTGCAATGATATTATATCATGAAAGTTGTGCATTTAAGGCGAAGCATGAAATAGTGACTTCCTCGACTGATTCAAACAAAAGCCGACATCGGTGTTGGGCAGTGGAAGGAAACTCCAGGCCTCCACAGCGCCACCGTCCTGCAGGTGTTTGCTCAATCCCTGCTTCAGCACACCTGATGTTGATGTCTTCATTGAGCTTGTAAAGAAGCCCAGTAATGAGCCGTCATTACAATCAGGTGTGTAACTTGCAATTGGGAGAGACATGAAACCTGCAGAACAGCAGCACTCGAGGCCGGGTTGCTAACACGCTGCTTGTGACCTGTGTTTACAGCTTTCCAGGATTCTGATTGGCTTACATGGCTTCACTGCTGCCTGTTTGGAATGCTCAAAATGCAGATTTTGGTAAATGTCTGGCTTTGTGTAAACGTGGCCTTTTTGTCTGCTGAGGCATGGCGCCCCACTCTTCTTGAAAGGCGCCCTCAGGTCACTGAGGTTCTGGGTACAGAGTTACGAGCCTCTGCATGGCGACTCAGCTGATCCCAGAGGTTTTCTATTTCATTTATGTCTGAAGATAGTGCAGAGGTATCCCGGTGTCCAGCAGCCGCTCCCTAATGACTCCACCTCCATTAGCCGGAGCATATTGTCATCGATGAAGATAAAATTAGACCTGTGTTGTTCACACAGGGGCACAATGACTGGATTAAATATGGTTCAGGCAATATGAAGAAAAAATAAGACAATCACTGGATAGTTTCAAGATTTTCCTTTCATACTGTATTATTATTTCCAGCACAGTGGGCACTTCTTCTTATTTGTTGTGGTTGAGTTATTTTTTTTCCAATCTGGTTTAAGCCATTCATGGTCTGGGAGCACGAGAAAATCCTCGATAAATATGTTCATCCGGGACATGTGGCAGTCAAACTGAGGAACAAACAGACATTCACACCTGAAGGGTCACCAATGAACCAAATGGGCATGTTTTTCCAGGACTCTGGCAGAAAACCTGAGAGCCAAGAGAAAACCCACACAGGCACAGGAGAACATGCAAACTACACGCAGAAATGCTCAGATAATAAACCGATTTTCTGTATGAGGCGAGGCCCCATCATATTTTGTATTTTTTTCATAAAATTGCTTTCCATCTCAAAAACACGAGATTTAAAAAAAAAAAAAAATCTTTCTAAGTGCGCGCAAACGTGCCTGCGCGCTCATACACAGTTTGTCGTCTCTCAACAGGTCCACTGGGGTTTGAACAAAACCTCACTCTCTCTCTCCGTCCGTATCTCTCTCTCTGTCTCTCTCGCTCTGTGTTTCTCTTCCTCAGAAAAGCAGAAAGCGGCGGGCTGGCGCGCTCTCACTGTCTAATTATTCCACTCTGGCGCGGCTGAGAGCTCCGCACCACTTTCCATCTCCTCCCTCCGCACTGCGATTCCGCGAGGTGACGGTTCCTCCAGCGGACACTTAACCACAGTCCTCCTCCTCCCTACTCTCCCTCCACCACTTCTCCTTCTTCTTCTTCCTCCTTCTCCTGCTTCACCTGGACCGGAGCGCGCGCCTCGGACACGCCTGGAGACGTGTTTGCGAGGAGTCTCGTGCCAGACGACAAATGCGCGAGACCCGCGGCAGGTGCCCCGAGACCCGCCGGGCAGGGAGACGAGCAGACGAGCCGTGATGGGACAGTTTTCGGGAGGATGCTACCTGAGTTTTTCCGTCCTCGTGCTCCTCGGCTTGCGAGTCCCGGCCACGCTGGCGAGAGGTAAGCGCACGGGCGCGTGGAGTGGGGAAGCTGCGCGTTTTTCCGCCCCGCGGGGGGTCTGCTCGCGGTCCTCGAGAAGAAACTCGAGGAGACGTGTGTGTGTGCCTCGACAGGCTGTGTTTGAAACTGTGGTTTTGTTTGTGAAAAACTAAATTGTATTGAGAGTTTTGTGTTTTTTCGTGCGTTATTAAAGTATTTTTCATGACGGCAAGTTTTTATTTCTGACGCGCAACACGCTGGCTGAGGCGTGTTTGGACAGGTGAAATAGTATTTTTTTTTTTTTGCTCAACGAGGTTAAAGTGACTCAGCGGTACTGAAATGAAGGTGATTTCTGGATTTAACTTTCTTTGAGGATTAATTTCTCTCTGAAATGAGTTACAGCTGCTCAGTGTGTCGCTGGAGAAGGTGTGAGACACATTTGGAAATGGAATATGATTTGCTGCGCGTGATGTTCTTTTTATCTTTCATAATCCCTCAAATTTGGACGCTTTAGATGAAGGCTCATCTTTTTTTTTTTTAAAAAAAAAGATTCAGGTTGATGAAATGTTACATAAATTGCAGAAGTTGGTCGCGTGCCAGGCTGTCCTCGTTTTACTTGCTTCCAGCCGGTAGCTGTTCCTTCCTCAGGTTTGACATAGATGGAGAGGATTGCTTGATGGTTGTGCACAGTCATAATGAACACTCTATAACATCAGTGATATGAGATATGCTATTGCTTCCTTTTTGTGATTTCAGGCATGTCTGAACCTTTTTTTTTTGTAATGCAGCTTTAGTGTACTGCATATGTTGTACATTATATACCCGACTGTACCTCTAAGGCTTACATGCCAGTGTCTTTCCCATCAATATTCACATTAATGTGATTCAGTCAGTGACCACGAGGCTGTAACTGATGGGATGCAGAGACGTTTTGCACCTGCCATCATGATATCTTTTCTTTTTCTTTCTGGTGGTGTTATCCTGACCTATTGACATCCTTACCGCTCGCATGGCAGTATAACAAAGCCACATTTGCAAGTCAATTAGCTAAGTAGCCCCAAGGTTTTCATTTTTGCATCCCAAGTTTTGAAAATTAGCTTCAACTTGGAAATTTGCATAGCATAAATATTAGATTAAGTATAAAGTATCTTAAGGGCAACTTTGCATGTACGGATCATGAGGATGTTGTCATTTCAGAAGATATATTTTGAAATGCGTTGAGTGTAACCTTTTAAAATGGGCTTTTACAATGTATTTATTTGGCAAACATTTCCATCGTGGTTATATGTGAGGCATCTTATGATATGTACAAGGAGCGACCTGTGCTTGATGGGAGAAAAAACAGTGATGTTGTTCAAGGATGTAAAATGTGCTTGTTTGTGCAAGACGTTTGTAAAAGCTGGATAGGTGTATTTTGTAGTACATCTGCCAAGGTTGCGATGGCTTTCTGCCAGACGTTAAAATAAATATTTATGCGGTGCAATAATGTGGATGTCGACAGTTAAATACTTTATGCACACATGAAATGATATGAAATGGAGGGAAAAAAAAACAGTCTTTACAGAAAAAACAACAACTAAATAATGCAAAAGTAACACTAAGTTATGGCACATAGACAAAACAAGAAGTCACTCCCTGATCCACATGCATCTATAGACTTCTCTCCAGTTAGTAATTTATTCGTCAGTTATAATTCAGTGATCTTAATTTATTCTTTACGTCTTCCAAAGGTTGGGGGCTCATCACTCATCTGCAAGCATATAATTTAAAGCTTAGCGCAGTGAGACGGCGGCGAGAGAGCGCTGAGCAACGATAACAAACTTACCCCTGAGGAGAGACCCACAATCTGTGCCTACAGGTGGATTCGGGGGGAGGAGACGGGGCTGATGAAATGTTGAGCAGCAGCACAGAGCATTACAGTGGTGTTTGTAATGAAATCAGCGACGCAGTGGCGCTTGTAGTGAGGGAGCGCGGCGCAGCTTACATATGTATATATGGAGGCAGAGCGGGTCTCCTCTCAGTGTAGGTGCACAGCTTGAATAATCTGTTGTGAATACCGGTGGATTTGAAAGGCTTTTATTCTTTACTGTAAGTGTTTCTTTTCTAAATCATTCATGTAGAACTAGTTCACATTCTCTGCTTTAGGTAAATCCAAAGCAACTCAAGTCGCCTCATGCAGGGTCTGTTGAAATTCCGCACAAGCAAGTGCATACAAAATTACAAACATTTGATACATGGCATTAAATTTAGAAGATAGAAGTCTTGCTGTCAAAGTAACTAATTACAAGGGAAGTTTTACAATGTTCCAGCTCTTTTCCCCTCATTAATGGATCTCGTGAAAAGGCCTAAATCAGCAGTTATCTGACCCTAAAATAAAGCAGAAACCTGAGTCAGCTCATCCCTTTTTGTCCTGGAGCTCAATTGTCCACAAAAACAAAAGTCATAGTAACTACATGATGGTTATTATTTTGAATCACCTCAAATAGACAACTTTGCTGCAGCCATTGTACGGTCCGCATAGCTGTGGTGGTGTAGTGGTTTGCCTCAGAGTGAAAATACCAAGGTTTGAGTCTGGATTTTTGACTTTTTAGTGAGGAGTCGTCATGTTCTCCCGGTATCTGCATGACGTTTTTCTGCAGTCACTCTGGCTTCCTTTCAAAGTCCTGGACGTCGGTGGCTCTAAATTGTGAGTGTGTGTGATGGTTATATCTGTTTGCCTCGCGATGCACCGGTATAACCTGTCGGGAGTATAACCTACTGTTGCCCATCCATTGTCAGACGGGACTGGCCTCAGCTCTCTGCAGACATAAATTGGATGAATTTGCTATAGAAGAAGGATGGATGGATATAACATTATACAACTCCTGTTTGAGTTACATTTGCCAAGTCTGCCAAGTGAACTGAAACTCTCTGTGTGGCTGGTTTTAGGGGCATTTATTCTCAGCTGTCTAATGAATGGCTCCAGGCCAATTGAGAGCCACAGAAACGGGCTCCTGCACTGTTGTTTTTCGCCGGATTTGTCAACAGTCAAGAAATATACATTGTTTAAAATTGGATCTGTGAGCAGTGTAAAGTAATTTGACCGAACTGCTTCATTTCAAAACATCTGTTAGGTCCAAACAGGGCCATGTACTGCGAGAACGCAGGATCAGATCAATATATGTAACTCCTTGGGCTGACATGACAGCGCTAAGCCATATAACCGCTTCGCCTGAAGCAAGACGCCGCTCTTCCTCCACATGCAAAGAAACGGGAGGCGAGGCAGCCGCCTGCCACGCGCCATGATACACATCTGATTGACCTTCGACCACATTGGATGGGAAAACCGCCACTCTACCTTTCCCTCAAGCAAAAAAATACCACCAATACCGAACACAACAGCGTCGTATTATGCAAGCAGGATTCACAATATCATCATCATTTTAGTAACATAAATTTCCTTTTAGTTGCATAAAAGCTTTTAGTGACTGAAGCCTGGTGCCGCAGCTCATGTAGACCATTGTACCTCCTGCTGCTATAAATGCACCCCGGTTTGAGCATGGTGTAAGTGAAAAAAACTCAAGAGAGAAGCTGAGAGACTGAGAGAGAGGGGGGGGGGATAAAGGGCAATGGAGTCATCTCTGCCATGTTTTATTTATCCCAAAAAAATGACTGCCAGAATCTTTCTCAAGCTCCAGCTTTGATTTAACTGACATTTCACATGATAGGAATTCACGAGCACAGTTGGGCTGGTATCCACAGTTGTTTCTATTCTGTAGGAGATCGCACGGTGGTCATATTGCCCAGTTCCACTGTTGCATTATTCAGAGGGAGCCCATTTCTCTAGCCAGCCCATCAACCCCCCCACCCCCCCAACCATCATTTCTTCTCCACATTCAGAGGGAAGTGAGCTCACCCGTAGCTGAAGAAAGGGAAGGAAATACTGTCTGCTGGGAATGAAGAAAGCTATGATATCACATACAGTATATGCAACCATTCTGGAAATTCCTCCCAAAGAAAAGAAACAATGATTGCATGAATCAGTTGCAGTGGCATCACGGCTTGGGCTTACAGTAGTAATTAAATAGCCATTGTTTTTTTGTGCACGAGATATTGGGAGTTGAGAATCTTGTCAATAGACAGGCTTTTATATATGATATTCCCAGTTGAGGAAGGATTGATTGGAACAGAATCTGCTAGTCTGCTCCGATAGGAAAACTGGAAAAAAAAAAAAAGTCTTTTGCTATAATCCTGTTGATATTGCATCAAATTTCTGCTCAGTTCATGCAACTCCTTGCTCCTCTTTGCAGGCACATTTCCTGTATCCAGTAATAATAACCTACAGTGTTCAGGATCACAGCCATCATCTATTTGAGATGCACTGATCATTTTTTGTTGGCTTGCGTTCTGATCAATGCTCCTCAGTACTGGATTTCTACTGTTGCTTGTTATGCATGCAGCAGTAAAGATAATTAAATGCATAGAAGCGGCGGCAGATCTGCAGTAGTGATTAAATATGTATCTAACAAAGTAAAATGATGGCTGCTATGTACATCTTGCACATTTTCTATTCACGTGGAAACCTGAAGGTCATGGTTCAGCAATGTGAAAGGTTATATTAATACCATGACACACACTTAGATTTAACCGAGGGAAAAAGCACACCAGCTATTGGTTTTTACCAGTGAAATCACTGGAACCTATCATACAAATTCTGATAAATGTTGCTAAATTGAGAGATTAAATAACTTCATTTATTGTTTGGAAAGAATCATTCACATTTACGCTGTAATGATAACTTTCACGCACACAGGGAAGAGCAGCTTTTACATAATTTGCCGGACTAAATGCTGTAGTGAAGGTTTATCTTACATGCTCGAAGCAGCCCTGGTGCTCATTTACTGAGGAATCGGAGCATTTGCACATACAATAATTATGTTGTGATTACACTTTTATCACCCTGCATTGTTTATACATGACGTGTTTCCATACATGCACTCCGGTTCTTCCATGCTACGCTCTGAAACAGCCAGATGTGCAGGGAGTGACAGGGTGTCAAATGTTGCCATCCCCGTGCGTGTGCCTCCCACGGATTCGCCTCTCAGCCTCGCATGTGCAGCCTTGACGCTCTCTCTTCAATAAGAGCTCGCGTTGCTGTCATGTGTTCTCTAATAACACTGAAAGGGAAGCCTTGGAGATAACTGCCCATCCACAATGCACCATTCAATGCCTCACTGGCTAACTCAAGGGCATCGGCACAAGCGCTGGATTCATACCACACACCATTCACCTCAATGCCAAACACCCTCGCTTCTGCTCCTTCACTCGTGGCTCCCGCTTTACGCCGACGGGCAGCGACCATTGTTTCCTCCAAAGTGCTTTTATTTCATAAACACCCCCGTCCTTTCATCCGTCCCTGTTGTCCACTCCTCCCTCGCAATTCATTTCGATGTAATTTGGTTTCCAGTGGATTGTTGCCGTGACAAATGTTTAGGATTTGGTGTCATTTCTCAACTCACCTGGCTTAAGGAGGAAGGAGAGACTGGCTTGTAGAGAGAGGCGACAGTTGGAAGAAAAAAAGTAGGGAGGGGGGAAGACAGATAGGAGGGCTTCAGTGCAGAATACATAAGTATCTCATGTTATCAGTAACTGCCACGGCAGTTTGTCAGTAACACCGAACACCTGTCACCGCGCTCCCCGATGAATTAATTTCAAGAGTAATCAAAAGCAAATACATATTTAATGACTTCTGGAATAAAGTCGAGGTTCACTGTTTGTATATGTGAGAGGTGTTAGGTGTGTACGGCGGAATGTTTTGACACGCAGAAATGAACACGTCCGTGTATAAGTTTGGGTGTCAAGTTCACGTACGATAAAAGTAAATCAAAAAGAACAGATTTCTCTGCCAGATTTATTTTGTTTTCTTCTTTTCCGCTGTGAGACAATATCAGTCCATCTCTGAATAACAACATTCCAGTCTCAGGAAAAACTATCTGTGCAACAGATCAAAAAAATAAGAAATAAAGCATGACATTTCGACAATTAGACCCATTTTTATACCAGTTTTTTTTTTTTTTTTTTTTGATTGCCATTATGATTCCATGACATATGCTGTCAAACCTTAAAGAAAAGAGTTGGGGTTTTTATTTGAGTGGTTATAACCTGGAATACCAAGACATGGGACAATGGAAAAAGGTCATATTGTTGAATTTTTCCTTTTCTCTTTGGTAGAAAGTGTGGATTTGCTTGTTGCAGATTGTTATATTTCAGTTAGGTGGACACTTAACCACAGATCTCTCTCTGAGTGAAATGGATTAGAATGCAATCTATTTTCTACAGAAGTTCTGCACAACTTGCTGTAGCTTCAGTGAATAAATCAACACATTGTCTATGGCTGGAATTTTATTTATTACAGATGGCGTTTTGCATTATGTGAACTGCACATGTTGCGAACATTAAGTTTGTGATTTACCGTGTGGCTTCAGTTCAGTCAAAAAGTTGAATTGATTTTCTTAGATTTTACATTAACTAATTCTGTTTCCTTCCACTATCTAGAAACTTGCATTTGAGGTTAAATGGTGACTGCAAAACTGGAACTGGTGCCTGTAGTTGTGAATATGAACGCCTGGAAATGTCTGGGGTGTCCCTGCCTTCAGTCCCCCATCACCCCAGTTTGGATAAAGCAGCATAGAAAATGGATGACTTGATGGGAGACTCGTTAGTACGCCAGTTTTTAGTTTAATTGATTGCAATTAAAAGAGGAATGTTTGCTTTTAAAAGAAGTACAGACAGCATTGAAATGAATTGAGTGACAATGCCAGGTGAAAGAGTTGTCCTTTTTAGTCACTGGGTCAAGCAAAGAACTGAACAACTTTTTCTGTGAGTCATTCTGGAAACAAGGAAGAAACGAGAAGCTCGCTGTGCTTTACACAAAACATTATCATCAGAGTAAAACTGATGCCTCGTGATGGTATAAACCAAATCATGGACGAACACAGCGATGGTCGGTGAATTCTGCTTCACAGTTGTGGACAAAGTCACTAGAATTTTGCGGAGACTTCCAGTATTTTTTTTTTTTTTAAATAAAATATGACTTATTTAGCATGAAAAGAGTGTAGTTTTCCTTCTACAGTGCCAGCTTTGAATCAGTCTTACACTTCTCAACACAGCTTTAAACTGTTGAAATAATTAAAACTTTATTTGATGAAACAAATTAGAATCATCCCATTTATCTTCACAATCACTAAAAACAAACACGAAAAAAACCCCAAACAAACTAGGATTTCTATCTGGGTTGTAGATGAGGAGTCGTGCATGATGAAGACGACCATCTTGCCGTTTGCTTTCTCAAGGTTAATTATTTTATAATAATGTTCCTGTATTTTTAGCTGGAAATAGCTTCACACTACCAACATTTTGGCCACTGATTTCATCCTGCTGCTACAGGATGTTGTTATTTACAGATTTCTGGCTTGTTATATGTAGTTCTATGTTTAGATGTTGTGAAATATTGTTTTGATAAATTTAATTTGGAGTGTCTTGGCTCTAAGTTAATATTAGAAATGCTTAAAGCCCTCCTGGGCTAATCTTTCTGTGACTTTTGCTTTTAACAATATAGTAATGATACCATTTACATATATTTACCATGTGCAATAATACTGCTCCAGGCAATGTGTTTTTAAAGCTCTCAGACCCATTACCTAGTGAAACCCATGCATTCGTGGCTGTCTACACAATTATTCTGAACTATATCTTCTGTGGCATTTATCCCGAAATAGATAATTAGGGCTTTATGGTGAACATGGTTGCTGAGGTGACCCACAGGTGTGCAACTTCATGCGCAAACAAAAAGTTTGAATAAATGCAAGTTTTTCTTTCAAGTCGCTGGCATTTAAAATGAACTTTGATCCCATTTAGTCTTGTGGCTGCTGCTTTTGTTTTCTCTTGTTTGTGTGTCATGAACACAGCACTTTTAAAAGGTTGCCTAATTGTTGGGAAGCAGCTTGGGTGCCTCATCCTCTCTCTCTCTCTTTCTCTCCCTCTCTCTCTCTCTTTCTTTCTCTCTTTCTCTTTTTATTTCTGATGTCTGGCCCTCGCTTTGTGTTGTGAATTCATGTCAGGTTAGCTCCTGCTCTCCCACTCCAGCAGGGAAACTCGGTGACACCATGAGCGAGAGAAAAGGGGTTGTGTGTGGCTGTATTTCATGCAGCCCGATCCGTCCTCAATGACTGTTTGGTGCTTTTGTGAGTGTCAGAAATGCAGGATGGGGTTCAAGAGTCCCTCTTGGCATATGAAGCCCAGATAATACCTCTCTGAAGTCATGTGTGACTTTATGTTGTAAAACCAACAAAGCTCTGTCATTCATGAATTGAAACAGTAGAATTTCTTTGGCCTCAGAAGATGTCTTTTGTGGGGAGGTTTCTGAAGACATCTTCAGTTCTGCAAAACAAAGGCACCGTTTGAAGTTAAACTGGTAGAGAATGATGGTTTTACATACAGCGAGGCTTCGAACTTTGGACAAACAGACTATATAAAAAACAAATGCACTTCTTTTATTCATATTTTATTATTTTTTTTCTCCCATCAAGCGTAATTTCTGACTAACCCTGAACATGGTGAGTCAGAATTATTACTAAAGAAATGTTTCATGTTGAACTGAAAATTCTTGCAGCTTCAGCTAGCCGGATGGAGAAAGCACTGGGAAATGTTTAATTCAGTCATACCTCAATTAGTCATCAGAGTAATCTGTAAATACAAGGGGAAAAAAAGAAGAATAAATGACCAACAAAACCCTCATTTCTAATTGAATACATTTACATGTTACCGTCACGCCTGTCATTGTCTGATTTTAGCATGTTGAAAGCAGCTCCTTTTCCAGTCGGAACACTTTCGGTGTTTTTGCACCTAAAAGCATGCTTTGTGCTGAGCAGAAAGAATAATCTCCATGAGACAAGAGGCACACCTGTGTGTGGAGGGGCTACTTAAAGCCACACACTCGCTGCGCCCGTTCTCCCTTTATCTGTTTATCGCTGCTGTCTCTTTACTGTTTTTATTTGGCAGTGAAAAGCCTGCTTCGCTTCATGAAAGTGAACAAACCTTCAATGATCATGAGTTCGGAGTTCACTAAACACTCAATTTGCATCATCTCCCTGTTTGGCTGCTGTATTCTGTCCCTCTGAGGTTTTCCTCTCGGTTCCTGTCTGATGCCCAGACCCTGCTCGGCACTCGTTTTGTTCCACCTTTTTCTTCCTTTTAAACCTGGTCAGTGGTAAAATGTCATACCTCAGCCTGAGCTGCACATTTTCTAGTCGTCTTCTATTGCTTCACCTTTTCCACACCACACACAAAAAAGACTATTTACATTGAAAAGTGTATGTAACCCTGAGGTTCTCACTTTGAAGCTATCATTGAATGAAAGTGATGCTCTTACTCTCTTGAAATAGCTATTGCACAAGATTTCTTGTCTTTTCACTCTTCTTCTTTTTTTTTTAAATGGTTCTCATAGCCAGTTGCATATTGCTGTCTTGCGAATTCCAGGTCAACATTTAGAAGTTTAGTATAATTTCTTGTGATGGCTCATAAGTTTAAAGGAATGCTGCAACTTCTTCAACCAAATGTTTCATCAGGGATCAGCCAAGTAAGGGCGTGGTTGCTTCTTCTTCACCACTTCCAGCTGATTATGGGTGGTGACTGGGTGGATCTTGGACAGGCAAACACACTGAACACACCTCAAATGCATATTTTGAGCTATAAGAGCAAAACAAGTATACATGATGATGATAACCCACAAGGAGAATTCATCTCCACGTTCATTGTGTCAGTCTGTTAATCAGTCCTATCCCTGAAAAGTAGCATGCCGTGTTTTGAGGTGACAGGAGAATGCTGAGCGACAGTATTTGTCACAGCAACATGTTTGACGCAGATGTCTGATTTTTGAATTTTTGCAGAATGCATAAAACCTTGTACCGAGCCAGACGTGGCGCCTATGCTTGCACATTTCCTTCATGGTGTATTCATCACTGCTGGAGCTCCTGTGGTTTTCCTCCTATTGGTTCCCCACACTCATTAGTCTTTTTATATAAAACATGAATTCAAATGAGGGACTCAAAATTCTACTTGTGTCACTGATTTACATTTAAATAAGATGAATTGAGTATTTTAAACAAAATATGAAAGTGAAATAATATTTACATACCTACAGGACTTTGTTGAGTTTCCTTCCTGGTGCGTATTGACATTGTTTAACGACTCGAACTGCTGAATTTAAATGTTTGTCCATATGTGCTTGTCTGTGTTTTCCTCTGCTCCCAGATTCACTATAGCAAGGTTATGCATGTGTAACTTTGATGAGGTTCCCCTTCAGCCAAGGTCTCCCTTTTGTCATTAAGATAGATAACATCTATTCCGTGCATCGATGTGACTACAGTCATTTAAAGGCTACTTTTGTTTCACCTCACAGACAGTGGAATCAATAAGTAGCTTTGCCCATTTATGCTTCATTTCATCTTGGATAATTCAAACCGAGTGAGCTCCAAAGTTTAAAACAATAGAGAATCTACATAATAAAGCCCCTGAACATACAAAAAGTACATGCATTGTTTAATAAAGTAATTGAACATAGAGGTATTTCTAAAGTCACCAAAATCAGCAATGAATTTATCCCAGTAACACATATTCCTCTGGAGTCATGATCTGAAGAACACGCTGCATGCCTCTGAGCGATGCGCTGTCCTCCCAGAACTATTAAAAACACATTAAACTGCAATTCCTTTCCACTTGTTAATATGATCGTTTGTCGCAATCAACATAAGGAGTGCAGAGCTCTCTGAAAGTGCTGCGCTGCATAGCTGGATGTTGAGAAGACGTGCTGGTTTACCTATTTCTAGATTTAAAGTGCATTGCACAAGCTGAGCGCAAATACACAGGAAAGGTTATTCATTCATTACCAGTTGATCCTGCTAGTGTAAAAATAAAAATTCACAATTGTGTTATTACAGATGACTCAACGAAGGCATACATTTGACGTGCCATTCATGTTAAATGTAGTGATTAAGCTGTATGAAGTGCCTGTGCAAATAACCCTCAGTAATTCATTTATTGCTCCCAGCAATTCAACCAGACTCTGATAACGGGGAGCTGGACGTAAACGGGACAGAACGCCAGTTTATACTAACACATGGCCACGGATAGCCCACCCCTCACGCCGGGGCTCAATTCAGAGTCCGCATTTTAAAAAAGGACAACATTTGTTTTCATAAGATGTGATATTAAAAGAGGAAGCAAAAAACTGCATTAAAAAGAATTAAGCAAATGAGAATGTTATGCAGAACAATAGAATAATTATGTCACAATTTAAAATGAAGTTTGTACTGCATGAAAAACAAATTCAAGTGAAGGATATAAAAAGTTGACCTTAAATGTTAAATTTAGACCAGAAAACAGTTGAAGAGAATGATAATCCAAATACAAATGTTTTAAGTTCCTTTAAAAAGAGATACCATATGGATGTCTCAATAAAAATTGGTAGAAAATCCAGCATTATGCTGCGATTTGTCTTCCCAAAGCAGCAGGGGTTAGAGATCCACCTGAAGGATACAAGCCTAACCTGGATTCTTCCAGTCTTCATCGATATCCAGTGGCCCACCTCACTGCTCGAAATGCCAATAACCCTGAAGATAATGAAGTGCTACGGTTAGTTGAGGGCTATTTTCCTGCAGGTTACTAGTGGAATTTATATATAAAAAAAATATGAGTCCAGATAGGTAGTAAGTGTACTTCTTATTGAAAATATGTATTAGGTGCACGTACGCTGAATAAAACGTTATACCGGAGCCTATTATCTTTTACAGTTTGCATGCATTACTTTTATACCAACTGTGCTTTGTTGTCATAAGTCACAGGAGGAATAATTCACACTTGGTAGGAAATCTACAGTGTTTCTGCAGAATGACTCTGGGAACTCTTGTCAGCCTGTCACGGTCTCCAACCAGAGCGTACACATGTACTGACAAGGCCCATATTCAAAGCGTTGAATTGTAGAAGCATCTGAAATTGAAATGTCAGGTTGAAATGAACATGCCGTGAATTAGAATGTGGAAATGGAAAAGATGAGCGCCTCTGCAGCCGCAGCATCTTGTGTAGACATTTTTTTTTTCTTCTCATTCATTGTGTTTACTGGCTGTATCCAACGCTTTGATAGCTCCAGTGAAGAAAATAAACCTCAGAATTGTCCACAGAAAGTCGTCAAGCCTTTCTTCTCCAGAGGATTGTAATGAGTTCAGCAACGGTTTCTCCTAATCGGTTATCTGGAGATCTCTCTAATGTCTAGGTATCTTTCTTCTTCTTTTTTTTTTCCTGTGTATGTGTGTCGTGTATAGCTGTAATCCAAAACAAGGCCTGATAAAATGAGAGGATAAAACCCAATTACCCAGTAGGCAGTCCTGAGTCATCTCCCATTTGTTCCAGGCATTGTCTTCTCCGTCTTCTTCTCTTTATCTCGATTTGTATGGTTTACTCAAAGACCACCCCAGCTGATTGTAATCTGTAGGTGAAAAGAAATGAGATTTAAAGAAAAAAGAAAAAAAAAAGAGTGAAAAAGAAACTGAAGTGATAGAGTGAGCTAATCGATGCCGAGCAGCGCGCGCAGGGATTCTCTCCTCTCTTCAGTATAATCCTCCAGTGCGATGGCGAAGCTAGTGAGCACGGGGGCTTCTGGGGGGACCAATTACGGAGTGGTGGGGCAGGAGTTTGAACTCCTGGATCTCCTAATAGCCTACAGGCTGGAGGGCTCCTGATCTATAGTCGAGTCGATTACACAACCTTCCCTAGCCTCATCCAATGAACGGCAACAATCAGAGTCGATATGGCAAAGAAAAAGTCTGAGTTAGACGTTTAGTCCTGCTTGTGCAAAAAAAACGATGATCGTATTTGCCTTTGCTATCATGTTGTTGTTGTTGTGCCACAAACCAGTGTCGGCACGCCTCACGTTTTCCCCCATAGCAGGCGAGTGTGAGGAGGTCCGCAGCATGAGCGTGACCTTTGGAAAAGATATGAGGTTTTTTACCCATCTTTTTTGAGCATTAAGTACATCATCTGAGTGTGGCGTTTGGCCCGGTTCGCTCTGTTTGTGTCCTTGCTGCATTGTTTGCCGGCGCCGTCTCCATACCGGGGGAATATACCTCTGACATTCAGCTCCCTCTCTCCGCTGACCTACAAGGTGCATGATAACCTACAGGAACAGTGGGTTTGTTTATCAAGGCTAATGGAGAACATTCTCACGGCAGAACAGGAGCCGGGGATGTTATGACCCATCTCAAAGGGCTTTCTGTTCTCTCCCAGCCATTTCCTCTCTGCGGGCCAGAGTCCATAATGTAATGTGACTGCTTTAATTTAATCAATAGCCATAGATACCTTTTACCAAGTGCGTTAAACACAGTAGGCTTTGAATTACTCGGCTATGTGTGTTCCTTTAGGCGAGTGTGCTGTGTTGCATGATGTGTGCAGACTTCGGGGGGACTGCATGGTGATTAATGACTGCTGGAGAATAATTGCTGTTGTTCTCCTTTCTCACCAATTTCTACATTTCTGCAGCAGATTCTTAACCCACCTGCTCGTGATGCATGACTTTTCTCTTCTGTGAATCCTTTCTGTTTGCTGCTGCAACTGAATACCGAAGGGATTCAGTTTGACCACCTAAAACAGCTGATTTGCAGTCCGAACTCTTAAAAATGTTGGAAAAAAATTAAATGAGCAAAGCAAGAAAAAGATTAAAAAAGAATTTTGAAATGGAAAAAGTGAGTCATTCAAATGATTACAATTATGAAGAGGATCCACCTCTCACTGCCATTCAACCCGCACAACTAGCCTGCATTCAATAAATACAGGCGGCCACATAATAATAGACGGGTATATTGAGTTTCTTGCTAATATTTATAAACAAAAGTACACCTTAAACTAAGACGAAAAAAGAAAACACAAAGGAAATGGAAACAACAGAAAACTTTAGAAAGGGGAATGTGAATCTTCTCTATCTCAACGAAATATCAACAGAAAACTTCAGATCAACATTTTGCATTTATGTCCATTTCCTCTTGATCACAATGGGCGTTTTGAGCACCTCCTCCACATATAGATCCATTCAGAAAATTGTAACTAAACCAATGAAAACAGGCACGTTAGTCGGTCACTAGATTAATGGTTTTTATTTGATCACCGCAGTCTCAAACGGTTACACACTGCATGTCGTCGTTACCTAGAGCGACTCACAGGCACTGTGCGGTGACGCCACACTCTCCATGTCCACCCTGAATCCCTGCCTTCACTGGGTGTGGCTGATCCGCTGGGCTTTACGGTGATTGGATTTGTGATAGAGGAAAAAAGTGAGTGACGAAGGCTGCCCAGACCAAGTTGTTTTACTTAATTTTGAAAGGACCGAAAATCTCCACACCCCAGAAACGGCACCTGTAGGCCTTATACCCCCTTACCTTAGGAGTTCATGCATGTCTAAGAGGAATAAAATAAACATCAATAAGTTCTTACTCCTTTTCTATCATTGGTTATTTCCCATGGGAGATTCACTAAAGTTTGGATACAATTACTGGCATGTAAAAGGCCAGTTGACCTGTGGGGATTGGTGCTGTAATGCGAAAAGCTTATCTCCAACTGTACTTTGTAGAAGACCTCCAACAGCTTTCACTTAAATCATTTCTCATTTGATGCTACATAAAATGAGAATTTTTTTGGAAGCCAGGGCTTCATAATGTTTGCCGACAACACTGCATTTACATTCATCACAATGACAAATGGAGGCCTTTTTTTCCTTGTGCTTAGTTTTTTAGTGTTATTATGTTTTGTTTTGGTTTTTTTTCTTTTTTCCAGTAGTTGTTTCATTACAGCAGCCCATTACCTCCTTCTGGGAAATAGTGCTTGTTTTGATACCTGGCAGGAGAAGCTGTCTCCCGTATTCTCACACTCTGATATTGTGACAACCGGCTCCTCTGTGAGATCCTGTCCAAGACTAAAAAGAAAAATGGCCTCACACAAATGCACATTTCACTTGTCATCGGTGGCGAGGAACTGCAGTTCCGTTATGCAGGGATACATTTTTAAATGCATTATCTGTCAATTTTAGTCAATTACTGATGCAAAATAAACTATTTCATGAAATGATGGTTTTATTTATATGTTGCTTGTTAGATATTGCATATTAATGTGATTCTTGAGTGTCAAAAGATAGACTATATTACTTATTTTGCAGTATGATGTTTGCACTTTTAATTGATTTTTGTGTTTCGTACTGTCACGTGATCCCGTTGTGTGTCTCATACAGTATTTTCAAATTAGATTCAGGTGAAAATAGCTTCTTTTTTTCTTCCCCTGAGTGTTGACAATTTCCCCAACAGGAGAGCAACAATTTGTTGGCAATGTCAACAGAAATCTGTGACAAAAATTGTTCTAACAATCTCAGGTTTCCATTTTTGTCACCTGGCATTTTTTTCCCCCATCAAATTCAAGCATTTTCCTTCCTGCATTCAAATCTCCACTGAGAGTTGCATATATGCAATAGCATTTACTAAACAGGATTTTGACATGTATGTATGTACCTAAAAAAAAAACAAAAAACAACTTAATTTGTGACATTTCAGCCAGGTCATGTAAAGGATTCCTAATAGGTTTTGCAACGTGGATCTCACACTTATCTTGGCAACATGTTAACTGTTCTTGGTTCACAAATATAATGGATATGATCTGTATTTATTCATCTTATATGAAAAATAGACACATCAGTACTGAGTTCTGTTTTTCCCAAAATATTGGTCTATTATTGTCAAAAAAAACCTCAAAGTTGATTAAAACAGATTTTTTTTTTCATGATTACTGCATTCCCAGACTCATCATCTGCAGCTCCACAATAGAAAATCACAACCGTAAGCTCTCATTTTTATCATTAATATATCTGTTTGTAACCCGGTCTTCAGCCATGTACCAGGATTGTTCTCATATTCCTGGTTTTAGACTACGATGCTGATCGTGAGCGTCCAGTTATTTTGAGTTATGTGCTTTATGGTGTGACTGAAGTGAGATTTCAAAAAGCAGCATTGTAGTCTGAGCACATCACACACAGGGAGACAACATGACAGGCTGTTTGAATGCGTGAATCCTCTGAATTATGATAGCTCTGTGACCAGCAATGCAGTGTTTCATCCAACGCGGTGCTGCACTGTTGGACTTTTCATATTCCTCGATGGCTAGCAAAGAATTACTAATGATTGCACAACTGCACTTTAGTGCTATTTTGCCTTGGTGTAATATTACAAAAGAGAAATACAAGACAATAAAGCTACTAATTTTAAAGGCATAAACCTCATGAAAAAAGTAACTATACTCAAGATAATTGAAGATGAGTCAAAAATAGTTTTTCTTACTCATTGCTCTTCATGGTAGATTGAACTCTACCCAGTAGATGTGTGTACATGTGAATATTAGAACCGAGTTTTTCTTAAAAATGAATCACTTCAGTGTCAGAGTGCCGACACATTCATCATGTTGTCATTGGATGTGGTTTGATAATCGGTTGAGTTCCGTTTTTGAACTTCCAATGAGAAAAATACATTTGATGGGTAAACTTATAAATAACTCCCCAAGCACCCTTTTGCAGATCTTGTGTGCACTACAGTAAGTTCAGGAAATAGAGGCTACATCTTGTCTTGAATAGTAATGCATGCTTTTATACAACTCAATGAAATAATATTTCAAGGATTTTTAACACAGGAGAATAAGTGTAATTTCCTGAATTAGTTGAACTCTGTTGAATGCTGAATTAATGTTTTTAAGCTTGTTAAAATGTTGGAAAAATGATAAGGTTGTCATTTCAGAGCTGTGATCGTTGTCTCATGTTAAATTCAAACCTCAGTAGTGCAAAGCTTGTGGAGAAACAAACCACACCACACTTTGGTTTTATCCCAATATTTTCAGCCCAGGAGAATCCTGCTGAATAACGGAGTGCATCCCTCAAATGAAACCAAAACAGAATAATAACACTATTTTAAATAAAATATTTATCACTGCCGTTTTCTTTTTTCTCTCCCAGAAACAATGGCTGAAAGTTTCATGATGTCATCCAGTTACTCAAGGACAATCCGAAGTGAACAAACGCCTTGCTTTTCTGAACAGTCGCACCTCATCAATTAGACAGAGCTCGTCTGAAGCGGCGTCGCTCGCTCCCCGGCACCTTTCCCGTCTTTCTGCAACTTATGCAGATGTTGTTAAGGACATGTGGAAAATATAACAAATGTGAAACTGCAACTGTGTCATCCTTCAAACTTGGCTGAGGGTGAGAGCTGCTGGCAAATCAAACAGCCAAGCTCATTTCTCAGTCTTCCTCCGACTCCGAACGACGGCGTCGGTGACGGAGAATTGGCTGAGGTGGCGAATCAATCTGCTTCCCAAACGCACGGATCCTCTCCTCGATTTACCTCAGGAGAGGACGAGCTTTACTCTTGCATTATGAGGTTGACATTGATTACATGCAACACAAAACAGAGGCAAAACAGTCATTAGGCACTGTTATTTTTTTCTCCTAAATTTAATTGCCTGCCACAGGATGGTACATTGAGAGCTTTATCAGGAATGAACATGATGAACCAGCTGTGGGCCAGACCCGCATCTTAGTGCTGTACACACATTCTGAATTACGTTTCCAGCTCACTTGTGCATTTAACTTAATGGTAACACGGGGCATAAATGCATATAGCACACCTGCTTAACTTCAGCAACAAAAGGGGATTCATTCACTTATGTTTTTACTGTTGGGGTGGCTGCAGGTCAGTCGGTGAGGTTGTTTGCTGAGACGACGCCTTCCCCGACTGTGTAGGTTTCCTTTGGGAATCCTACAAGATGCCCCCGATGTTGTTCAAACACCTTGCTGTTCATTTGAAAACAGTTAAACTGACCTATCGAATTGAAGTCTGGGGTTCATCTGCGTTTGACAGATTCTACATTACCATGTTTCAAATCAACAAGAGAAGGATTTCTTCCCTCCACCCTGCGGTATGCATGTTGTCGTTATGACCTTTGCATTGGACACGTCATCATTAAGGTGACAGAGGTCAAGTCACGGTCCCTGTAACATGCCAGCAACTCTCCTCCTAACCTACACATCAGCAGAAGGTCCCTCATCTTGCCAGCTCTGCTTCATCTTTCTGAATATTCAGCCCAAAGCACTTTTACCACGCTGTCTTCAATGGTATTTACCATCCAAGCGTTCCAACTATTGTGGAAACTATCAAAGCACATATAAAGTAAGCCTTTCCACAGTCGAACACTCAGAGTATCTCTCAGCTCGTCCTGTTGTACTTTGTTATTTAGGAAAATTAATATTTATGACACATCTATCATCACAGCGGTGCAGTTGTTGCCCGTCTGTGTGCAGTTTGCTTTGGAGCAGGGTGAACCAGGCTGCCTTCCTCTGGCTGGCTGGCACAGGCTCCAGGCCCCCCCTGACCCTGGGCTGGGTAAGCAAGGTATCAAAGATGGATGAATGGAGAAGCCGAAATACGTTGCTGCAGTCGGGCTGACACTCCTGGACTGTCTTTCTTTTGTGGGATGATGGACTCGCTCAAACGCTGCAGTCAAAGATAACGTGCGCTCTCAGATATGGTGATTGTGCGAGTCCCCACTTGAGCCAGTGTTGTCGACAAAGTGCAGATGCAAGTCTGGCGGCGTCTTTGTATGAAAATGACAACATGTTAAGAGACCCGCGGGCAGCTTGGTGGGCAGACAGCTCTGCAAAGCTAATGGGCTCCTGTTTCGAGGAAGAGGAACAGGTGTAAAAGCAGGTGGCAGAATTTTGAAGACTGGCGGAGAGGCGGACGAGACAGAAGGTGACAAGTGGGCAAGCGACGAATGACTGGGGGTGGGAGGTGGAGTCAGGGGGGTCAGGAAGACGGAGCAGACATTGCTGTGGTTCCACAATGAGCCGCATTAATGTGGGCAGACACGGCTGACTATACTAAGCTGTTCATCCACCAAAAAAAAAAAAGTCAGGTAATGAAAGGAGCTTTGCCTTCATGAACTTAACATGATGGTTTTTGTGTAGTTAGTTACTTAATTAAAAACATTTTGGAAAAACAGAGCTTGGCCTCAAAGAGCATTTCCTTTCCAGGTCCTCTAATAGATTTGGAGCAGCAGCTTCTTTAATGCTTCTGTTGTTCTGGTCTTCATAACATCGCCTTAATGGCTTTAATGTAGCACTTTTGCACACATTGTGCAAGTTTCTATTTAGTTTGAGCTTTTGTTTGGCTTATGTAGTCGTTATTGTTCCCAGTGAAATTTCCAGGTAGAATGAGGGGTGAATTACAAGTTAATAAAGTTTGCACACACACCTATATCCCCAGCATGCAGTTGATGAATCTGTTTGATAAAGCATCTAACCAGAATGAACATCATATGGATGAGCAGTTCGTGGCTCAGTACTGCATTGACAACACCTTGGTTAGCTTGGTTGTCCTTGCGCACACATGGATTTTATTTCATTACATCTGTAATGTAATATATAATTCCATGCATTAGCTGTTTACGCCGGTGTCACTGTCTTTTGTTCAGGTCGGTTTCTGTTGAACACAACATTTAAACATTATATAAATACACACCTAAAAACTATGATTCCTCTTCTTTATTTTCCTCTCCCCGATCTCCTCTACAGGTAGCAGTGCATTAACCTTTACCTAGTGCTTCTACAATGAGGGCTGGGACGGTGGGAGTCCGATACCGTAACGGTATCTCCCACATCCCCAGCATCTCCACCACCACCCCCTTGTGAACCGCCCGCGTTCAGGCGAAGCTGAAGATAGTGAAGGTGGTTGGCTTTGATCAAGTCAAGAGGGCTCTCTCTCTTTCTCTCTCTGTCCCTCTCTCTCTCTCTCTTCGCTCTTCTCTCTTCTGTAACTCTTTATGCCTTAAAAGCACAGCAGCACAAGTCTAAACTCCAATTCTTTCTTTCTGAAAGAACTGTGATCAAATAAAGACCTGCTGTTTGGACCCTTAACGTTGACAACTCATTCACAGCACACTCTATAATACACTTCGAAGCTTTTGAACTGCTTGGAAAAATAAGTTCTTCCAGTCTCTAAGTCACGACTTTTCTTCTTTAATGTGGTTTCTTGTAAGAAAAATTAGGGTTTGTTCGGCAGACCAGAGGGTATATTTATACTTGTCTTACTATTGTATGTTAAGGATTTGGAGAAATGTCATGGCTTCACAGTTTTAAGCCTCAGGCTCCCTCTGTGGTTGCTAAAATTGACATGCGTAGCCTAATTGGCTGTTTTCTCTCTTTTTAGTCTACATCTCCACCTTCTTCCATGTTTGTGTACCCAGGGATGTACTGCACCTTTTGTCTTCCAGCACCAATTTTAAATTCAGCCTAAACTCTTGAGACTGTGACTCTAAAACACAACTTATTACTGGAACTGTAAGTCGAATTTTCCAATAGTGATATCCTCCTGGGGATGCAACACATTCTAATAGTGTAGCAAATTGGGATATTTTGTCAGTTCCTTTCCTCATTCTGTAATCAATTGCTTTTTTTTTTTTTTTTTTTTTTGACAATCAAGCACAAGCCTCCCAGTTGATTTGAGAGCATTTACCTTGATTCAGCTTTCTTTTTGAGAAACTCTTTGCATTTAATAGGATTCGACAAGACCCCCAAAACGGCCGCCCCGTATTCATGAAACAACAGTTCCTTTAGGAGCATACAGCTGCAATAAAACTCAGTTTAGGGGTTTCCCAAATATTAGAATAAAATTGTATAATATTTCAAACATAATATCAATCGTAGGTTGGTTGCACAATGTTTTTTTTTTTAAATGTCATAATATTATTGTGAATTAGATGATGTGGCGCAGCCCCTCTTGGTAAAGCTTCATGCAGAGTTGCTCAATTAATTATACAACATAAAATATGAAGTGTATATTTTGGCACTTTAAAAAGTATATATTAATATCATATCGATGTATTATATTGATTGATCCATCTTTCAGCCTTAACTTGCAAATTAGGGTTGTGAAATTAGGCTCTGACTGAGTGAAGGGCAGGATACATCCTGAACAGGTCGACGTTCCATCACAGGGCAAACACAGAGACACACACACACCCCTCGGGCACTTTCAAATCACCAATTAACCTAACATGAATGTCTCTAGATTGAGGAAGGAAGTCGGAGTAGCTGGAGAAAACTGATTCATGCACAGGTAGAACATAAGAACTCCAAAGACGGAGACCCGGGAATAAACAACAGACCACAAGACCTCCGTGCAGCTCTGTAATTCATACATATGTAGGGGAAAAATCTGAACTGAATATGAACAGTGCACAAAGACTTATGAGTTTTATTACTTTTCGGGGAGAGGAATTATTTATTTTTGATATATAGTCAACAGAAAATCAATGAAAAAAACAGCCAACCCGATCCACCCATGTCTTTTTTTCCTTTTATTTGTGCTCCCTTGCTTGGAAATTCAGATGGTAATTTTCCTACATGCCTTTCACTACCTTCAGATGATGTGCAAAATTGTGGCTTGGACCCTTTGCTTGCATGTGGAGGGTAGCAAGGGTGAAAATGATTGTGCGAAATTGTAAGATCTTCTTTTCTTTTAAAAGTCAGAGCTAATGCGTGACGGTCTTTTGAGTCGCAGAAGGAGAAAAATTAAACTAAATTATTGTTCTGACTGATTCTGCACTCGCATGACGAGCGCAGCATTCACAAAACAATGAACACTGGCAAAGACTGACTGTAATATCAGTGCGATGCGACCGTCTCTGTAGCTTCATATCAGTGTGTTTTTACTGGCCACAGAGGTCATATGCTATTTAATGAAAAGTAGCATGGCTCAAATTTAGCACAAGTGTCCCATTGCTTGATAATTGCCTCTGAAACCCTGATGAACCAGCACAGAATTAAATGCAGCTGTAAAGCCTCATTTGGAATTTAGATGAAAGAAAGCCGGATCATAACTTTGTCACGGGTGGATAACAACCAGCTAATATTTCATCCGAGATAAAAAGATGAAATTATGATTCCAGCTCATCGGCCATCTGCTTTCTCTTATTTCATCGTGGGCTTATCTGTGACACGCATTAGAAACCCGATGGGCAGCGAATGTGAGAGCTCGCTCTAACCTTTTGGGGGAAAGGCTAAGAATAAACACTTCAATAAACCATTTTTGATGGCTGGTAGCTGTTGCTACCTGGACATTCAGACAGTGCACCGGCATGGAAAGGTCACTTGTCCCAAACATATGGGTAATTGGGCCTAAAATACCACCTGGCATGTTTTCTTTGCATGAGGTGTACTAGATTCTGTCAACCTTTACAGACATCCCATTATACCTTGTACCATATGGAGAAGCAATTATGTTCTGTCAGTCCACATAACAATAGTTCAATTTACGGCCAAAATGTTTTCCTGAAGTTAGCAGATATTTCCGGAGCAGGCAGATTTTCCGGCTTGCAGGATAACGTTTGTCAAATATTTGAAACTGTTGAGAAAAATATTCAATACTTCATGTTTTGTGGACTACGGGGTGGGCTGCAAAAAAAAAATAAAATGCATTCTCTTTCGCCCTACATTCAAGACATAAAAGACTTGATTAAGCTGTAAGCTGGTAATTTTGCTCTGTGGGAACATGCAATGACAAAAGCCTGGGATTGGATTCAATAATCTTAACTGTATTCATTTGCTTCTTCAGAAAAGACTGAGAGTTAAAGTATGAAAAGTCATGCCCCGTGGAGCTTGTGAAGGAATATTTTCACATTTTTAAAAACTTTTATAACATGAAAAACAGACTTTTTTTTTTTTTTTAAAGTCATTCATTCATAGCAAGAAACTCGGCATACCGAAAAATGTCATTAAATGTGAAGAAATTGTTGTCGCTGCGCTCGGAGCTCCTTTCATACATGAATGCCTCTGACAGATAGCATTGTGATCTCTGTTTGCCGATTCTCAGGAAGCGTTCTATTGATTTCAGCACTCTTACCTCAATGTCAGGACTTAAGTGCGGTGTTCTTACGTTTGCCGAGTGAATGATTTCCTCTCGTCACAGGAGACGACCATCGATATTTCAGCCATAGCAGCATCAAACGCGAGAACAGACGTGGCCTTGGAAGCACAAAACCACTTTGTTTGAACTTTTCTGGGAGCACAGACCTTGGGTTTTCATTCGCTTTTGGACCAATGGCGCATGCATGCAAGTGGTAGTTCTTGTTGATAAAGTTCCCATGATGATTAGAGGGCACTTACCGACTGAGGAAACTTTTAAGTTGTCAGTTCACACATAATCTGAAGAAAACTGATGAGGGCTGTCAGTTTTATTATTGGGGTGGAGTTTTTACCATCAAAGAAATCAGGAATTTCTCCTTTATGCACATCGATTTCAATTTGCTGCAAAGAGAGAAAGCTTCTGAAGTCCATGTCAGCCTGTGTTTGGTCCATTTAAAGCTTTTGGTTCCATACTGTATTGTCATGACTCCAATCAAACCTCACAAAAACCTCACCAGAATTGATTTTGACTGGCTTGTTGTGCTCGGATAACAGAATGTTATGTGATAAATTATTTGATTAAACTGAAATTCTAGTTAACTTGACCTTGAGCAATCTTTTGTTGTTGCTTACAATACCTGCCCTCAGCAATATAATCCAGTGGTTGCAAAAACCTTTTTCAAAAAGCTGATCCAAATTGCCGTGGAAAAAGTTTGCAGTCACTCATGTACAAGCAAGAGACTTAACGAATTGAAGTTTTCCATTATTGTTTAGATTGTAGAACATGCCGTGTCATTGCCTTCCTAAAAAAAGGCCATTTTGCATGTTGCCCAGGTTGAAAACAACCGATCTGATCCATCATGTCTGAGGAGCTTCCAGTTTATCTGTCAATGTTAAAAACACCTTAGCGATAGCAAATATTCAGTTATTCAGGACCACACAGTTGCAGCAGTCACTCCAGGGTTTATTTTAATTGGTCTAAATCTCACGTGTGACTGAAGCCCACTGCCGAATCCAACATGTTGCGTCTTTTTGTGTTGAGCTCCATCTACAGTAAGTTGACTTTATGTGGAAAAACAACTGACGTACAATTGGAAGTATTTTCCTGATAACTTGGCTCAGGATGTGAGCAGAAGGTTTTTCACACATTTCATTTTATTCACTTTTTGTATGTAATTGTGTCTCATGGGTTGAATTCTCAAAACACGATATTGAATCCTTTTTCTCCCCCCCCTTTATTTTAATTATTGTCTCTGACTTCTCGTTTACAACCAGGGTTTTCTGTTCTCTCCACTTTTGATGTTATTCACTTGTGTGGAGGTGGGAAATTGCTGTTCACTCAGAAATGCCAACACCGAGGGGAGTTGTCAAGCTCTGATCTGTGTTAAGGGCATACATCGATCTGACCTGTGCTTGGTAGTCCCCTCGGACTAACCACATGCAACCCTGCTTCCCACTCCTCGCTGATGGGTGTGGGAGACCACGAGGTGCCCTCTTCAGCTCATTTCTTCCTTCTCCAGTTTTCCAACTCCTGTACTTTCAGGCTTGCTGTTTGAGAGATGAGTAAGGGCTGTGTCCTGGAGGCATTTCACTCCCAGCCCTCTGCCTGCCTCTCCGCCTGTTCTCTCTGCCTGCTCCTCTGGAGCTGTTCTTTTTTTAAAAACTCGTGTGTCAAGAGTTCCCGGCTCTCCTCTCAAGGCAGGTTTGCACTTTGTCTTAATTTGAGCACTGCTGTTTTCATCTCGCCGTTTCAGGAACCACATGGAGCAAAGAGCAGCTTTGTAGATACCTGCGCTCTACACCTACACTACAGAGTAACTAACTCTTGTTGTTTGAAGTCCGGGTTATCGGCTGCAGTACTTGCGGGGACTCGGAACGGCGGAGAATTAAGTGTGATTGAGTAATTTCTCAAAGTTTTCTGTCAGCAACCTTGAGAAAAATGGGGTCTGGATATAATTGTTCACTGCAGTGGAAAGGTGAATTCTCATATTGAGATCCTCCATCAGTGGTTCTGTGGTATTTAAAATGTGCCAACAGGGGTTTGAGGTGAGCAGGTTGTTGCTTAAAGAGAAGCGGGAGGAAGTCAATAATGTCTGACAGCAGGAGATACTAGCGCTGATGTTGATATTGCAAAAAGGACAATCAGATGCGCTGTTGCAGGTGGTAGTGGCCCATGCGGACTTCAGACACCTTCAGTCATTTGCAAGTTGCTTTTAGGCCTGGTTATGTTAAAATGTGTCAAGTGAAAAGACATTGTTGCATTTTCATTTCAGAAAAGTTTTGCATTTACACAGCAACATTTTGTTGATGAAGTCCCTTTACATGGAAATGGAGAAAATGATATAGTTTGCGTGCCAGGCCACAAGTTGCCACTGATGATTATTTTTGTAATGTGACCACACACTCATGCATGCAGAAAACGATACTCCATAAACATTTGTCATGGGAGTACACGTACCCGGACATTAATGTGGACAGATTGTGAAAGTGGATGGCTATTCCGGGTGAGTCCCAATTGTAAAACTATCAAAACTACCAACTTGGTAGTTTTGATAGTTTTACAATTGGGACTTGGTACTTGGTAGTACCAAGTCCCAGGGGAAAATGGACTGGGAGTCCCGCCACTCTGCCGCTGTTGTTGGACAGTGGACATTCTCACTGTACGACACTAAAAACTTCATCACCACAATCAAGGTGTCGTTAGTTGCGTTATTCTAATTTTGCACCATCAAAATAAAAGTTACTTTTTGCTGTACCTAAGATAACAGAAAGAAAAGCTGCTGTCTGCATGTTAACTTACAACATTGGAGGTAAATCTAATGCAGTATAGCAGTCCCAAAAAAATCCCCTGTGGTTTTGCTGCAGCACCAGGTTGCCTTCTCTCAAAGCAGATGGTGTTACAGGTGATCGCTGCCTTATGCTGCTCACTGCGGCAGTCTCCAGAGGAACAAAGTGACATATGTATGATATCTGTATTCCTGTGTATGAGTACAGAATCTGGGGCTGACGAGGCCTGGCAATGAATGGTAGGCAAGTGCGGCACAGCTGCACGTGTGTGTCAAAATCACGAGTCTGTTGTCACCTGCGCGTGAAGCATAGTACAGTACAGTTAACCCACTGCTGCCTTCTGACTGTGAAGACTGTCAGACTGAATGCAAATCAAAAGTTTTCCTGGCAACATTTTTGCTTCTGCCTCTTGTGTGCGTGAACTTTGCGCCTTTCATTACTCCGCCGGTGCATATAACTATTAAAGGCGTTTTTCTCACTGGAGCTTACCTGCGCTTATAAAAAATGTATAGATACAGATGCAGTTTACACGTATCGAGAAGCTACACCATGCTTTTCTCCTAAACACTGACGATCATTTGTCCTTGTCTCACACTGGTAATAACTCTTAGCACCAGTCACAGAAATGTCGCTTTCATATAATGTAAGATTTCTAAAGCTAAAATGCTAACCGAACATACAAATTTTAATTAGCGTTGAATTATCTTCAGTGGAATTAAAACAGGCTTGACTGCACTTCAGGAGGCGCTCCTTAGAATTGTGTTGTCGTCAGTGGTGTCAATTGGAGCTTGAGAAGTGCTACCGTCATCTATAAGGAGACATACTTGTTCCTATTAATGGGAGGCTAAGCATGGAAACACTCATTTCAGTTAGACTGACAGGAACCCAGTCAAGCTTTTCAAAACGAGGCCTTGTTGCTTGTTCGTGTTGTCATTGAGGTTTTCGATCAGCTTTCATATGGCAGATAAAGCACCGATGTTATGGAAGCGGCAATGAAAAGGCTGCGCAATATTTTGTCGTGTTTATAATTTGATGAAGTTTGTGTACCAGGAGGAATGAAGAGAAGTAGTTATAGGAGTAAGTTTGGGCTGAAATTGTGTAAAATGGTCTTAAATGCACTCTGGGGAGCAACATGCGGATGCATATCTGTGGGTTTCCCCCTCGTTATTTTATTGCATCTCTGGTTGATGAATTAGCATATGCTGTGATTACAGTTTATCAAAAAGGGGAAATGCCAGGCCCTAAAATGCAATGAAAATTCAATAACCCCGTTGTGTAACCATTAGTTCTGCTCCGAAAAATCTCTAAGAGTTCATTTATGTGATTAATTACCACAAGAAGAAAGTGTTCGCTATCAGAAAACATTGCTTTGGAGTAATTATTTTGCACTCAGTCAACAAATACTCAGACGGTCAAAAACCCATTTGGCCAAATCTGCTTATCTTTACTGTAGCCTCACAAGTGATTTGCTGAAACTGTATTTTTGTGGCTTCTTAGCGAGACTGTGTAGAAAAACATATGTTGAAATGCTGATTGTAGCAGACAGACTTCATGATGAGGAAATGTTGCTTTGCAGTCATATTTTTTTTGTTGCCTTGTTCACATGAGTGTAGCATGCTCCTAATGAAACACAGACCGTGAATTGTGCTGACACTTGCTGTGAAAAAGCCTCATAAGATGTCATCCAATCTTTAATTTCACTGTGTTCTTTTCCGTATCTTTTTCAACGAGCGTGTAATACTTGCGCCTCTATTTTAATTAGTTACTGGTACATGTGTCCCTGCTGTGTTACCAGGCACGTTATTGCTCAATTTATCATGAAAGTGCCTAAAAGTGAAACATTTTGTATTTGTTGCATTAGTGCTGCAAGTGAAACATGACTAAAAAAAACTTGTTAGCCTTTCAGCTGCAACTTAAATGTCAAGCCAATTATCCTGCTTTGTGGTAGCATATCACATTAGCCCTCCTTGCTCTTAACCCGAGTTCAACCATCCCTCAGACACAGAAAGCATCACAAAGTTTATTGAGATGAATCTGGCACACCTCCTCTCCTAATACTTTCTTGTTATCCTTGCGCCTGTGGGAATGTCGTGGCCTTTATTCATCACGGCCACCCACTCATCCATCCACTGGCCCGTCTCTGATATCCATCAAGCAGAAGCCTGTTTTTAAATAAATTCAGTCGCCCACGTTGGTCTTACCTCTGAACCCAAATACCAGCCGCTTTTCAATGTTTCAAATATTACAGAGTTGAAGAAATTGATTCTTCTTTTTTTTTTGTCATTGACTGTAAGTTGAGCTAAGTTTGAAAACCATTTAAATTTAAACACTTTCTTACTTTTTCAAACGTCACACATCAGCTCACTGCTTGTAGTGGGGAATTTGCGGTCCTGTTAATATTGCAATAGTGACATGATGTGCGACAAATACAAATACTTAAGTAGACGATGTTGACAACTTTGTGGTGTCAGATTTGTTCTTCCAAATGACAGTTTTCTGGTGACTGGGCCGTTCTGAAGAGACTTTGACTTTTACCTCCAGATGTAATGTTGATATCAGAATGATGGTACATTTGCAACATATTGTGCAGCCCTTCTTGAGGCAGTGCTTGCTCTGTCATCCATCCAAAATACCAGTCAGACTGTGTGGGGAACTGTCTTTTCAGTTGACTTCTGTTGAAGTACAGCCATGACAGCATGTGTCAAACCTGAGTGTTGTAGGGCCTCCAGAATACATGCAGCCCTTTGGTCGTCCCAGGAAAACCTACAGGAGGTTCATGCAGAATAACATCATTCTGTAAACTTGTCAGCTCATGGAAAAAAAAAAAAAAAAATCTGGAAATATATTGATTGAAAATATTGATCTTTTACTGAGATGCACTTTAAGCTAAACTTACAGTATATCTATTTGTTGTGGAGGAAATTCAAGGGTTGGATTCCTAAGCTCTGGCTGCCAGACAAAACGTGCATGCAGAGCAGAAACGGCAGCTTATCAGAACCATGAACTCATGTAATTTGCTGCTTTCTAATAAGAAACTTGTTAATATTGAGTAGAAGTGAAGTCAACACATGGCTCTTGGAGGTCTAATTTTTCTTTTTGCCACAGGGATGCCTCACCAGGTGGTTTTTGGATTTACCTTGATGATTTTCTATTAGTAACATCATTTCTCTCTGTGAGGATTCTGTTCATGTATGAACGCGAAGGTTCGCTGTCAAATTGATGAAGCAGACTTGATTTCTGCTGCACCTTTCATTCAGATTGGTGCCCATGGTTATTATTCACAGAGGAATGACGAGCTCTTGACGGCTCACGCCACTTGCCTCTCACCATCCTCCAGCGCTCTCAAGCACACTCCCTCCAGGCCCTCCATTAATATAAACAATGTAAACAACATTCAGCACCTCATTTCATTTAATAAGAGCATATAACATTGATCATTACACTTCAGTGTGCTCTGAACTGAAAGGAATTGGACGAGGAGCCTTCTGTGTCGGACAGTGAAACTGAAGCACAATGAAACGTATTCATTTACTTCAAATGGAAACTAGATTGCGGATCAATGAGTGTATTTAATATCACAGTGGAACGATTTCAAGAAGTAACCAGTAACCATGCAATCATCCTTCCATTACCTCTGCTGGCCTATGCGCCGTCTAAAACCACCGTCTGTCATCCTGGAGGAGGCTGCCTGCAAGTACTTCCTCAATTAGGATCAATACCTATTCATCATCCAGTTAAGGACAGTTTGCCAGTCTGCAGGGATTACGCAGCGACCGAAATGGCTTTTTTGATTGAAAGATGTAATTGTAGTCTTTGATGAGCTTAAAATTTTCATATGAAGTCGGTGTTTCCAATGCAAATAGTGTTGCGCGAGTACATCTGAAACCCAGGGTGCATAAATTATTCACACAGAGGTAACAACCTCAGCAAGCGCTTTACCTGAGCGATGAATCAGTGATTCTGTCTCTGCGTTCCACCCACAGCGACGGAGCGCACTCACTGTCACCAAACGCAGCGTTAAAGGCTTTGAAAATAGCTGGAGTTATCGTGAAACGGAAATGCATATTTCCCCGCAGTCGTCTGTATCATTTGTATGTAAATTTTTTTTGATGTGGTGCAATTCCCGTCATTTTTCAGAGGAGCGGCATAAACATGTTTTAAAACAACAAACATACTTTTAACACTTCAGTGAGTTCCTGGTTCGACATTTCTTCATGGCTTTACCTCTGAAGCTACGGTGCACCTGCAGAGTCAGATATTCTGGCACTTTTCTGAAACCAAAGTGGAATGAAGTGTTATCGCATTAATGGAGTTTGAGTCGCATCTTGTGTTTAAGAGCGGAGTCGAATATCAAAGAATATGGAGGCAAAGCAGTGGAAGGGAAAAGTCGGTCCTGTAAGGGAGGAGTAAGAGCTCAGGTGTTTGAGGTTTTGTACAAAACTTCTTGGTAATTGGAGTGTCAGGACAGAAAGAGAACACATGAAACACACATTTGAGTCGGATTCTCTCACATCCTTCGTTAGAAAGGAGGAGGCAGAGCTTGAAAAGGTAATTACATTTTGGTATCAAAGACCAAGAAGCAGTTAGAGCTTAAGGCCCAAATATACAATCCAACCTATTTCTCATTACTTCAGAGGACAGGGTTGTAAGGGTGATTTCTTCTTCTTTTTATTATTTCCTACGTATGTCTGTCTTTTAGTCAGTGTTCCTGTGTTTACAGCGGGTCAGAAGGCTGCATTGTGAATTTGTGTTTGCATATTGTTTGTTGACTTGTCTTCGACGGGGGCCTTTACGCTTCAGAGAACAAAGACAATGTTTCCAATTATGGTGGATTTCATTTGGTTGATGCATTGTCATGGCTGCAGACTTGGACAGGTGTTGCTGGTTATAAAATGTGTGTGTGTGTGTGTGTGTGTGTGTGTGTGTGTGTGTGTGTGTCTTGTTGGAGTTGGGGCTCGCTATGCTGGCGGCGGGAGAGGCGGGGAGGATGCGGGGCTTCTTAGGTTTTACTGGCCTGAGGGACAGCTGGTGCACTCTGTGCATTTTATTCATTACACATTAGAAAAACCATCAGTAGCGTGTCCTCTGGGGAGGGTTTTGTTCAGGGCTGCTATGGCCTTCGCTGTATGTTTGGCGCTCCTGTTTGAATAGTAAAGCAGCGAGAGTAAATAATTGTTGGTGAAGGAATTATGCTTCATGGATTGAAGTCATTGAAAGCTGAATAGAAATGAGCTTTGAGGGATTTAAGGTAGCGTGCTGGGGGTGGTGGGGGTGGGGCATCTCATGCAGCTTTACGTTTACCTCAGACATAAGTACGATTTGCCTGACCCTTACCTGGAAGATATGTCTTCACCTAACATATACATTATCTGCACTTACTCCTCTATAAACTATTGATCTTCCTCATGCATGTAAGATATATTGTATACATTAATTAATAGGTTCTTCTGGGCAAACATTGCTGGGCAAGGAATTAATACGAGCGGACTTTCAATTAAAAAAAATTTGACTTATTTTCAATACTGTCATACATTTGCCACCCATTTCGACTAATCAGTACAGACATGCTGCAGTGAGATTACCAGCCTCGTCTAAATTCCCATCGACCCAACTTCAGTCGTCAGAAAACAAAAAGTCTCCATTCTGCAGTATTTAAAAAAAAAAGGGGGGGGGAGGGGTATGATTTTGACGCTTGGGCTTTTCTGCGTCACTGATTAATACTGGATGATACTTTGCTGTGAGTTTTCACGCTATATACAACCAAGATTATGATAAAATTCACTTTGACCCATTTATTTCTAGATGTACTTCCCACAATCATAAATATCTTTCTAGACTATCTAGAAATAAACCTAAAAAGGCTACCGCAAAACATGGAAATAGAAATCAATAAGAATAGATTCAGCTGAGTTTTTCCAGCAGTAACTTCAAAAATGTGTTGAACTTCCAAACATTGCAACTCAGCCGTGACTAAGCTCTTTTCTTTTGTAGTCCTACAGCAATAAAGCAAAAATAAAGTCAGTCATCAGAATCCTGAAAGATTTGAAAATGTAACACATTTCACATGTATTTTACTAGAAAGACTCATTTATTTTAATATCAGTTTGAAAAAAACTTTTTTCAACCATTAAAGACACATAGATTCACACATACGAACAAAAAATTCTAGATTTTCTCAGGGTTCATGATTCACCTGAGAATATTATCATGATGGAACGTATGATGGTGGCAGCTTTAATGGTTTCTGCAGTGATAATAATTACACATTCTGGTGACCCTGACGCTAATGGCAATATGTGTTTTGATTGGCCCACCGCTGGAGGTCATTGAGGCACATTTCCGACCCGAGCATTTATATGCATATATATTTATAATCAAATGCCTCATCTCTTTGGGTATAAGACTTCCAAACTAGACCATAATTGTGTCCTTCTATATTTGACCACTCGTGTATAGGGAGGCCCAATAACCTTCATTGGCAGGAGCGCTGTTTGAGCGGTGTCAGGGGTAATCAAGCGTTCTATTTTCCCTCTCTCATCACTTACTGAAAAGTGGGCCGCCATCTCCCTGACTGGACCCTACACACACACACACACACACTCACACACACTGCAACCCATACAGTTATGGAGACATTACACAGGGTCACTTATGCCATCAGTGGCAGTTCAGAATCAAGGTAAGACTAATGGCAATTTTCATCTAGTAGTCATTATGCAGAGTGTTGCAATCAGGTTTGTAATACATGAAAACCAGCATGCGTGAATGTTCGTCTCTACCAGTAGTTTTTTTTTCTTCTTTTCATTATATATTTGATCAAATTCTGAAGATGTAAGAGCTGGCTTAAACGATCGCTTTAATATGAAGGAAATGTTGTTATGAATCGAGTTTTACTGAAATTTAAATGACGTATCTGGGTTAAAATGAAGTCCAATTTGGAGTTGCATGGAAAATACCCTGTAGACGACAGTGTTTTGGTTTTGTAGAGGAGTATTTGAGATGACTCAAAAGCCCTGCGCAAGAGAGCAAAATCAGTTTCTGACAGTAGCAGAGCTGCGGACTGCAGAATTCTCCAGACATGTCATTTGAGTTTTAGCTTCTTCTGGTTTCCACTGGTTCTGTTTCCCCTTCTTTCTTCTCTTCATTGTCCTCAGCAACGCTTGAAACGGCTCCATGCATTCCTCGAGGCTCTGTATCTCTTTCTTCTAAAAGGGAGCATCTTCAATAATTAAATAAATAAAAGCTGACTTTATGTTTTATGAATGGTGCGCCCGCTTCATCGTAGTGGAAGTAGATTCTTGCTAACAGGCTCGTGGTAAGATAGTGAGGCTGGTTTACCTACCGTACAGCTGAGCTGATTAGCGGGTTTTTCTTTTCTTTCTTTTTTTTTTTTTGCAATTAAGTCTGCAGGAAATGAATAATTTAAATGGAAGATTTAAAAATGTGTATATATGTGTGTCTCTGATCTTGATTTCTATACTGGACTGGAAGTCAACCTGGATCCATCGGTAAATCACTGACAGAAGTTTTGATTCTCAAAAGAGAAAAAATATCAGCGTGATTTCACTTATAGGTAGTGACGGTATTTGATAACCTTTTCATTCTTTCTTCAAATTTCTTGTTAACAGCCACTCAAACATGAAATTTCTCTACCAAACATTAAAGCAGGTGAAGCTTTTTTCAAGCTTTCAGGAATTCATAGAAATTATGACAACAGTATCTGTGTAATTATTGCTTTAAAATATGGAGAGATGTTCAGTGTCATTGCAAAATATTTGATTGCCTGCAGTGTGACTCTTTCCTTGATGTACTAGATAGTCTTGGTTGCTTATACAAATAAGAAATTAGATTGTTCTGATGTCTATTTTATACTTATAACCGAAAATACCATCTTTACAAAGGTTAAATAGTGGAAAGTGAGCTGAAGATCCTTTTTAAAACTGAAAAGTTCATTCAGTGCTGGTGAAGAAAACTACCTGTTTGCACTCTTACCCATGGGGACCGGTGCCATGGGGATAGGAAACTGACTCCCCCCAAAGGAGAAATCATCCCAACGGTAGGTGGGACTAATTCAGGGTTAGGCTTTGGATGAGGTTAGAGTGAGTCTGCAGGGACAAAAAGGAGGATAGGAAGGCATAAAAACACCAAATGTGTCTGTGTGTCCTACTTCTTCTATACTGGTGGGGACGTCAACCAGATTGCACACTTCCCCATGGGGACCCGCATCACTGTGGGAGCAAAAATCGAGGTCCCCTCAAGAAAAATGATTACATTCCTCGGTGAAGAGATATTCTGAGGCTGGAGGGTTAAGTTAAGGGTGAGGCAATTAGTATTTACGGCTGACGTTAGAGTAAGTAGGACTTGCATTCATTTCCTGCAGGAAGCTGGGACTGAATGCAGCTCGGTGTCCCCAACAGGCATGAAGAGCTGCTGACCAGGAAGCATCGCGTTCACATGTTTAACCAATCATGAAAGAGTGTGTATTAGCACATATCTATGTACATGCAAATATGCATGTATCCACATTTATTTCTACCTTTCGCTGAACCGCTCCACACTTCTCCAGACATGTGTTGCTCAGTGTCGAGTGTCAGGCGAAAATGTAAAGAATCACCTCTCAATCAATCACATTTCCATCCACAGGCAAACACTCAGGGTTGCTTACGTGAACTGCTGGCTATCTGCGGTCCAGGATTCTCAGCTGAGGATAATGGCTGACAGCGCACGAACCGGGCGGTCATTAACGTCTGCCTGTTTGTTGTTGCACTCTCTCTTCACTCCTGTTGATCTGCCACTTCTTTCTGATGAGGAAATATTGAGTGGAGAACCACAAACCCCAGGGTTGTGTCTCAGCTGCTTGCCGATGTGCTTGAACTGTGAAAACAAGAAAGGAGTGGACCGAGAAGGAGGAGGAGGAGGTGGTGGTAAAGGTGGGAGAGGGGGCGCAGAGTTCTCATGCAGGTGGAATTGTTTTCTATCTGCTGAACTGGAAAACATTTCACAGAAAATGTGTAGGAGTTTTTTTTTTTTTTTTTTTTCTTTGGTCGAGGCATTCCAAACTGCTGTGTTGAATAGTAAAGCTTCAAAATGCAGGTATGATGCCACTTTGGTGAAATATGCATTGATTTTTTTTGAGAATCCTTTATAGCAATTTCAGTGAGAAAAGTAAGGATGCGGCTTCGCAGTAACTCGTTCGTGGTTTATCTATTTTGTAAATCCTGATTTGTATGGAGATATATAAAGAACATGAAACAACGGCACCAACTGAGATTAAGTCAGATTGTCTGGTTTGATGTCAGCGCATGTAACCACCAGCTACTAAGTCCTTTTGAATATTTTTTAATGGCCGTAGCTTTGCAGCTGATCACGTGGCAGCAGCTCAGTGTATTCAGGCGTGTAGACGTGGTGAAAATGAGCCGCTGACGTTCAAACTGAGCATGAAAATGAGGGAGAAAGGTGATTTATGAGACTTTGAACGTTGGTGCCAAACAGGCTGCTCTGAATGTTTCACGCTCATCTACTGAGATTTTCACACACATTTTCAGCAAGTTATATGTAATGTTTTGGCCAGTGTGCGTATAACTGAATCAAATTCATGTAAACTGAAAGAGGAGGAAAAAAAAAAAAAAGTTATATATTTGTCATGTAAAAAAAGTTTTCTCAATTTGTAAAATATTTATCAAACGAAAAGAGATTTAGCAGCTAAAAGCATTCACTTTGCTTGGCCAGAGATTCTAGTCTATCCATTAAATAAATGATTATTTAAGTACGAAGGGAATTGGAGGCAAGTCGCTCACTTTTATGCGGAAACTAACGAGTTGGACATTTACCACGATGTGAGACCAAAACGGAGCTGGGTGAGTGATGAATACCGGCTCTTTATTTACATCGTAGGCGAAAAACACAGCTCCAAGTCATGAATAATGTTCCAGAGGGAAGAAGTGTAATGGCTTACAGTTGATCCAACACATTATCACAGTGTCCGTCCTCAGAATAATTTACTTGCAAAGCTAAACTATGCTATGAATAAAGTTTCTCTGCAGTTTTTATTGTAGTATTTAGGAACATAAATTGGCAAATTCTCAGATAAAAAACAAAACAACAAAAGTGATGTTTCCAACTTAAAGGTTTAAATGATCTTTCATATAAGTGATTATAATCCAGCACATGTTTGTTGTGAAGTAATATTTCATTTGAGAGTTTACATTTGGCTTCTTCTGCTTGTTGTTTAAAGAAAGTTATCGAATGGCTCAACAATATTATTACAGGTTCACCTGGTGTCAGGCAGGTCTCATTAATGTGGTTCCATTTTAAAGGATCTAAATTTAATGGGATACTTAACACTGAATTTTGGTCACAGTAGAATAACGCAATGAAATGCCTGAAAATGTGATCTCTCCTTTGAATATAGTGTCAGTAACTTGAGGGGGTGGAGCCATGCATTCCTCACTTACTGCAGCCATAACAGGGAAAAAAAAAACACTCAGAACTTCTAACTGAATTGTGACTTTTGTTTGCTCTTGTGTCTTTTTCCTCTTTGTTTTTCCTGTCACTTCTGCTTTCACTTTACCGTTTTACTCACTGTCTCTCTGCTCTCCCCTTTGTTTTGTCTTTTTAATGTTTCTGTCTCATGTATTTCTTCCAGCCTTTTCATGCTCTGTCTGTCTTCAAACTGTTTAGCGTCGTACAGCACATCTGTGGTAATTATAGCACTTTTCCAGAAGAGCGAGGATTAAGGTGACTTCATTCAAACAAAGAAGAGGGATGAAGTCTTAAAACTGCTTGTATTATCCCTCGACAGAGGATGGGAGTGTTCCACTCTCCATATTTGGTGTTTTGTGATGAACGTTAGTGAGGCGTTGAAGCTTGAAATGTTGACACGCCAGAAGTAATTAGCCTCCGCCATTGATAGGCCTGACACACGGTGACACGCGGTGTAAATGAGTAAAGGTCACTGAGTGTTTGATAGATTTATAATTTCCTCAGCCGCGCCATTTGTTGTGTTTAAAGCCTAATAATTTGTTTGGGGTTCAACCTGAAAGTCCTGTAATTCTGAAAGGTTTATGTGCAAACAATTATTGAACCACGGCGTGTAATAACCTCAGCCGGTGTGCTTGTACCCACTTATAACTCTCCGAGCTTTATGTGGCTCGTATAGTGTGAGCTTATCCATAATATTGCATTGAAAAGGGCCCGACCGCGAGGCTGCCGCTGTAAACCACTGTAGCTGCCCTTGGAGAGAGTCACCTCCAGCGATGTGACCAATGTATTGTGCTTTCCTACATTATTTGTATAAACAGGCATTGATCCTGTGGGGAGGACTGGCACAAGTCAGCAACTTTATCAGGAGCTGAAAAGAAATGAAATTACATTTTTTGATGGATGCTCCTGTCAGACAAAAAGAAAAACAAATGCCTTCAGCGTCCAGGATCACAATCTGCTCCAAACCGCAAGGACCGTGCAGGTGAACCAAGCCGTACTGTAAGTCAGCGTGAGAGCCTTTAGATCTGACACGCTTATTATTTATTTATATGTAGAGCGCACCTTTGACACTCGTGGAGGTTACCAATTTGTCTCTTTTTGGCTGTTGCACCTTCACATTCCTTTAATGTTGCCTTGTTAACTCCAGACTGGGTGATCGAAATGTAATTCCCCAGAGCAAAGTAGGCTTGAGCAGCAGCCCTTAGACTGCGAGTGCTAATGAGATCCCAGCGAGCTCTTTCATAATGAAACATCTTTGAGGCCAATTGTCCATCACTAATAATCATATGGTAATAACCAGAGCAAAACCGTGCGCCAGCGAACAGAGTTACAGTCGTTTACTCTTTAATGCGCTTCTGTTTGGAAAGAAAGCCTGAAAAGACCAAAAAAAGCAGTGATAAAATTTGGAATTTTTGAGATTTATCAGAGGAAAAACATAAAGGTAGAATATAAAAAATCCGAATCTTATTATAAAAGAAGAGGGCGATTGTCCAAGGGTTTAACACATTTGATTAATAATGCAAAAATGGTGATGCTGAAATGAATAAGCGGTCAGTTAAAGCAGTCCTCAGTCCGTGTGTGCGCATTTCTGTGCGTGTGTGTGTGTGTGTGTGTCTGTGTGTCTGTGTGTTCGAGGGTTTTCAGACAGTCTTGGCTAATGTTGGTTTAATGCTGGGTACCAACGAATGGGCCATTCATCATAATTGTGCTTCCTCATTTACAAAGCGGTCTGGGTTGGGAGGGACTGCATTAGCGCCACCACTGGGACTGGCGAGCTGGAGGACGTAATGGAAACTAAATGGATGCCATGCAAAATGATAGTGTGTGCAAGCAGCAATTAGGCATTCAAAGAGAGGCACGGCGCCGTTTTGCATGCCATTATGGCTTTGTTGAGCCGACGTGGCAAAGTTTTTTGAAAAATGGTAAAGATTTGCTCTGCGGGCGTCGCAATTTTTCTCACCTGCGTTAAACACCCGCAAGAAAATCTCGCCTTCAAAGGCTGATCAAAGTCATAGTAACATTGCATCACTTAGCCATTCTGGCAGTATAATGAATATGCAGCCATGTCCTGAATATCATTAGTTTTTGAAAAATTAAAAGTATCAAGGGCAAGGACCTCCGAGGCTTTTTGTAATTTCATCTTCATCGTTACAAGGACAAACCACCTGATGGGTTTTGAACCAAAGGCACATCACGGTGATGTCCTGCGTGACATTTTAGTTTCCTCCGTCCTTTACAGCAGGGTGGAAATTACACAGGGAATGAATGGAGAAGCTGCACATGCCTTATTTTCACAATAACCTTTCTGCTGTTCATAACAAAATAAGCTGAAACTGTAAAAACGCGTACCTCAGAGGAATGTGCTGGAAATTGGCACATTAATGGTATAATTACTGCTCGGTGGAGGAGCTGAGGAGCCCACTGCTCTGAGTTTCCAGAAAAGCCATTATCTGTGCTTGGTGTCATGGCGTGAGGGGAAAGTCTGCATGGACCCGGTGATGGGTCAATAACAAAAGGAAGAGATGAGCCAGGATAAACAAAAAAATGCCACAGTTCTGCCTGGCTTGGCACCCTGACCAAGCTGACCTTAAATGCACAGACTTGTGCAAACACACACACACACACATTCACGTACTTATAGACAAATAAACATACAAAATGCCGAGCCACTGGACCATGGCAGACCGTTGATCTGCTGCTACTGAGGCTAAACACAGCAAATGGAAATGGCTCAGCGCCCAGTCAACCCAATCCTTACAAAGGAACAGGGTGTTATACAGAAGTGTTTGTATTTCAGTAAGAAGGCAGCTTTAAAAGGACACACGATTAGGCGTCCATTAAACTATGTTGTTAAAATTATGGCATGATTACCAATATTGTCTACATCTCGCTTCTGTCAAGCTCGTCACTGACTATGACTGACTTCGTGCTTTAGAAATGCTCAGCAGGATCGTAGAAGCATTCCTGTTTGTTTCATTTACACATGATTGTATCGCAGTTTTCTGCCTTCTAGCTCATCCCAAAGGAGCTCTAATGGATTGAGATCTGGAGACTGTGAAGGCTGTTTTGATTGCACTATCCTGCTGTAAGTAGCCACCAGACGTTTGGTGAACGGTTGGGTTTTTTTATTGGGGAAAAAAAATGCAATGAGAGAAATAATTTTTAGGGCGCTGATGCCAACTAAATTTAATTGGCTTATTTAAAAAAACAAAACCAAAATGTTTAGAAACAGTGAAATTTGGTTAATGTTAGTCAGATATTGTAAACATTGTTCTTGTGTATGAAGATCCTTTTGAAGCCTTCAGTCACAATCTGGTTATCGTTTAGCATCTCGGCTCAGTGTATTCACTCTGAACGTTATTAACTTTCTGAAGCCTTTACCTTTCAGCAAAGGGAAGTGGAAGCATATCTTGCAGCGTCATTGTTGTGACGAATGCCGTTATCTCCTCACTCTGGATAGGATAAGAGCTGAAACGATGTAGGACTAGCCCCGGTTCCCCTCCGAGCACCATGAGTCATTGTTTGGTGCAGGTCAATGTACTTGTGCTGGGTTCACATGGATTTGAATTATTCCCATTAACTGATTTATCTGCCCTTGCCCTGTTAACTTTAATTTTCTTGTGAACATTTTCTGAGATGATGTCTTGCTGTAGCTCCGACTGTTGGCAGGCAGGTGCATGACAGACGAGCAGCGCCATCTACATGGATGATAAAACTAACCGTCTGATATTTCACATGCTGACTAAAGGTTTCTTTACTGCCGTCGCCGATGCTTTCTCATGTGGAATAGCTGGGTTTTTCTCTGTAAAAGTGCTTTTAGGTGACTGTGTTGTCAATGGCGCGGTGTAAATAAGCCTGAACTGAATCAATGAAGTGATGGACGGTTACTCATTTATCCAACTCGTCCTGCACATCCCGAGCACAGAGTCTGCAAAACAAACCAACACACACACAAAAAGAAGCACTCAGAGATGTTAGCAAGCGAGATCTGCAGCAGCAGCCAAAACAATAGAAATGTGATTGTTGTGATGTATGTGCGTGAAAACCCCACAAGATCAGCAGTTTTTGAGATACTTTAGCAAAAGCTTTTGGCAGCAGCAGCCACATCATCTTCACTTGAAATCTGATGGTCGGTTTGAACTTTTAGCAGATCATCTTAACCATGTGGGCTCTGTCAGTTTTATTGATATTTGCCTTAACAATCAGATGAACAAGTGTATCTGGTATTTCACTGCCTTCAACATGAAGCAGTGTTCTCTAATAAGTATCTGACGTTAGTCATATTTGAGTTATCAACAAGAAGGTTAATAAAACATGTCTGATTAAAAATGTAGCTTATGCTTGTACATCATATCTTTTGTTAATTACTGCGACAGAAATTATAGAAATATGATGTCTGACAGAAGGCAAATTAAAGATTGATCACTTTGAAAAAACAAAGTGCTGAATGATGAATTCGGAGGAACAATAGTTATGTCTTCAGAGAGTTACCTTCCTTTGTTTATGCACTATACGTAAGCATCTCAGGATCAGTAAATGCTCACAGTAGAAATTAATGGTGCCTGCAGAACATAGCACAATTTAACAACCATTGGTGCAACAATAGATTAGTGAACCACAGTGAAATTAATATGCCTGGCAAGTGATGTTATCTGACTACAGACCAACTCTCAATTAGCACCTAATGAGGTCATATCAAATTACACAGAAACAAAAGAATGGCGTTTAACATTTGACCTTGGCGTAATATCACTGAGCAATAAAAGAACAAAACCCCGGTTTGGAAAATTAGCTGGAACTTCGTTTTCTTTCTTTAATGGAGGATTACAGGGAGGGAAAAGGTGTGTTCTGAGGATTAGAGATGAATCAGAATGGATCAAGAAGAAAGGGGACTGTGCCAACACCACAAGCTGCTTTCATTTAAAACAAAAAAAAAAAGTAGGTTGTATATTGTCAGTGAATAGGGTACTCATATATCAAAGCAGAGCTTAAACTAATAATTAATGGTGCACTCAGTGAATCATTTACTTGAATATATATTTTTGTGTGTATTTTAACATGCAAAGCTGTAACTCTGTGTCCTCTGTTGAATGATTTATGGATAACTGGCAGTCACTGGCAAATTTCTCATTCAGAGTGGACGGACAAAGTCGGGGCGCACCTCAACCGGCAAAGCATTGATCATTGAGCCTGTCAAACTGTTGCACAAGTCATTAAACAAGTAGCAAACGTTACTGTAGCACCTGGTAACCGAGCCGTCTGACCTTCAGTCCTGTGTGTTTTTATCTCATTGTCTCTGGGCAAAGGCATTCACCACATCATTAAAATCCAGGCCCAACGCTGGATCCGATCCGGCCGCCGTCAGTGGCGAGGCCCTCGGGGTCATTTTCTTCTCCGCTCATTCTTCAGATCTTCACAGTTTACGAGCGGCTCAACGCACCCTCAACACCTCAGACGGTGTGGGTCTTTTTTTCCACATTTGCATTGAAATGTTTGACAACGATGGCAACTGGAATAATTGTTTAACGTAAAAGGAGTTGTCAAAGTGATTGCAGAAAAATAATCCTTAACTAACCACAGCTTTTCAGGCAGTGAATTCTCACATTTTATTGCGAGTCCAGTGATTACTGTTGGATTTCTGCCGTAGAGGTACAAAAAAAAAAAAAAAACTTGAATACATGGAGAAATGGAGCAACAGAAGTATAGATGCTCTAAATACTTTAACAGATATGACCTTTGATAGGTTCCTTATAGTCAAGAATATACTTGGGGAAATACCTATGTATATGTCAGATTAAAAACTTTAGGTGATACATTCTGCAATTATACTTGGATACTTGAATAGATACTTCTATGATTGAATAGATGCATAAATTCTATAATATTTCAAAAGCTATGTTGTGTCTCAAATATTGGATGATATATAGATACTTGAATGAATTTTGGAAAGCTTGATAAATACTGCTATTGTTGGATACGTTGTTAGGTACTCAAATATCTGGGTACTTCTGTGATTAAATCCTTAGATACTTCAATCAAAATGTATTTGAGTCTAGCCTTCTTCTGTATCTCATTTCCCATAAAGCGTTTTTGTTTCACTGCCTACAATATTTAGTGAGCAGTTATATCATCAAACAAAACCTAACTTCTATTTCTATACCAGATATTAACTTACAAACATGTCTATTTATTAAAATACAATTAAAAAAAGATCCTAGACACCTAAAACTTCAATATTGTCATACATATGTGTCTGGATACTTTAGGTGTGTGTTGTTTGTCATCACTATGTTGTGTAATAAAATCCAACAAAGAAATAGAATTAAAGGTCAATGCAAAGTAATAGAAAAGAGAAACATAACTAAGTTGTAGCAGGAAATATAACAGAACAAGACCAAAGAATTTAAAAATTGTGTTCAAGTGGAGAATGAGTGCTCTGAAACAACAGAAACGAGTTAAATGCAGCCGTATTTATATATTCATGAATCTACTCTAAATTCTGATGGGGCCCCTTTTCTGCCAAAAGTGTAACTCGACAATCGTCTGCCTGAGCATCGCGCAGAATGACTTTGTCACACTGTAATATCTGTATCTGTCAGATTGTTTTGATGGAAGGCTGCAGTCTGTTTTAAATTTATGGGGTTGTAAAAATTAGAACTCGGGATGCCCTTCTGGGGTTTAGTTAGTGGAGAGAGGAGGGAAAAACTGAAGGGCACAGGCTTGTCTCCAAACTGTGATTAAAAGCCCACCCAGCTTTTACAGCAGAGCAGAGTTTCTGTGGGTGAAGTGCCTGCTCACATAGTTTAGTGACCTAGTTAACATGATCTTTGCACAGTGCATCGGGATTGAAAAAAAAGAAAAAAAAAGAAACCTATTCTTAGTGAGGTTTTGTAAGAAAGATCCTGATCTTATATGCAGTGGTGGAAATTAAAATATACGAGTATAGAGTTTTAATATTTCAGGAGATACATTTTAAACTGGTCACTCAACCAAATCAAAACACAAAGACTTCTTTAGATCTGCTGTAGTGGAGATAGTGGTGGATCGTTAACAGCTTTTTCCATTGACTTTCATGACTTTGAAGGTTGCAATTTGCTTATCTGTGTTTTTGTTAGACATACAGCAATTTGCATAGATCGCTATCACGACCGCGCATCTCACCGAGGGATGGTTATTTTGTTCTTTGCATATCTTTAACGTGCCTTGTGCAGCATTTATCAATAATTAATTTGGACATTTAAAGCAATGGTACAGTGTGAGGTTAAACCGAATGACAGACACAAACGTCAGATAATTCCAAAGGGAAAATATCTCCAAATTTCTTGAATCCAAAGTATTGTTGTTGGTTTAATGTTGGTGTTATAATAATGATGCCGCTCTGCAGCCTGGACAAGGTGTAGGCTTAAACCTTCAGCAAACATTAGTGTGAATCACAAACAATGGAGGATAAACTGGCATGGAGCTATTTATCTTGGTGAATCTTAATTACTAACCGTACTTTAATGAGTGTACAGCCAGCGCAATTAGAGCCACGGGGATGTGTGCTGTGGACGCACTGACATCAGTTATCATCCGAGGTCATTTTGAAGCCCTCCGGCATGCGTTCACCACAAATGTCTCTTTGCAGGAAGCTGTCCCCAGCTGTTGCTACCAAAATCTGCTCCCGTTTCTTCCCTCACATGCAAATAAACACATTTTCACACCGCAGCACCGCTTACTTCCCTCCTATCTGCCGCCTGTATCTGTATCGCTGAGCTTATAAACATGAGAAATTGCACTTGGAGGACACACAAACACACGCGCGCACACTCTTTCTGAGCACAAAAGGCGCGTAGCCACTTTGGCAGTGCATCCTAAATGAACGTAAGCAAGCATCTTTAGCTGACCGGCTTATTATGATGTGATAATTGGCCGGGGACCATCAGACTGTGAGATGGCAGGCTTGTTAGTTTGGATTTCACATCTATCACACTCTCGTGTGTGTGTGTGTGTGTGAGTGCATGTGTGTGAGTGTAATGTACACTGAGCTGTTGCGATCTGTAAACCAACCAACCTCGCAGAACATAACGATAACAATTCAATTAAATGGCCCAGTCTAAGTTATTGCAGGAATAGATTCAGTTACATGATGTTGTCTTCCCAAAGACTTTCGCACCTTGTTTGCAGAATCGTGTCCAGCAGAAGTGAAACTTTCTAAGAAATAGCCTCCGTGTTATACACGGAGCCACAGTGTTGTGAGAACTCCCGTGTCATTTATATTCCCTCTTCAGTGTAAAGCGAGCCCCGATGCTCACCTCATCATGCATACTTGACTGAGTACTTGCATGCTTGACCAGCTGGATGCTGTCGTCGTATGAATAAGTAAAAATAGATGCAGGCAGTGATATTCTGATGTGAGCTGTGGCAAACTTTATACTTTCCTAAGTTCATGATTCATTCAGTTGCCCTACTCCCTCACCTCCCGCCCCCTCCCAGCCTGTCCAACCTCCTTTGCCAGGGCAAGGCTGAGACTCTGTCGTACCTTCTGCACACTGCAAGAATTCTCCAGCGCACCGTCAATGACGTCTTTGTCTCAGAAATACACAAAATCCAATGCTGTTTTAAGGCTGTCTAAGGGCTTATGTACCGATGGGGAAAAATACATTTGAATCACTGCAGAACTCTAAAATATTGACTTTTTTTCCATTTAAAAAGTTCAGTGTGATCTTAGGTGCAAATTTTAATTCAACACAACTGCATTTGTACATCTACACGGGAAATACTACTTCTGCTTGAGACACACGGTATTTCCACATGAAGTTGATGGGTTATTTTTATTTACAAGCATAATTTCAGTCATATGTTGGGTTATTCTGGGAATGACAGCATTGTTGTTAATCTGCAGATTTTTAAGGGATTGTCAGGGCCGTGTCTCCCAATTTAGATTTTCACAAATTTTTATGTGTTTTCCATCCATTGTCACCAGAAAAAGATGGGTGCACCGTTGTTTCTAAAAACCATGCATCTATTGAATGCTTTTATTCCAGAAATATGTGCCATAGTGACACGGTTGCAACCTGCTTGGAAAAAAGACTGTTGGAGTAGGTTAAAAAAAAATTATTTGATTTATTTCACTTATTAGTTCAGAATAAGCCAGTACCACTGACCTCTAACCCACACTCAACTCAATGCAAACTTTGTAGAATTTATTTTTCCTTCATTTTTTTTGTCTTTTTGTATTTTTATTTGTCATTTTATAGTTTTCGTTGCTTTTGTCATCTTCAGTTTTTTTCCCCATGAAGACTGGACTGTATTGACAGGTCTGGTGTTAAACCATGATGATATGAATCAATGAGAGCTTTGATCGTTTTATTCTCTCTCCTAATAAGTTATGCATGAAATGTAAAAAGTCAAATGTGGCATATCAAACAGTATTCTCAGTGGGTTATTAGTCGCGCTCACTCAAATATTTGGTCGTCGTGCTGTTTTTTTCGTTGGCGAATATGTCAATACTCTTCAGATATTCAAATATTTATGTTTTACTGGTGCAAAAGCAGCCTGCACAGCACCATCGTAAATTCTGTTTGCTGATGATTCATGGGGTAAGAGGACTGAGTTTGTTGGACTGTGCATGCATTGAAATATGTTTTACAGAATGAGCAGGCAAATAAGGCCAATAAGACGAGGAGCGTGAGCAAAAATAATGATGGTGTGAAAGAGAAATTGATGGGAAAAAGAGAGGCGCAGAGTTTGAGATGGGCCGGATGGTTCCAGAATATGAATCAGGGGTCTTGACGGTGACAGGGGCCCTAAGGCTGCATGACACCTGACATGTTTCATCTCCAGCCATGTCACGTTCCCCTGCCACAGTCCTCCAGCTAAGGATGCCGCACAGCTACACACGGAAATAGAAATGACAATGTGCGGCAAAGAAAGGAATTATACAAAACTAGGGGCCTCGACATGGGCTGTGTGCACACGAAGAGGCTGGAAAGCAGCCGTTTTGCCTCGGATCTATCCGTATCACTGATGCAAAGGCGACCCCAAATCCATTACAAGCCAATTATATGTGCCGGGCCGGGGCTGGGGCTGGGCACTCACTCGTGAACTGCAGTGCTTAATCCACAAAGAGGAACTAATAGGAAATTTGAAAATAGAATCCACACTTGAGTAACTTTGGAGGGATTTGGTTGGATTAATGAACTGTCAGGCTCACTGTCAACATGCTGGGGAGCGCAATCCTTTACCAGCCTTAGCTAGTCTCTTTCTAGTCTGAGTCTTTCGAGCCTCTCTCTATAGTTCTCTCCTACACACCGAGTATTCAAGCTGCCATGTTAACTTCCTCGCGAGCAGGTTGCCTGCAGAAATGAAAATGACTGTTGTACCACCTGTGTTTAATCTGTCTGCGCTAATGTTTCCTTGCCTTTAACTGTCAGTACATCTCATCCATTATATGCACGCACACGCACACACACACACACACACACACACACACACACAAATAGAACAGACCACTGCTCCCTCATGAGTGAAGAGCCTAAATGAGTTTCCCCTCCCGGAGCAAAGGCAGCATCTGCTTCAGTCCGAGGGGACGCACACTACAATCACAGGAGCTACCAGTCACAGCTTAAAGACAGCAGAAGAAGAGAGGAAAAGAGGGCTGAAAGCGAGAAGAAAAGAGGTTAAAGCGACGGAGTGGTTCACGAACAGATGGGAAAAACACTTAGAGGGAAGGAGTGAAAGAGGGCTGCGCAACGAGAGCACAACAATGATGCACAGTAAAATGATCCAAACCTTTCCAAACACATTCTCCCCGAAGTTGCGGCTGCGACACAGCTTTGAAGGAACTCGATGAAAAACAGAGAAGACGTTAATAAGATCTCTCTTTTGTGAGAGGTTCAGAAGATGATGCGGAATAGAAACTGTGATCCGTCCGTGCAAAACTGTGCAGACAGTAACCGATAATAAGGCCTGTTTTGAACAAATCAATCAGGAAGTAGAGTTGCATCATAGGTACTGTGGCTTACCTGAGGCATAACTGCTGTCCAGCCAGGTTGCAAAACTGCACCTGCCGGACTGTTTGGCATTACCATGCAGCACAGCGTGCCATGAAACCAGATTCACAAACCCAAATAATGCCCACAGTTAGTTTGGAAACATATTTTTAAGCAAAATACTTGTGTTTAACTTTAAATGGTTCTGTACAAAACAACCATATCGGACTCTCTAGACTCAATTTGCATCCCTGATGTAAGGAAAAGCTTTGTTCATCCCTGGGTTATAATAATCCTTTAAGTGAATTAGTGTGCTTGTTTCTGCAGAGGGACCTCAGACTAACTTATTTTGTTAATGCAGTTTACATAAAATCTTTTTTGCCTCAAGAACTTTCAAACATATCAGAACCTTTAGTTTCTCCCCAGATTTAAGACGACGGTATGAAATAAAAAGCATGATCCTCTTATGTGAAGCCGATCTGATAATTGCCATTAATGAGACAAATCAATCACAAAGTGTAGCTACATGATAGGTCATGCGCTTTACCTGAGGCATGATTGCCGAGCCGTGTTTTCGTGCTGCACCTGTGGGACTGTTTGGCTAAGCGGACATTACCATGCAGCGCATTCTGCCATCAAACCAGATAAATAAAACAAAATGATGGCTGAGGTTGTTTTGGCTTTCATTTTATGTGCAGCATAGCCCTTGTTAGTTTTACCTTCAGCTAAATCACAAAAATCAGTTTGCATCACTCTCGTCCACCCTCGGAGTGGCCGAGCAGACATTATCACTCCGCCGGTAAACGAGATGCATGAGCTGAAATTATGATCCCGTTTGTTTTTGCAGCATATTTATACCACTGACCCTGGGGTCACGTCTGTATGCAAAATTTTCTTCGTTAGATGTTATTCCAGGAAGTGGTTTTGTTACTGTCTAGCTTTCGGGAGTGAATTTGCATCACCCCCATAAATACACGCGCTGGTCGCTCCCAGGTCATAATAATCCTTCAAAGTGGTCGAGCGATCTTGCTTCTTGTCTTCTGCCAAGGCAGCTCAGACAAAACCAGGCTTGTCAACTCGATTCCCCTAAAATCTCCCCCGGTTTGTGTCAGGGCGCAGCAAACCGAGCTGGACCCTGCAACTACAGCATCAATCCAGAGACGTAATGCGAAGCGGACTGCTTTAATGTGGTGACAGATGTGCCCGAGATCGGCCCGTCTGACTGATGCCATATACATAAAGCCTCCCTTCTTGTTTCAGCACAGAAGGCCCAGGAAATGGTGTGGCTGCAGGAAAACAGCCGTGCCGTGCTGGATGAATGTTGCGCGGTTTGTTTTGCAGTTGGAGCTGTCCGGCTGATTAAGAAGAACAGAGTGGAGCGCGCACAAAAACACCTCTTAAAGAAAGCGGAAATACCTCAGCAGTGATGGTAGTCCTTGCCCTTGGGAGCACGCCGTAGTAATGCTGCAAACAAAAACCCCATTCACTCTCTTTCTAATTCGCTTGCCAGCACACCGCTCAGTGCTGCGGCGTTTCGCACTCGCCAGATAAAGCGAAAGAAACGACCAATGACAACAGCAGCAGGAGAGAGAGGCAGTTTAGCACGTTTGCTGCTTGGCAAGCTTTTGGTGTTTGTAAAGGAAATCTGTTTACAGTATGACGTGTCCAAACTAACATAAGCATTAAGTTGAATAAAATATTAGAAAAATAAATATTTGAACTCCACCATGACGCCCCGTTTTTCTTCTTGGAGACTGAAGGGGAATGTTTCACTGTGTGGAGCTTGGTGACACCAGTGTGTCGTCATTCCAGGTCACATGCAGTTCAGCAGGTAATGCTGTATATAGAGAGAGCTGCTTCTCAAATATTTGCAATTAAAAGCACTAGAATAGTCCATTTTTTGATATATATATATTTTTACACCCACCTTCACAGTGCAGGTTGAATAATTATGTGTGTTATTGTGTGAGTGATGGTATTCTGTGGTGATCTCTGTTAAAGGGCTTTGCCAAATAGTTATTTACTTAGCGCACACAGTATATTAAACAACCTGTATGGATACAAAATGTGCAGCACATACTTCCCTTAACAACTCTTTGCTGTTTTTTTGCATCCGTTGTGTTTTCTTTACACATTCAAAATGTTAAAAATATGTATAAGTTTCAAACACTTACTTTCACTGTTTTTTTTTTTTTAAGTTTACAACATAGTGGATTTCCACTTTTACTATGTATACACTTCGTTTGATGAAGAAAAAGTTGGTCCTCTTCTATTCGAAAGGTTGGCCAGTTGAGCTATGGACAGACAGATGGATCAAAGTGTACGTTATGCAGCCTTTGACGTGTGCTTATGAATGGTTAGAGGTGACCAATTATGGAAGAAAAAAAAAAAAAAAACACCATCCAGCCATTAAAAATCAATTTACCAGCTGAAAATAGAAACAGCAGCTGTAATTGTATTAATCAACATCTGCGGTGGAGAATTCTTTGAATGGCCACAATGATTACAGATCATCTTTTAGAATAACACTCCCCATCACTTTAGCAGCTATCAGTCGCCACCTCAACAAAACATGTCCCAGGTCCACTCAGTCGCATTTCCCCCTCTCACCGCAGCTATTGTTTTTCTGTCAATCTCCTGTCATATGCCACTCCTGTCCTCATTTACAATTTCTGTCGTCTCCAACCCTCACACTCCACCTCAGACCCCATAATCACCTTTCCATCCCACACTTTCCCTTCATCCTCTTCCACTTCCGCTGCTCTTAATGCCGGTTTAGCGTGTGAGTGGGTGTGCTTATAGCGCCTCTCGCTCTCCACTCACACTGGTTTTTACTTGATTGCTTTGCATCTGGACCATGTCTGTCTGTACTATAGGGAGCACAGTATGGCTTACATCCAATTTGACTGTCAATCCATCAGCGCACCCTTAACTAGAGAGAAGGGCCGCGGCAGGAGGAAATGGGATTTGGTGTGTGTAGAGGAAGGATGGGGCGTCATTTATGTTTCTTTGTGTGTGTGTGTGTGTGTGTACGTGTGTACGTGTGTACGCGTGCTTTATACATGCTGGAACATGACTCTATTAAAGCAATAAGATATGTGTAGTGATAATCTGCCAGCAGAGACAAGACACAAAGCTCACTGCATCCACACAACACTGGTCGCTACATCCCAGTCTTTATTATTGATTTTTTTTTTACCCCCAGACATGATCCATGTTTTTCCATTTACTTGTCAGATTTTATGTTCTCAGACACAATACTGATCTAATAAAAGACAGTAGGCTCAGATTCATTCTGGCTGTTAGCCACCAGCTAACACAAATGTATAGGATCATACCTGTCTGGACTATGGAGCACCTCAGCAGTGTAACGTAAAGCAGCTGTGGGCGACTCTGTTCGCATTGGTATACATGAAAGAGACTCCTTTTTCACTTTATAACAGACAACTTCTTAAAGCATCCCAGCCAAAATCAGTTAAATGTAAAGATCCAGAGGCTCCAAAACACTTTCAAACATTTTTTTTTTTTAGAGTAGCGTACACAACACAATTCTGAGACCCAAGCAGAAATAACAGTGACGCTGCCAATGAAGCCAGCTGTCCTGCTGTAAATTTGAAAAAGGGCTATGAGAGAAGTTTTTCTTTTTTGTTCTACATTTCTCTATGTTTTGTGCCAGAAGCTTCATTAAAGTAAGCTTTAAGTTGAGTTTGTCGTAATTTGTTTTGGTTTGGACAGATACAGACTTTCATATCAAGTATAGTCTGCACACCGACAAAGAAGAACTTTAAAGTTTAAAATTAAAGGTTATTATGGCACTGTTTTTACCAGTTTGACTCACTTAGGATAATGCTGGACTGCATGTGGCCCGATATCCTGACTGGTGGTAATTTAAATGTCTTGCAACCATGAAGTCTCAAATGCATGTTTTTGTTTCATGGGAGAACATGCAGACCCAGAGTTCAACCGGGAACTTTGTCTCCTTGTTCGCCTCTTCGCCACTGTCACTGAAAGCTTCCTCAGATGTCACAAATGACACTCTGACTGTCTGAACTTGTATTTTGTGCCACTCTTGCCTTTTCCTTCAATGATATGTCCTCAAGCCTTACAACAGCTCCACAGAGACATGCCTGTAATTTGGGGAGTTCTTTAAGTCAACGAGATGGCGTTTAAAAGCCTGAACGCACTGGTGAGGTTTGTATCGCCCGACACTTCCAGCTTTAATCTATCCACTCTGCCTGGGTGATATGAAGAGGATATTCACAATGGACTGACAACAGGAAAACAAGTCTGGGTATTAGTTTACTGCTACGTAAAGCCTGATTGATGCAGCCATAAAGGTTCCTGGGCTGCAAGCAGGATGTTTAAAATCTGTATAATCTTGATAAAATACAATGTAGAGGAGGATAAAGAAGGGAGATGAAGGCATATATGTCAGGGTGGATTATAGCTCATGGCAGCAGAATATACAAGATAATATTATAAAAGAGATGCTTTTTACATGCACAAGCGCGCCCGCTTGCCTTTACGCATGCAATTCCAGAAAATTAAGACGAAACGAAACATGTGATTTAATTTCTATGCAGCCCGAGTAGTTCGGGGAGTATCCATCACTTTGATTCTGTGGTATTTAAAGGAGGATGCGATGCCCTGCTCTCGCTGAAGTTTCCTGACGTTGCTCCAAAAAGAGATAAATATGAAATATGAGAGCTTTCAGTACTGCTTAGGCCTGCAAAATAAGTCAATTAGTCACGGCAGGCAGCAGTCAAATGGAGATTCTGCATGATGGTCTTAACGAGGGCCGCATAGGACAAGCGTCCGACAGCTCGTTAAATTAATCCTTTGGGTCTGCTGCAAGTGGAATGAGGCATGTGTCTGTGTGACCTGCTTATGTCCTCCACATTACATTACAGGGGAGCGAGAAATACACACACTCAGACACACACTGGCACAACAGACTCAGAGCTCTAAATGGACTGGAGAAAATATTTCTGATCAAAGTTTCTTTCTGGCCCCATGGTTGCTCAGATTACATGAAAAAGTCTGCCAGCGGGGAACTCGGGAGTCTCTCTCTCGCTCTCTCTCTATTTCTCTCTCTCTTACTCACTCTGTCCCTTTTTCTCAGTTTCATGTTTTCCTTTTTTTCCAATGTGTTTTTCTGTTTTCCCCTATCTCTGACTCATTAGGTCCTATAAACATAGCTCCCTACAAACACAAGCACTCTCACTATGGATAATCTAATGAATACGTTACGTGACAGCTTGATTCAGGAAGTCCTGCATAGTTTTTGCATGATTCACCAGCTACTCCAGCCGAGTTTGTCTTTTCATACGGCTTCCCTGTGAGTGTGCACACTAGGGCTTGCACAATGTATCAGCCGTTTATCGCTGATTTATTTTGATACCGAAGGAGGAAAAAAAAAGATGAACTGAACTGCTAAAAATTGTTTCCATGCACTGTGGCTCGATGCTCCGCAAACTCAATATGGCAAAAATCATGAATTTTAAAGAACAGTGCCGTTAACTCACAAGTTTTCTGCCCAGTCACAGCTGGTGTAAATTAGGAGAAAAATAAAGAAAACAGTTATTTGATCAAATATTTGTATTTTTGCATTACTCAGCAACATAATCGCATGTTCAACTAATATTGAGCAGTCTGAACACACATTCAAAATATATATATATGGCATTAAATGACCAAGGCTTTCTTTCTCTTAGGGTGTTTCCACCATCTATGTCCCTTCTGTTTTTTCATCTCTTGCCAGTTAACAAAATGCCAGTGTCAGGCCATTTGCCAACTTTACATCACACCTGTGTCACATGTAACAGATCCCATCTGACTCCCCTGAACCACCTTATGAATATCAAAGCCGGCGACATGCTCTGAACTGGGGAATGGATATTCAGGTGCCGGGGTCAGCCGCAGACTCTGTCCTTTCCATTTCAAATCGCCCTGCGTCTGTTTGCCCAAACACAGGAGCAGAGTTTGTGTTGTGCTCTTTATTCAGCGTATGGACACAATGTGAGGCTGTTCCTTATCCCCGAGCCCACCGGCTAGCAATTTACTCCTCTGTTCTCATTTCCCAACCATAAGAGAGGCCTATAAATTGCCCTGGGGAACTATTCTCTACCCCCTCATGTTTTCTGCTTTTTCAAGGTGCATCTACCTAAATCACTGTCTCACCTTCTCCAATGCCCGAGTCTCTGTGGCACAATTTAAACATCCTTCATGAGGTAAACAGAAAAACGGCTCTGATAACCTTCATACAGATGCACGCACACTTCAAAGCTTTCCGGATAATAACAGTTTAAGCATTATTGTAGGTGTCTTAAGACCAAGGGAGTTCGCTAATTAGTGTTATTAAGGAATAATTTAACAAAGGATGCAACAACAACGCAGAGTAGAGCAGAGCTCCCAGGATGCCCTAAACAAGAGAGAGGGAGCAGCTTCACAGTAAATGAACAGGATGAAGATGTGAGACAGGCTATTGAGGCTAGCTAGCAGCCGTCATTTGTTTTCCCGGGTGCAAAGATTATCTGGTTGAGTGATAGAGGTGGCCTTGATCAGCCCTCTCCCCGCATGCGGCCGTATATCAGATGTCACGCCGCTACAAAACCATCAACCCTTCACTGGCCTGGGATGCACATATTTACCATTGTAAATGACACCGCTGCTTGGTAAACACCCCCCCCCCCCCCCCCCCACCTACCATCGCCATGCAGCGCTGGATGATGCATCGTTCGCTGCGCATTCTCTGTAATTGCTCACTTCCATATATCTTGGAAATAATGACAAGGAGGAGCTCCTTGAGCAAAATGCTCCTGAGGCGACGGGTTTGAAAACGGCCCTTTTTCCGCTCTTTTTCCCCCCATTTCCACTTTTGATTGTAGCTCTCGGTCATTAAGCTGCCAGCATTTGAATTGTACAAATCTATCAAGTCGATCAGAATTAGCTGCAGGTCTTATTTAGTTAAAAAAAAAAAAAAACTGCGGGGAGGAATAAAGGCTTGTCATGATAGAATGAATCAGTTCACTGAGCAGAGAATGGACCTAGAAAGCTGATTGCAAGGATGGAGGGAAGAAGGGAAATATGTTCACCCATTAATTAATCTAATAGTTTTCACGGGACAAAGAGAGCATATCTCTGCTGCCTGCATAATGAGAGCCTGGAACAAAGTCATTCACTGCATCCCATTTAAAATTATGCGAGTGTGGGCTAAAGACCAGGAGTAGAGTCAGAATACAAAGCTCGTAAAATCGAAAGGCTCTACTCACCCATACCTCTCCATGCTGTTTATTTAATGGGATGTTCAATACATACTTTCATGCTGAATTGCTGAGAAATATATGCTGTTTGGGGTCGAGAAATGAGCGTAGATTTTCCCCCCGCAAAAAGGATAATAATCTGCAGGGTTCGAAACATTAATCAGTGATGAGAGTGTCACATTGGAAATCAAGAAATTAATTTTCACCTGTTTTGATTGGCTGAAATAGCAGCGAGAGAGCAGCACCAGGATTTGATTGGAGAATAGGAGTGATATCACAGTTCACTGGTGCAAAACGGTTTGGGAAACAGCCTAGATCTTATTGAATTTTAATTCAATGGGTCTGTGGTGCATGTGATACAAGGGGAATGGGAGCAGAAGGGCCTCTGGCCATCATAATATACCTTTCCCATTTTTCCAGAGATTTCATATGATACCAATTTGATCTGAGGCATTTTATTTTCACGGCAGAAGTTCACACACGGTGTTGAGGTTTTCATATCAGGTGGGTTGCTGCCCCTCTCTGGGGACCCTTTTCTCTAACTATCACATCAGGTTGAACCATGCGCCACTGGAACGGAAAGGACAGCTCTACAAATAATGCTTGACAGGTTAAAGGTCTTGAGGGATAGTTGATCATTATGCTTCATTCAGCTTTTCCCTGCGCTGACATATGCTAGCCTTAAGTAGGCCGCTGTATTGGGCGAGGCAATTATCTCACCCACAGAAGATATGGTGTGTTCTGTAAGTGGGTAGAATAATAATTTCATCATTACAACCACAGCTTAGATGATGTACAGTATTCAACTAATTAAGCAGTTAAGCATGTTGACTTTTGCTATCCGAAATTAACCTTTGTTCTCCTTAATGCGGTGTGAATGCCAATAATGGCATTGTTCTCAACAGGGCGGTAGGTTAATTCTTCCATGCAGCTTCCTAAAAGTATAATTTACAAAGTTAAAACGAGGAATATTGTCAAGATGTTTTACTTTTCATGAGGATATCTGAACATATGGAGACATTTAATGGAGTAGCGAGGTCAAACTTTCCAGATCATAGATCTTTCCTTGTGGGTGTTAACTGGGAGTTTGATCATCCTCGGTCATTTCTTTCTCAGCTGTCTTGGCACTGTCGTGAACCAGCACACGCCTTGTCATCCCTTCACCGGTGGCAGCTGACATTTGGGGCTAATGGGTTGAGAAAACCGGCGAGCATCGGTACGGTCTTCATCTGAGCTTTATAAGCATTCGCCTGCAAGAAATTGAACTTGATGCAGTTTTTTTGAGATCGTAATGGGTTTTCAGATTCGAGTCACTCAGCTTTTCGTCATTCATATCAACGGGGAACAAATAGCTGTTCATCATTTGACTGGCAACTGAGGTAAATGCCATGACCACTACTAATCTTAAGCTACAAGGACAACATAGAAATAGAGAAAAATACTTCTTAAAGGACACTGCACAGCAATTTTTTTTCTTTGCATCATTTATTTCATTTCAATGCCCTGTAAAGAAGAAATGGCAACATAGGCTTATTTGTAAATCAGTGTTAAATGCTCGCTTAAACCTACCAAGTGATGGTCCCACAGTGAGCATTGAACACTACAAAACTATATCATCAGCAAAAAAAGTCAACATTTGCATCTATAAACTTGTTTTTCAGGCCATTGACATGAACACCCCTGATATGCAGTAAAGAACCAAGATGCTACGTCTTTGCTGATGTCTGCTGACGATTATATATTTAGAAGTATAGAATTTTAGTATGATCGTCTGTATTAAATGCTCCCAGAATCTTTTTTAATTGTGGTTGCAGTACATTATAAACTTCATCCCCAGTGAAAAAGGTGAAACTTGGAATATGATAAAGGCTGACAGAAGTATTGAATTGGAATGGCTCAAGGATCGAATGTTGTGTAAGTCTGATTATCCACTTTTTGCTGTCTTCAAAGCTGAGATCTGAAACATAATTTGACCAACAAACTGACAGTTTTTCGTGTTTGAAAGTTTCTGCTGTGTCATTCTGTTAAACAAGGTCAGCAGCTAAATAGAATCTAGAGTTCGCTGCCTTTTAATTTAGCAAAAAAGTTAAATAACATAAATCATTATTTTGCGGTTGTACTGTGTACTCTTCCTAAACTCTAATTGCTAATCCCATAATGTGGTTGTTTAGTCGTGATTAATTTTTGTAAAATACTACCTAAACCATTAATATAACAAGTGTTTAAATGCTTCAATGCAAAGTACAGTTATTGATGAGTAAAACGCAGGAAGGTGGAAAAGAAAATAAAAGCCCAACACTTTTCATCATTGTGGCAGAAAGCAGTTCATTCTACACTTTGATCAATAATGTTGTAAAAAGGAGGCTTCAGCACAGCGTCTAATTAATGAGAAACTGAGGAGTGTATTTAGACTATATGAAATATGTTTTTGGATAGATGTTGTGAGGAGAATATAAAAGGAACATTTATTTTGAACAAATTACCAAGTTTGAAGAAATGGACTGAGAAAATTCAACGAGCAGGGTAAAGCAGGGTAAAGTGACAATGCCTTGTCAATCTGCAGATATATATGTAGAGAGAAAAAAGAGAATTCTAGGAGAGAAAGTAAAGTGAAAATAACTGCAAAGGACAGAGGTAGTGGGAAGAAACTTGGTATTTGAACCTTAAACATCTGCAGTTGTATCTTTTAGTGTTTGGATGGAGTTTATATTTTACTGATTTGTTGTTGTAGAAAGAAAAGGTGTTGTTTGTTGAAAATACTGCTGCTTTTAAAGTTTTTCACCAAGCTCATACAGGAAATAAGTGAGCAAGTTTCACAGTACACCCGGAATTAGTAACATCTGAGATTAATTTCTCACAAACTGTCATTAAAACGGTGTTAATGCCATTGTTTTCTGATGGTGTGAACAATGCCCATCTGATTGGGGAAAACGGTTAATTCCATGCACCGGAAAGAAAAAGAGAGCAATGACTTTATTTTTTAATGACTTTATGAGTGTGAAAACACAGGCAGGTGGCAAGGTCTCATCAGTCATGTGGCTTAAACCTTAAAATAACAAGAAGTTAATTTTAATTTGCTTGCCTCTTCTATATAACAGATTTGGAGCTTATAATGTTATTGAACTCAGTCTCCCATAACTTTCAGAAAGGATCTCAGTGTTCTCTCTGCAGTTTGGACTCCAGTTCAATGAGTTGTTTTCTTTGTAAATTTCATATTGGAAAAGAAAAAAAGGAAAAAGTGGGTTGCTGGAGTCCTTGATGGGCTGTTCACCGAATGTTTAAACAGTGCGGTGAAGAAGTAAGTTATGCATACCACTAAACCTGACAAAATGCATGGTAGATTATCTTATCAATCATTTTTTATGGGGACATTTTTATAATCTTCTTACTACTGTACTCTCTTTTCACAAGCTCAATCTATTTTTCAATTTCCCTGAAAAGATAGTAATCGGAAAATATATCCACCTTCTCACCCTGCTATTTTACTACCTATAAGAAGCCATTATCAGCGTGTTTAGAAAAGTTGTAATGTTGTGAACTGAAGTGAGTTTTACATGTAAAATCGGTCCTGTAACAGCGCTATTCCTCTGACTTGTGATTGTTGGAGAAACGCTGTGCACTGCAGCCATGTTAAGTTCCCCATCGCCGCTACCTCCAGGCTCGGTTCCTCCCCACTGAGAAACCAGAACAAACCCTGTATTTCAGTTGAAAGTGAAGAAAATGGAGAGAGACATTTATCTCGACCCTGACTGTGCCTCGATCTGTTTAGTGGTCGCTTCTCATGGACAGACGGTACAGAAGCATTTCACTGCTCTGGACAAAGCTCAAAGGGACTTGAGGGCCCCGAGGCTTTCCCGAAGAGGAATGACAAACCCAAGGTGGCGAGCTGAAAGTCAATCCATCAGTCGAAATGAATCTCCAGTAGCACTTGTGTGGACACAGGAGATAAAATGGGGGGAAAAAAAAGCATTATTGTAACATTGGATTGAGGGCAGCGGGGGAAAAACTGTTCATCCGAGCGTTAAACTTGGACCAGGCAGGATTTTCTTGGCAGTGGGAATTAGTCACAAACCCTGTTTCGGTGCACAGATGAGCCGTGTTTAATGGCCATATCGAGTCTGTAATTTGCAAATGCCAGGTTACTTCGTTTTATAAAGTGGTAGTATGTAGGAAATATTACTGTGAATTCAATTAATTCCAGTGGAGTTTCTTATGGGGACGAAGTAATCAGCGCTCTCTTTTGCATAAAACTTCACCGTTAACCGCTGAATCGTGGATTCTTAGCAGGCAGTACTGAGAGGCTGACCTTTCAGGAAACTTGTACAAATGTATTACCAGAGCTGATCACCTGGTAGATTTAATCTATAAAACCTTTTTCAAACAACTGCACTCAGAGTGATTTTTGTGTTACTGTAAATACATAGGAATGTACTCATGCACTTTTTTGAACATTTGTCTGTGTGTTGAGTTTTAGCTATAGGATATTACGTCGTTGCAGCAGAAACCTTATTCAAGACAAATGTCCTCCTGAAGACATGACAAAATCTGTTTTTCCCCACTTGGAACTTTTCCACTTCCTTGTTACTTGTGAATGAAGCTTGGTGAAACTGAAGTGAAACGCGGGGCTTCCATGCCTTCATTTTGTGTAGAGCTTCATCCAACTCGGAGCAGCAGGGTGCTGGAGACGATCCCACTTGACTATGAGCAAATGGCAATTTAGTGTCGCCAATATCTACACAACTAAAAGGAACAGTTTGGTGATGAGAGAGGAAGAGTGAACTCCGACTGCACAAAGTGAGAAGCATTGAACAGTAAACCGGTGCAAAGCTGCGGATCCGGGTGGAATCCCTCCACAACGTCAGACAGGCTAATTGGTGTAGAAAATATTGATTATAGCTTCTTTAACAGAACACATAAATGGCCCATAATGAAGAGAATGGTTATTCAATTGCTCTGTTTGTATCTCTCATGTTACATTGCTAAATAATGTTAGTAATACCTGAAAGTTTTATTTGTATTGAGGCATATTTTCGCGATGAGGTGTACCATTATACCACAACAATCTCAGATTTACTGCCGGGCTCTATGTGGTTCATCCTGCCATTGATTTTCTATTGGAGCACATTGTGTCTGTGTGGTGGGGGTTGTGCTGGAGTCTGAACCTGCACACAGCAGTCAATAGCCCAGAAACACCCTGCAGAGCACCTGGAAGAACATGGCTTTGTTGTTCAGCAAAGAGAGAAGGCTGCAGCTTTTCATTTACCCACCAGTTTGATCTTCTTCTCTTAAAAACAAAAAAGATTAAAATCCTAAACTGTCTTGAATTCATCCACCAGCTGAGGTGATACCAGTTAAGAACAGTGGCAAGAGATCATTGTTTGGTCTCCATCTGTGTACACCCTCCATTCTTTAACTTGTGCCATTGCCACACGCTTGTCAACCTTTCAGAATATCTCCACCCGAAGTCTCTGCTTGATAATCCAGTCAGGTGTGGACTGATCCTCCTGTAAACCGCAAGGTAATCATGCCATTTGCCGCATCAACAAACTAACCAGCGGTGACTACACACAAACAAATCTAAAAAAAAAAAAAAAAAAAAAAAGCTGAGAAGCCACATTATAACTGGGTCTAAGCATGGGAATCTCTAAGGTGGAGGGGGTTGGTGAGTAGAGATAGAAAGAGGGAACATGGTATAATACGGGCTGAAGAAAAGGAAGTTGGATTGTGGCACGGTGAGCCAATGGAAAGTGGAAGAGTGTGGGAGAAAGAGAAGGAGTGAGTGAGAGGTAATGAATAGCAAATCAGCTCCTTTATAAAACTCCTGCTTTCAGTGTTCAATCAGAGTAGCCCGGATTGGCAATTTTCCTCCGGCACAATAGTGCAGGCCCAAGAGGACCCTGGCCTCAGTTCAGAGAGGGGGAAAGAGAGAGGAAGATAAAGAGGAAGGAGAGACCTTGCCAGTACCCAACCCTTCCAACCTGGTGTTCTGTCAAGTTTGGCAAAAACAGTGCAGACAACAGGAGGCACTCAGTATAGTAGCTTTGCCCTTTGACTGCGTTTTTCTTTTTTTTTTTTTTTTTTTTCCTTCTCGTATTTCTTTTCTTCATTGATGTATGAGGTAATGAGAGTGAGCCTGTGAAGGAGCGCCGGCTTCACCCCCGCTACACTCATTTGCATAGAGGAACTCCCCGTTTCCTCCTGTGATGAGAAATAGCCTCAGGGGTGGAGAGAACGGGGAGGAAGAGGCAGACTTCGGAGCAAAAATGACTGACAGTATGTTCACCCTGTGTATACTTCTGGGTCAATGAAACACCTCTTTTTTTTTTTTTTTCCGCTTTCATGTGCATATGGATGCACATCTCCTGTCTCGACGCCATTCTCCTTGAAATGGATGTTCATTAGTTCAGGGCCGGTTGCAGACCTTTGATAAGAATTGTGATTGCGATGATGAAACAGTGGTGTAACGTGTGAATTTCGTTGCCTCTCAGAAAGAAACGCAGCGGTACACGAATGTTGCGTGGTTTAAGTCTATACGAGGCGGCTAATGCGGCGTGGATCGTACAGCCGAGCGCTGCGCACGTGTCTGAAGTTGTACACGTTCATTATAGTGTGTGTCTGTAATCTGGACTGCATGCATTTTTAATGTGTGCGCATCATTCCACACACACACGCACACAAAGGTCCGGACATGCACGCACAAATTACATTACACACACACCACCATAAAAATGTCATTGCAGAAAAACAAAGACACAAAGCAGAGTGCGCAGAAATCAAAGTGTGTGCAGTAATTACGTTACAGACAGAAATATCATGCACACCCAGTTAAAGTCTTACACACACACACAGATCGGCGCACGCACAAATTTGATTAGTCACCCAAATATCCTCACATCCACTCAAAGCGGTGTACACAACCATCTTTACGAACACCCCGACGCTGTGTTACTCAGACGACCTCCTGCGCAAATCTAAGAACACGCAAGCTGATCTGATTACTGAAACGCGCACAAAAAAAAAAAATCATTAGTCGCGTACGAACCTGGTTAAACATAGACAAATAGAGCTTCACACATAAAAACGACCCACAAGCACGCACCAATCATTCTGCTGCTATAATACCCCCATAAGTCTAGATGGAGGGAAACAGCTTCTCTGTTAAGATAATTGTTATTGTATGACACGCCAACTAAAATTGGAATTGAATTGCTAATTAAAAGTAAACTGAGCATGAAAGAAAAAAAAGTCACACATAGCTAATTTGGTCCAGCCTAATAAGACACTTGATCATACTGTTTAAACGTTTATGCTATTAATTTTTCCCGGACACAGTTTTCTCTCCATTTAAACTGTGGTGGTTACATAAAAAAAGGGTGGGGAGACAAAAAAAAAAAAAAAAAAAATGTCCTAATTGCCTCTATAAATTGAGATGAAGTGCTCCACAGTGGGCCAAACAGTTGAATGCCTCGACTGGGCACGACAAAGAACCGAAAACAAACACACACGATCACGCATTCGTGCAGACACAACGCCTAACTGATTTTTTAAATACGTTTTTTTTTCCACTTATACGACGACCCCCTTCGCTTGCATGCATGTGCGTAATGCACGCTTTGCGCGGCACGCCGCGTGGCGAGCATCAAAAGCCACTCTCGGGAGGAATAATTACGCTGGACAGCAGAGAAGGGGGGAATCCAGATGGACTTGGCAGGGCCGTGCAGAAACCTGCTGCCAGTGTATACAAGTCAAACCTGCCTCCTCTCGTCACTCCGCGCCGCCCCAGTCCGTCAAACGGCAACCTCTCCCTCCGCATCAAGTCGCTTCAGGCCGGCCAGCAAACTGGAGAGAGAAATCTCGGCACACAGAAGCTAATGCTGGCATGGGCGCCCAGTGCAGGAAAAGCCAGAATTATCACCAAATTGTGCAAGTTGGAAAATAAAGAATGAAAGGAATTCAACAGGGGTAATCAAACATAATGACTGCCATTGTGCTGTAATTGCTATGGATGTCTGTTTTTATGAATTTCCTCTCCTCTCTAATTTACTGCTGACGCAACCTAAAAAGTTTGTCCTTACTCCTTTTTTTCTGCCTTTAAAAAGTCTCTCTGTTATGTTGTACACCGAATAAGACGAGGCTTTTATTCCATTATGGAACGTTCAGAAATGGAGCACTCCTGACGTGCCAATGCTGTTTTTTTTTTTTGTGTGTGTGTTCGATGTTGTACCGGAGTGAGGAGAAAACTCATAGAAATAGGAAATGTAAAAAACTTTTACTGCTCAGTGTTTTCCCATACTGTCATATGAATGAAGACTTTTAACTCTTTATAGAGAAATAAATCATATTTATGCAGCTCATTTTTTAATATACTTATGTACGCATAGTATATTCATTTTGGCATATCCGAGCACATGTGATTCCCTCTTAAGGAAATAACTGAACATTTATGCTTGCTTTTACTTATCTGCAGTGATGCCAAGCCGGAAAAGTTGTGCTACCTCTTAATTCCTTTTGCTAAAGCATACTAAGGAGAAATTCATGCCGATTGACTGTAAAATGAGCTGAAAATGCATCTTTTTTGAAACATATAACATAAATTGTTGGGGTTTTTTTCGGTGAAAATATGGCTGCTGCAAAATAGAAGATGCTCTTGAGGGAAACTGGCTGAGCGGCTGCATGCAGCGGACATGGAGGGCCAGTCATCAGGAGTGATAAGACTGCATCAATAGTCAATTGACTGATTATTCAAATTTAAATAACCGCCGCACATGATGTGAATTGTGTTGCCACGAGGCGGAGTTCACAGGGAATTTTTCCGATGGGTGTAGTGCAGACGTGACCGTTTTCATTAAGTCTGACGGTTTCTGGGTGTGAATGGTAATCAGCCTTGCTTTTTGGACAAAAGGTTAAAAGTTTTTTTTTTTTTTTTTCTTCCCCCGAAGTCTGTACAGTGCTCAGCCGAACACCACGATCCATTTCTCCGGACAGGGGGAGCAAGCAGCTTAGATGGGGGTGCGAGTATGTGAGGTTACTGAGGATGCTGTGCAGCTGTCCTCGCACAACTCAGATAATGGATGCCCCCCCACGGACCGGAGCACAAACCAAGAAACCCACGGCTTGAACAAAGGGAGCCTGTAGATTTGGACCGCGATGACGTCTGGTAACGAAGCGTCTGTTGGGTTTTCAGGGGTGTGCAGAATCGGCTCATGGTACAGTCACATACGTGGCACGTTGCTTGCATTCGGCTTTAAACGACCTACATTTCAAACTAACTATTTAAAGCGTCGGGAGACTAAATGCATAATTTGGATGTTATGTCACATTGATATTCAGAGCATGAAATGCCTCCAAGACAGATTGGACCGTACCAGTCGCTCAGGACCCGTTTGAGTCACTCTAAATATATTCATGTTCAGGCTGCAAGTTAGGATTATTTTTTAAGTATTTGTGTTTTTGTTTTTTTTTCTTTAATTTTGATTATTTGTTAGATTTGTTTAACTTTAAATGGCTTTTCTTATTGGAACAATTTATCCGTAAGTAAGTTGCATTGTGTGAAGTTTGTGCAAAAGTTAGGACTTCTCTGGCACACAAGCAAAAAGTCACTCCTGCAGGCAGGTTTGCAACACCTGTCAACTTCAGTGAAAATCAACATAGGTAGAACATGCAATCTGCAGACAGACCAGCCATGGCCCGGAAACAAATTCTTGAGTTTCGTGTGATCCAGTAGATACTTTCCTAATTGTGAGTGGTTTTCAAAAGCCCCCCTTTGATATTTGACTTGTGTGCATTGATTTAAGTCCGAAAAAAGGAAAAGAAAGAATCGAAGACGCAGCAACATGCATGGGATCACATCGTTTTTTCACCGCTCAACAGGGATTTATTGTTAGAGCTCAGTAACTCGCTCCTGGTTTTTACCAGTTCTGCTCTGTAGGGTTTTGCTGAAAGGCAGAATACACACGGTTAAAGCATGTAGCACACACACACACACACACATATCTACAATTTACCGTCACCAATTAACCAAACACGCTCAGAACAAGCAGACTCTTCTGAGGCCGAGGTTTCTTGTGCTAATCGCTGTAAACGGACAAAACACAACCAAAAATTGTGAAATTTCTCGGATTGATCAAACCGGTTCATTATTTCAGCTCTAGTTTCTATCATCTCTTTTGCATTTCTTTCAACTGGGAAACTTCCCTCGCTCTGCCCGTCTCTCTCTCTCTCTGCACCTTCTATCATTTACTTCCTAACTGGCACCATGGGGATTCCGCTGTGCTTTATGTGCACAGCATCCTCATTTATGTATTGACCACATGTTTTGGCCACATGTACGTGTCCTCTTTCTGCTATCAGCGGGCCCCATATGGATCCCTGCAGGATGGACACACAGATGGACACAGTGGGGCTCCGCAGCCGGCCTGGCCGACACGCCGGCCTCTCATCTCATCAGACCCCCTCGCAGAATGGCAGCACATCACACAGTCACATCAGGACGATTTCCCATTTATCCACCAGAAATGAAATTATTTAAATGCTAATTTGCCTTAGCCTCGTATTTGCTCTGGTTGTGTGCCTTTCGAACTAATTAACATCCGAAGTTGGTTGATTCAGTTACCACTCATCCATAGAAAAGGACATAAATAATGCTTTTAGAATTGCACGTCAGTGATTTAAAAAAAAGCTTCCAAACAAAGGTCAATATCATTAGGTTTACGTAAGTAAACACTCACTTCATTTGTAAGGGTAGATTGCATTATTTAAGATTGATTAATTTGATAAAATATGTCCACAACAAGGATTTTTTGCCCTCCAACGAGGTTTGCGCAGTGAATTATTAAACCCTCATGGTTTCGTAAAGCGCTGTGGCGGTGAAAATTTAAAAAGATAAAAGATTAGAAAAGCAGGGAAAATATATCAAAACTTGGAGCTCTTGTGTGGTGATAATAACCAAGGGATCCAATTCCATCTCAAACAGACTGTTTGAAGATCAAAGCTGCGACTTTATCTCCAAACTAAGTTGAAAGCGTCCGGAAAAGGGGCACGGCGAGCCGCCCTCCACACGCGGCTCCTTGCCGCTTCGGTGACACTGTAACTATCAAATGAATTCAGTTACATATCTATATACAGAATGTAATGTTCCTGTCCCGACTGTATGTGGCTTATCAAAATAACGGAGAGATTAGGAGACGTGTAAATGTGGAGATGACTTTGGGAGGTGAGAAAAGACACTTTTCATTTGAAAGACTCACTAAACTATTGAGTTTTAAACATTTAGGCTTTGAGCTAAAAATCTTTTATTCCCTTTTTGCCTCAATTATTTAGACTTTTTAAATTATTTACCTCTTATTGTTTTTTTCCCTTTCTTTTGTCTTTTGTTTCTATCTGTATAAATGATGCTGTAAAGCTGCTTTGTATCAATATATGTTTGAAGTTGCGGTTTTTTTGACCGCTGCGGGAGCCTGCTGGGTAATGTGAGGACGAGTCTGTTAATGTTTCATGTGTTTTCTTTGTGATGTAGGAAAAACGAGTGTTTTTTTTTTTTTTTTTTTTTTTGGAAACAAAAAGAAAAGAGTATCAAACGATATTTTTATACTTTGATTTGGGACCTGCAGGATTAAGAGCGGTGAAACTTTTCATCCATGGCTTGTCGTATTCTTTTTATAAATACACTATATTATCATATTTACTGTCTTGGTATGTGATTTAAATACTGTATTATATTTTATGTTATAGAATTATCAATATTTCTGTTTGTACAGTTTGCATACACATACAAGTGTGAGTGGAGTGCTGGGAGGGGGTCGAACTAGCGCAGAGTGAGAACATGCAAAACTCCACAATCAAAGGCCATAAAGGGATATTCACTTTTGGAATAGCAAGAGCCGTTGACTCCGCCACATCTTTAACTCATCCATCCATCCAGCTTGTAATGCAGCTAGTTAAACAGTAAAAAAAAAAACACTTGTTATTCTCCAAACCTTTCAGCCACAGCTGTAAACATATGTTGAGTTGATTGAATCTCCCAATTAGGCAAACTCGCACGTTTAGCTTATTACTTCAAATCTGGAGGTGCATAATGAGACGCGTGAACCTGCAAATCCTCCGAGTTTCGGAAAGTTATGCAAACTTGCATAATTCAACAGTGAAATGCAAAAAAAAAAAAGAAAGTCACAATGGGGAATACGGAAAAGGTAAAACAAATCTACATACGTCTTTTAACCCCGGGTCGTTTTTTTTCTGCAGCTAATATAAATTGACATTGATCGCCTGAGTCGAATCCGTTGCTCCCTGTTTGAAATGCACCCATGTGGGGCTTCTGTGTTCTCATGCGTCTGACAGGAACTTCCTTCTTAACTGATTGAAGTTGGAGCTTTAGCTGCTCGTTGCAGAAAAATTGTTAGAAGAAATTACAGTCACGCTTCCTGAGAAATGGTTTTGCAGCCCCCCCCCCTCCCCAAAAAAAAAAAAAAAAAAATAGAGAAGCATTGTTTATGTTTTCTGGAGCTGGTGTCTGTTTGTGATTAAGCATTAGTTAGCCATATGCAGCGCACCTCTTCTGCGCTTCATTAGGAGCTCAATTTATTTCATGTTTTAGGTGAAAAAGCACTCTCGAGATTAATTTCGTGGAGTGTTGTGAAACCTTAATCATTTATTTATTTTCGCGGCCCGAGGCTGAGAATATTCCTCTGCGTTTCTGATGTATAGGTGTATTAGTTTACTTCCATTTTAATTGTTGGGAGGCCAGACGTTTATGAATATTTTGTGCGCAATTAACACCCCATGCAGTGTTGATGAAACATTTCGCCAAATTACAGAGGATGGATCATGTTTTAATCACGTCTCAGTTTATCCTAGCAATGCTGTGGAAACAACGTGTCGACTTTTAACCGTATTTGGCTCGTTACTCCTGAAAAATACGGTCCACAGGTGTTGAGACGGGACTTCTCCTTTTGTCCTTTGGCTGGTCGGCCCGTCGGGCCGTCCTCCTGCCCTGCCCCCTTGATCTCTGCCCCTGTAGGTGTGCAGACACCGCAACTCTTTATCTAAAAAGTAACGACCTCTGGTTTTCAGCCATTGTCCCCGATGAGTCCTTTAACAAGGCCAGCGTTTGGCACCGGAACCGCGCTCGTCCCCGGTGGGAAGGAGAGAGGGAGCAGACCTCTGGCTGTCGGGATAATTGGCGAAGGCACCTGGATCATACAGCAGGAACGACAGGCTGACATTCATTACCTTTAATAGTATTTCCTCCATCACTCTGTCACCATCTCCCTTCGCTCGGTTTCTCGCTGCCGTGCACTCTCACTCTTTTGTTTGTGTCTTTGCCCTCATCAGCCCTCCCACCGCCGTCCTGTGGGTCACCACTCAATGTCTGGCTGCCATTGTTATCCTTGGCACCTGGGAGATAAAGTCACTCCTGATGACTGATGACCACGGGTCCGACGCAGGGATGAGCAGCGGTTTGTAATGATACAGATATGCCTTTTATTTTATTCCGTCCTCAAGGCTGTGTCTGTACAGCCGTGTCAGGTCGCAGCCTGGATCAGCAGTAACATTATGAAGTGCATCATAAAAGTCCTTGTAAATAAAGCAAATGTTCTTCCAAGCTGCGCCCACTGAATAGACCTTGAAATTGCCGAGTTCTTAAGATGAATAAATGGGACTTTCATCAGCCCTGAGTGCGGACACAGCCGAGGACTACCTGGCTGAGGTCTGAGGGCCTTTTTATTTTTTTTCTCTTCTTCTTTCTTTTTTGTGCAGAGTTGTTTGTGATTCTGGAGCACATAACGACCAGCTGTGGGCATCAGTCTCTGAGCTTCTCAGGGACCTCATTGGCACTCTAAACGATCTCATTATGACACTTTACAGATGCCACCTCGGCCACTTGTGAGGATTGCCCTGCAACACTCCGCTCCTGACAGTCTGGCCACGGTCAGGGTCCAGTCGGGGACCTGGAGGCCGAGGGGCCGGCGAGAGAGAGGAGCCAGGCTGAGACTGTGCCGCCGAAGCTATGCATAAAATATCATCATCCCTCCTCTAGTACGGGGCCATCTCAGGTTGTTTTGCAAAGTACCGGGAATGAAATGTAAAATTCAGTCATAAATGGGCTTGCAAACAGGACCGAGAATTGTATTTATTGAAAAAGTGGTGTAGTGTTTGTAAAGCGCAGCCTCATTATTGTAAAAGAATAGCTAAATCAGTTCTCTTGTCCTGTGCACAGTATGCAGTATAGAACCGCTGGCTGTTAGCCAAAAGCATTATTGTAATAATTTGTGGTGAATCATGTAAAAACATTTCGTTGCATTGTGGGATATTGATTTAACCATTTCAAATCACCTCTATGAAGCGTTCAAGATGGAGTCCGGCCACAAGTTAGTGAGGTGGAAATGCAACTTCAGTTTAAAAAAAAAACAAAACAATTGATGCCATACAGACTGAGGGAAATCACTGACTGAGCAAATTTATTTCTCAAACTCATTTCAAAACAGTCAACTCAGTTGTATAATGTGACACAGTGGAGCTGCGGCTAGCATTCCTGCATGGATGCATGTTCTACCTGTGCATGCATGAGTTTGGTTTGGGTATTCTGGCAATATACTATCACAGTCCAAGTACATTTCTTTATCCTTTTGGTGCCAGGAAACCAGAGAAAACCCACAAACGCACAGGGAGAACATGTAAATCCTACACAGAAAAGCTCTCTAAGTCCAACCAGAAGAGTCGGTTTGTTTAGGAACACCTAAATAAAGAAAACGGCACAGAATCACTGCTCATCAGCCGTGCTATAGCCAAAAACCTGAGAGAAAAAAAAGCACAGCAGAAAGTGATTTTCTGCAGAGCTTTGACACTAATATTTCATGTTTATCTGTCTGAAACAAATAAGCAAAAAGCTAAAAAAAAAACACACTGGTTCAATAACGAATGGCATTCACAATGCACTGCAAATAGCAAAAATAATGAATGAATTATTTGAGATGATGAAGCCTGAATTCTTTTCATTTGTTGATTTCATTTTGTTGGAACTTTTTTTATCATCTGTGTTTCAAATGTTAATTAGCTGTAAATATGAAGCCTCCCAACCAGCTGTGATAAACACCTCAAGCAAAGCAAAATGAAATTGATAGTATTTTGTCTTCAAACGGGCTTTTATTTCGAACCTTTCTTTGTGCAGTGGATATCACATTTGCCTCACAGTGATAAGACTGGTTTGAGTCCAGGTTCAGGGCTTCTCTGTGTGGAGTTTGCATGTTCTCACTGTGTGTGTGCTCTAGTTTTCTGACTTCCTCCTGAGGTGTTTGTTCTCTGTGCGCCACCTCTAGATTCCTAATTTTACTAAATAGGTATAATCAATTAGATGCTGAAAACAGATTAGCAACTAAAAATTGTATGAGATATTAATGGGAATTGGAGTTTTAATAAATCCATATTGTCAAAGGATTGAATAAATTATAAACCTTGATCAAGCTGAAGAAACAAATGAAAGAAAAATACATTTTACATCAGTGGTTGTTTGAATTCTGGTGACGGAGGCTCAGTGCTGCAGTTTTATAATCATTTACCTGCAAAACATTACATGCAACATTTATTACTGTCATGTTTAATCTCCCCCAGATGTCTGAGAGAAAAACATGGAAGAGAAGTCATAAATAATTGGAAGTTAATGCAATATTGCCCATTTTTTACATTAGTAACTTGCACCCTAAGATGTTTTAATAGAGACTGGTTTGCAGGGCACAGCCTGACAGATTCATTTACTTTCTCTGTAGATGATCTGGTGTTGCCTCGGCTGCTGGTCTTTGCTGTTTTCCGGCTACATTGTTCAGAGAGTTTAGAGAAAACGTCTTGTTGACTTGTTGAAAAGGGAAACGTTTTTTTGGGGCCATAATCAGCACATTTTCTTTCAGTGTTTATATAGAGCTAAAATGTGTCTTCTGCTGACTTGACCAACACGTGCTGCATCTGTTCAGCGTGACTTCTTCTCTTTCTGCTTCTTACTGATCTAATGTGGAACAACTGAAAATGAATTCAGCGTTAATTAGGGTATTTTTTTTTGTACGGGGCCTTTCATAATAATGCTTACTATTCCCCTTGGTGACTTGGTGCGTCACAACACGGAGATGATCGGCGTCACGTTCCAAATTAATTATGCAATCGCGCTGAAAATAGGCGAAGGTTGAGGTCGCGACCCCATAAACCGCGGAGGTATTTTTAGGAGATGGGTCCCACCGTTTCCCGCGAGGTAATCTTCTCTGACATTTACAAGCAATCAAACCGTTAGTCATCATCTTATCGGCACATGCTCAGCCCCCATCAGGAATTCACTTTGTGATGCAACTGCAAATTTTCCATACATTAGCATAAATGTTTCTTTGAAATCCTTTTGTTTGGTATTTTCCCTCCAGTGAATGATGGCCTATATTCTTCCACTGATTGCAATCTGAACCAACTCCTTCGGTAAGAATATTAATGGATGAGCTCTTAATTCACTTAGGTCCTGATTTGCAACGACTCGGTGAGCCCGAACACCAATAAGCATATAAACAGACAATGTTATTGACAGTATTATTCAGATGTCGATACGCTTTGAATGTCGTGCCAATACAGCCTTTACACTACATTTCTTCTTCCTCTTCCTGACACTGTCAGATTTATAAAAAAAAAAAAAAAGCGTCCTCATTTATTTCAGAGTGACTAAATACAGCACACTTCTGCCCCGTATTTAACCGTTTCCCATCAATCACCATGTTTCAAACGTCGCTCTCTCATAGGACTCATAAGTGTATTTTTCTTGCACTCATATTGATTTAGATAACACATAATTGATCATTTGGGAGACACTTAAGACTTGACTGTTTCTAGTTCTTCTATAGGCAGTTCAGCCGCATCGCCCCGATTTTCATTCATTACAAACACGATTTAACCTCCAGGGATTTTCCCAAGATCGAGACGGAAAAGTACTGAAATAATGGGCTTTGCAAAGAAAAAAAGAAAAAAAAGTGTTGGAAACTTCAGTGTGAAGAAAATCAACAGATGAAAGAATTTTTCAGATGAAAGAGGAAAAAGCACAAACTGCCTCTCTTCTAAGATCCTTCTTGAATTAAACATGTATATGTGTAGTGTGTTTGTGTCAGTTTTAATGCACTTTGTGATGTTTGAAATGATCCTAATGTTTCACAGAGCTGTTTTTTTTTTTTTTTTCCGATAGAAAAACATCTATGATCAAAAGCTTATCGCTCCTCTGTTGCCGATCAGATTGAGGCACAGTCGGAATTAGCTTCACAGCGCGACCCTGTAAAACCTTTTAATGTGACTGTTTGTATCTTCACTGTTTACAAAAAGGCTTTTCAAACTGTGGCATTAAGCTACAATTATACGACAAAAACCTTCACAATGGTGCAGCCGGAGCCACACGGGGGGCCGTGTGGCAGGAGGCGCTGATTAACGACCAGTTCTCACCTCTGCGCTGCCAAACCGTCATTTCGGTCCACCATTAAACTTATTTTCATGTCGATGTTCCTCGTAAATACATTTCACACAGCTTTGGGGGTTTTTCTTAAAGCATTTATTATGCTTTTTTCCTCCTCCTCTCTCTCTCTCTTTCGTTCCATTATTTCCATGCATCTTTGTTCTTGTGTCTGACACCATTCACCCACCAAGCGCTGTGTGCTTCTTTTTAATAAACTACATTTACTTGCAAATACATAGTTTGAGCTTAGCGTGGCTTTTTCAAAAACGTCGAGGTCGGCAAAGCCAAGAAACAAGTAGTTAGCACATTCACTGACCACCTGCTTTAACAGACTTGACCGATCGTGGCGTCGATCCAGCTTGTTTATCAGTCATGTTGGGCTTTAATTTATTTTATAAAATACTGGTTTCAATAATATTGAACAGTTACAGTGAGGATTGGTGTGTGGGAATTCACAAAATGGTTTATCATTCAGCTGTCTCAGAGAACTCCACATCAGATCAGCATACTAACCTCAGCGGTGTGCTTGAGCCAATATTTTTCTCTTTTTCCCATCATACCCGAGTCTCCAGCTTCCACCGGCAGTGTTTAAGAAGCATTGCGGTTTGTTGATTTGTTGACTGTTATCTTTAGTCATTTTTCTGTTCTTTTTAATGCTTTCTACTTCTGCCCCGTGGCCACCAATTATAAAAGTCTTCTATTTTACCTTTCACACTTATTTTCCAGTTTTATTTGTGTGTGTATCGGTGATACATTGTGCAGCCCTACTTTACATGGTCCCGGTGCCAGGCAGTCAGCTCAACTTCTAGAAAAATTCCAAGCGTGAGCGACTGTGGAAAGGAAAAAAAAAAACTCCCTTTAACCGAGAAGACGCCGCTGCAGAACCAGGCTCAAAGGTGCAAGTTTTCTTCTTTTCCAACGGGGTTTAGAGGAAACGAAACGGAGCAACAAGAAAAGCTGTTGACATGAGGAAGAAGGCTAATCCACTTGCTGCAGACCTAATGGGGACAGGAGGATCTGATCATGAACTTCCACGCTCAGAGAGCCCGCCGTAAGCTACAGAGAGGAGCGAGCTCAGACTTACAGGAGGAAAACAATATCTGTGGCATGTAATCACGACTCATGAATGCTGCCGAGGTGGATGAGAAAAGAAGCTCATGTGTGAGGTTCCTGCGAGCGCCGCAGCTTCCAGGAAGGTGCTCATTAAGTTAATTTGTCTTTTAAATTGCCTCTCGGTGTGTGTGTGCGTGTGTGGGGTTATCTGTGTGTGTGTGCTGGGTGATGAACTGGGAACCTGTCCAGACCAGACCCTGCATTTCACCCTGTGTCAGCGGGGATTTTTCTTTTTTTTTTTTTTTCCCAGTCTCCTGTAAACCTGTCATGATGGGTGCAGAAGATGGATGGATTGATGGTTTTCATCAGAGCTGAAGTTATTAGAAAACGTAGAAGCGCACATTTGTGCCGATCGGCTTCAACTCTGTCAGCCTGTAATTTTTTTAGATCTTTTCATTGAGCGCACATCAAACTTGGACCAAGCTTAGTCCGACCATTCTTCAGGACTGTATAGGTTTTAATTCACAGCCAGCATGACAGGTAGGCGTTTCCAGATTGAACAATGCTTTCAGAATGTTGTTATAAAAGTGACCTGTGAGGTTAAGCACAGCTCCCTGAACTGACTTTGTATTGGTTAATAGACCGAATGGGAGGAAGGGGCGACGCCTCTACAACAATGCTGCTGTCTCGACACTCACATAGAATAAATATCTGTCTCCTGAAAAGTGTTTAATAGGCAACGCCTTGACACTGTCATGGGAGAAACTCAGTGACACTTGTGACCAGGAGCGTGGAGCCTCCCCAAGGAGGACATCCAGCCAGCAAACACTGCTTCAAAGCGGAATTATGATGAAGGAAAACTGATGGACTTGAAGTGTTTTTGTTCTGGAGGCTTGTAATTACAGCCAGGAGAGACGGAGAATAATTATTCGAGCCGTGTCCATAAATGATGGAAGGGTACATGAAGAGAAAATGAAAATCAGAGAAATTATCCACCTCTCAAAGGGAAGGGATAAAAGACTTGTGGAGATTTCCCTGTATGTTTTTTTTCTTGTTTGGAATAAAAGGAATCGAAGAGCAGGGGCTTTTCTTTATTCCCTCTATCTCTCAGCTGCTTAAATCTTCATTTGTCTCTCTCTTTCGCTTTTTTCTGCTCTCTTTTCCATTCTCCCCTTTCGATCTTTCCTCCTTCCTCTGCCCCTCTCTGACTGCATTCCAGGCTACTCGGGGCAATTACAATTTAAAATGACAAAATGGAGATCATCACCATGTCACGAGATCAAGTGAAATGAAATGGCCCATGGAAAAAGCCGACGTATGCTAGTCTGCAGCTGTTCTCCGTGCACGAACGGGAACAGCCATGCAGCGCGCATCCTTGTTGTGCATTGTCTGTGCAGAGCTCCTAACCATGCACGACATCTGCCCGCTACACTGTGCTCGGCATCAGAGTTTCAGAGTGAATCACCCTCAGATGGAGTCAGAGGTAATGTAGTGTAACAGAAGGAGGGTCGTCCTGGTCTGATCGTTTTCCCATCGCCGTTTCTCCCCAACTATCTCCCCCCCCCCCCCCCTCCGCATCCGCCATAGCAGCTGCCTTCCTCGTGCAGTAAAGTCAGCATTTTTTTTTTTCTTTAAGCCTGTGAAATATATCTGAATCCTGCATGCACTGCTCCTCGATAGTCATGATCCCTAAGCAGGATTTTATTCTGCAACTTTCCACATTCTGACTCCCTTCGTAGGATTTTCAGAATTGGAGCTCGTCATGAAATACACACACACACACACGCACGGTCTTGTATTTCTATCCTTGTGGGGACCGTCCATTGACTCCCATTCATGTCTAGCCCCTAACCCTGACCCTTACCCTAACCCTAACCCACACCACAACAAAGCCTAACCCTAAAGAAATGTTTTTGCACTTTTACTTTTTTCAGTAACAACAACATGGTCAAGAAAACACTGTTTCTCCTACTTAGGACCGGAAAAAGGTCCCCACAAGGCACGTCGTTTCACGTTTTGCTATCCTTGTGGGGACATTTGGCCCCAACAAGGATAGAAATACGAGAACACACACACACACACACACACACACACACACACACACACACACACAATCGCATCACACATCATTGACTTTTGTGCATTTTTGTGATGTTGAATTAGCTTTCTGTCTTTCCAAGAAATAAAAAGGTTTTATAAAGTTTGGCAATCTCTGGAGAGAAAGTGATATAGAAACTGTTTTGTTATTATTCAACACTCAGGTTCACAGAATCAACCTAATGCACCTTCCATATTACTTCTGTTTTAAAGACGTTTCAACCTGCTTGATTATGAATGCAACATTCAAACATGCAGCTGTTCTTCATGCGTTCTTCTGCTCACACAGAAATCGATGATTTCAGCGATGGCCGTCTATTATTTTGGCTTCTTCTTCTGCGAACGTTATACGACCTGATCCAGCCTGTTCATTTGTATATGGATGGATCTAAGTTCTTCTTACAGTAAATACCCAAATATCATTAGCATGCTGCTTCTTTTTATTAAGTCGAGCTGTGGGTCAATATGAAAGAGTGATTTTTTTTTTTTCTTCCACGCGCTGCCTGGCTCCTCATTGTTGAATGACGTTGGACCATTTAAGTGTATTTTTAATGTTTCATTCATGCCTCTTTGTTTCTGATGGTTTCCTGCAACCAGTTCCCTTGGGTCGATAATAAAGCTGCCTTTGACTGACTCATCCATTCACGGTGCAGCAACCCAGTGCTTTTAGCCATGTAGAGCTGATTAGAAATGGATACAAAGTGACCATTATAATGTGATTAAGGGTCTTTAGATGTTGCGTAATTGTTAGTGCTGGTGAGCACAACCATCTCTATGGTTTACAGAAAAAGTTAGCATAGAATAATACAAATTTGCCCCACGGACATTTGGAGAAAAAAAAGAATAAACACCACGTAATTGTTACTTAAAACTCATTTTTACAGCATGTTTAATATTGCTTGTGTTTTAAAACACCATTCCCGGTGGATGAGGGTAAATGTAGCATTAAAACCTGTAGCCGTTGCGTTTTACTTTGTTTTTGTTTCCCCAAATGACGAGTTACATTGCACTCAGTGATAGCACTGGGACTATAGCTTTCTCTAAGCAGAGCAGCTGCTTCTGTTAATGCTACACGATGCTATAAGCTCCATTGACTCATGGGAACAATGTTCGAGTGTCTGCAACCCGATGCACTTGGGCGTGCCGGCCAAGACATTTTGGAAAAGTTTAAACTGAGCATCAAAATTACATCCATCTGCAGTGTTTATAGGGAGCAGCTACAATATGCTAATGATGTATTGTTGTTGATATTGTCATTGAAATCAGATTTTTGACAGCACAGCTTAACGCATCTTCTCAATAACGTTCAAACCCGAATCTTCTCATGCATCCAAATCAGCGGTTTGGTCAAACCGGACCGCCGTGTTTTCCTCAGACAGCCTTTCTTAGCAGAGTAGCCTGTAGTGTGAGTGCTCCACATCTTTTTGCCTCAGCTTTAATTACACTATAGTCAGACAAGCCGTACCGGCAGCCACCCCCTCTTGACGCCATGCTGATCAATAAGTGGACCGACTCCAAAGCCATTGCTGCGTGTAAGGTATACGACCGGGGAGGGAGGGGAACGGCTAAGTGGAGAGGGGAGAAGAAATATGAGAAAACGGTCCGAGTGCCTACGTGTGTGCGCGGCTTTAATCCGTTCATTTATTTAGTCGTGTTTTTTTAATTACTATTAAAGCTAATTTAATCCACTGTGTTCGCTTTCAACCTCTAATTACAGAAATGTGCTGGGGTTTACTTTCCTTTTGCCGCACATTAGTTTCAAAAAGAGCTGTTTTTACTTTCCTCTTGTGCATTAGAATACAAAGTGTGAAAGTGCACGCTCTGCCTTCAGATGCGCAGCACAGACGGAATGAATCGCATCTTACTCGTCATGAAAGGTGTTTTTTTTTTTCCTCTGCCTTTTGAAAAAAAAAAAATGTATTTCTGATATGCGGATATAAACAGAGGCACTCTGGGGATGATACTGAAATGAACATGGTGGCAGAGTGCACCATTACTGTACCGAGGAGGGTGGGGGGGTGGGGGGTACGAAGCGAGGGACGAGAGACAGCGGACAGGGGAAGTGCGAGGACCGGCAGAGTGGAAGATTTGTGGAGACAGAGAGCAATATGGAAGGAGATGATTGAGAAAGATGGATAGGGAAAGATGAGAGACAGAGGAAGAAAAGGGGGGGGGGGGGGATGATTTAGAGACGGCGGGAGAAGGTGCGAAAGGAATGGAGCCCAAAAGCAGTGAAACACGGGGGGAAGAGCTAAGGAGCCCGCTGACAGGAATAGTATAGAGGAGGTGTCACCGTCAAGGGTGTCTCGATAAGAAGCCATAAAACACTCCCTTATTCTGCCTACTGTCACGGCATCGAGGCTGGAGACCACAAATAGAGGTGTGAGACGCACACGCAAACACACGCCGAGCACAGCCATGCATTAACGTCTGACTTGTGTTTATCTGGCAGTCTCTCGTCCTGCGAGTTTGGTTCAGCAGAAAGCCGAGACTAACTTCTCTCAGCTTCATACTTTGGTTTGAAGTAATTGAAGCAAAAATATATTATGATGCACAAGTCGATGGTTTGCTTCAGTGAGGCCGTTTGTGCCCCGTAGTGTAAATTTAATGGATGTTCAGGGATTATCATTCATTCAACTAACAAAACAATAATGGGCACAAACACTTTTCTTGATATTTAGGATTTCGACTTGTAGTCGTCGTTTCCTTATCTAAACTTTCCAGACTAATTAAAGGCGAATACTATCTGGTTTTAAACGTGGTGTATTTGATAAGGGCTTGTTTATGCCCGATAAAAACATGACAGAAGGCGGCACTTTGATTTTTCTGCTTCACTGAGTGGAAGTGTGAAATTCGGTTGTCTCTTTTTCTGCTCTTATAAGAGTGTTGATGAAAATTATTGCCTTGTATATGCCTTTATAAATATCAGGTTTTGATTTAAGAAATGCACTTTTCTGGTTATTTCTTCTTTCACAAGAAATTTCCTTTTTTGTTCCTGGCTTTGTTGAAAATAAATCATTAAACTGGTCATACGGTATATATACTTTTGGTCATAAAATTACGAATGCCTGTTCAACTGCAGTCAATCACATTTGTCCATGTACAATTTCAGCATCAGAGTAAGTTAAAACAAAAAAGAAAGAAGAAGTAATTAAGAGTCTTTAAACAAGGCGTCATTGTCAGTGTTAGACCTTCTGGTTTAAGTCTTATTAGAAACTGCTGATCTAGCGGGATGTCTAAGCACAGCCATCTCTAGGGCTTAGTCCAAGAAATGGAGAAAAAAAACTCCAGTGTGCTCCAGCCAAAACATGCCGTAGACCATCTGTGAGTGCACAATGCTGTCGCTTGAAGCAGATGGGCTACAGCAGCAGAAGACCGCACGGGGTGCTATTCTTGTCAGAAAACAACAAGAAACCGATCATGCATCTCGCTCAAATTCACCAAAGTTGGACAGCAGAGGACTTGGGGGGAAAAAGGACTTTGTTTTGGTGAGTCTCAACATTATTTGGATGTTTTGGTTAGAATTTGGAATTAAAACCTTGAAATCAGGAGCCCACAATAAAAGTTTGAACCCCACAGCTTCCATGAGGGCTGTACGCTGCACCCGTCATCTGGTGCCTGCTTTAGGCCAAATAAGCTACGTCACAAAAATAATGATTTCATCTGAAGAGTCCCGTTTTAAGCAGTATTTCACTGCATTTTAGTCCTTTATTTCTCTTCAAAATATTTGACATGAAGTTTCTATACAGGTAAGTCTCATCACGCACACTCTCATTTCTTGATATAGTGAAGCTTCTTATAGCAATTGAAATAATTCAACTCTACACATAGTGAAGGAAACAGCATGAAGCCATTTGGAGAAGAGGCAATTTATAATTTTTTTTAATAGATATTTAGCCAAGTCCAGTTGATCTGTTGCAACTGCTTTGAGATTTCTTCTGTATATTTACAACCACTTGACTGGAACACGCTGTTTTTCCCCTCCAAAAAGAGTAATCTCTGAACTTTCTTTCATCTGAACAGTATTTGTTCAGGTAATAAATGTTTTTTATTCTGTTCGTGTGATAAAATAACCTATATTATATAAAAAAGCTACTTGTCCAGTTTGTTTTTCCATCATCTGGTGTTGGATTCTGTAAATGCGGCCCAGCTGTGTTACGTAATGAAAAGTGTTCTCAACTCTCCCGTGACACTGGGAACATCTTTTCTTCGCTGCTTATTAAATAATACAGAAGTCATCTATCCTAAATGAAGTCATTTGACTCCCCTGCCCACATAGTCAAGGTAATGTGTGACTGATGCTGTAGCTACACCGCTGGAATCTACTTTCCCATTATGTCCTCATAAGAAAGACCGGCTCCACATGCGATGTATTGTTTGATGATCTGATTGAGTGAATGATGTATGAGAACGAGATGCAATCTGGACTATTTGCTTTATTTTCATGTGTTTTATTTGCGTGCTGCTCATGAAAACCGTGAATGATAAATAAAGGCATTATTCACTGTAAAGAGCTCTAAAATTTCATTTCCCTGCATGGCTCGGTGGAATATTACTGACACCGGATGGAGAGTGCCCGTACAGTCCATTCATAGGAACCATATCTCACCCCACCTCTCCTGTGTCAGCAGCAGTAGTCAAAATCAAATATATATCACTTCTTTTCTTCCCAAGAAATAAATGAACTCAGCTGCAGGTGTGAAGGCAATCTAAAAGACTTGTAGCTGTTCAGCACTGTAACAAGGAGTACATGCCCAGCAGTCAAACACTGGTTGACAGTCTGTTTGGACAGGAACTGAACGAGCTGGACCACCAAGAAATGAAGGCTGTATATCTGGTCGATAGCTCCACAATTGCTGATGCTGTATGTCCACAGTCTGCTCAAATCCTGCAAACTGACAGCTCTCTAAAGATATAATATATTTCCTTCTTCGTGTGAACCGTCACTGTATGCAGCCGAGGTTAGCAGCTGGACGTCGGTTCAGCGCGGTCTCGCTCAGATACCGGTGCTAACGCCAGTACTAATGAAGATATGGCAGCGCAGTACGAGCAGGTGGACCTGCGGAGCCAAAGAAAGGTCAGTCAGGCGGCTGAAGTGACACTCTGCTGAATGCTCCTAATTGGTGTGTTTGAGGCGAGAGTGGAACGTGGACGTGTCGTGTGTTCTCACCTTCGATGCTGCAGTGGAGGGGCTGTGGACACACACTGGTGTTGTGACACATTAGCAAAAGAAAAAAAAAAAAAAAAAAAAAAATATATATATATATATATATATATATATATATATATATATATATATATATATATATATATATATATATATATATACACACACACACACATAGAAAAAAAATAGCACCATTAATGAGACTATAGTGAGAATAGCCTCTGATTTAATCCTGTTAACTAAGACCCCGCTTGCAGGGCGACGTTTGTATGTTGGTGTGCGTTTATATGACAGTGGTGCTCAGAGCCACTAAAAATGCAACTTTTCAATTTAGCTGTGTCTCCGTGGAAATGGAGGAATATACAGCTTATATCTTAAAGGAGTACTCCGAAGGTTTTGGACCCACGCCCTTTCCCTATCATTGACAAAATGAGACTAGCTCATAAATACCTTTTTTGTGTCTATGCGTCCAGTGGCTTGTGTGTACATGTGTGCTTTCACTGCACAACAAATAGCACCCACTAGTGAGCTTACTATCTACGTTGTTTGCAGCAAAACTTGTCTGAAAAAATGCAAAAACGGTTTGGTTTCGCTTGAAAAGTTGTTTAAATGTGTCCAGCGTAGAGGCAGGGTGCGACCCGGTCAGTTCTACAGTCCATCACAGACCACCGATAGGCAACACTCGTGGCCAATTTGAGTGTCGTCAGTGCATTTTTCTCTAGTTGTGAATGGGAAATGAAGAAAACATGCAAACACTTAGGCGTTTCTGAGAGTCTCAACAACTATGTAAACATGTTTCGTCTGAATTGAATTTAGTTCAGATCTGCTGTAATTAACAGAACTGGATCACCAGCTGAGAAAGTGTTCAGGTGTATCCATCTACATAATCTGCTTGTATGCCGCTTCAAGAGAGAACAGTTCACTGTGTACCACCCTGTTTAGCTTTAGTTTTGTGGATTTGATTGCTCAAGGTGTTCCAAGACTTTTTTCAAAAGATTTCAAGATGCTTTTATAAAGTCAGCATTCTCTCCGTTTGCTGATATCGGGTTTTCAAGAACATCCCATTAAGCAGCTGTTCAATTGATTCCCATTAGAAAGAAATGGCCAAAAGCAAAACAACAGCAATTTTCTCAAACATTATGCCTCAGCTTGAACAATCCCTTTATGAGGGTGCAGTGTTCCCAGGTAGTTCAGGTATATACGAGTTTCATGTCTTTGTGAAGGACCAGTTCTGCATCTCTGCCACAATAACTGAATAGTATCAGTATTTTTGTTTGGGAATGAAACCTGCTGACACTTGTAGGAATGAAACAGCAAAAACTCCAAAGCTAGATTGTTCTTGAAAACAGCAATAAAGTGGACAAATTGTTGCTTCATTATCGTTTTGGTATAAGCTTTATTGTAACACTTTCATTTATTTTTTTCTGAATCAAACATATTACGACACACACTCAACAAATGAAACAATAGTATCTGAGATAACATTGTTAGTTATGGAGGAAGGACCTAAATTCACATGAGAAATGTTAATATTTTAGTTTGTTTTTTTTGATAATGTACCATCTGTGTTTAAACATGAAGTTGACTTTAAATTCTTTGCTGTCTCCATCTTGACAGCGTTTTGGTACATAAAAGAATAAGGAACTAAAAGGAAGTTATTAGTGCAAGAAACCTGAAATTGTGTTCTGTGTTTCTATATATTTCATTGTAATTGCTGGTGCTAATGTTTCAGCTGTCGGCTATAAGCTGAACCCTGGCAGTGAAACCCCGGGTTACAAAACTACCTCGGTATCTACTCCCCAATCGATGGCATCATAGATATTCTTTTAACTGATTGGTCAAATGATACAAGCCCACTTTAATCCTGAGCTTTACACGTTTGCACATCCTCCCTCTATGCGTTTTTATACCTGCTCTGCAAATGCACGTACCTTAACTGTGGTACCTTGATAGAAAAGTCCAAAACTAACCCCACCCACACACAAGCATGTGTTAAATTCTCTCAAACTCCCCCCAAAGCTCAGAATCAAGTCAGAAATATTCTCATTTGGATGCAACATTGCGAACCACTAAACCAATATTCCCCCAGTTTTCACATCATTTGTGAAATTATGGGTTATAATACACACTTTGAATCTAATGGGACGTTCCACAGAAGATACGATACCAAGTTTATCTCAAAGTTTTAAAATGTTAATCTTGATCTCAATTTATATTGATGTGACGGTTTTTGACTCAATGGTCGGTCACTATTAGTCACAGTTTGGGGTGCATCAGTTTCAAAAACACCAATTATTAGCAGACGTAAGAGTCTTTTTTTTTTTTCTTCATCAAATTTGGAAGTCACTAGCTTGAAATCACTGAGTTATTGACAGACATGTCAAAAAGGTCACAACGGTCTCTTGTCTCTTCTTCAAGGACTAACCTCCATTTCATAGTACTTTAAATATTCCTGTCAGGTTCTAACCTCTTGCTACATTCAAAAAGTGAGCGTTAGCTGTGTCATCAATTTTTAAAATTTCTTCCATTTCTCTCAGTCCAGTTTTTTGCCGAAGCTGTCCAGATTTTGACAGAATTGTCACTTTTTCCCTGCGAGTATAACGGTTATCTCCCGACTCATGTTGGTTTGCTCTGTTTTTGAATGTATTTTCTACTTTTGAATTTCTATAGTGAGCTACAGACGCCGAGATGATTTGTCAAGTTGTCTGCCTCTTTACTCTTGAGCAGAATATCAATGAAGCCATCTCTCTGAGCACAGAACGAGCTCCTGTAACTTCTGCTTCTGTCGACGTCTTTGTAATTCAGAGGAATCATAAACTCCTTCTTTAGTACAACTTACTTTAATCGTCCCGGGAGGCCCGAGCTTCAGCTTCTGATGCCGCGAGATCATTCATGTACTACTAAGGATCTTAACACCAGCGCATCCACGGTGTGGTCTGTCTATTTTCAACTCTCGTCCAATTTAGTCACTTAACTGGCTGGGCGGCAGGCAGAAGGTGGAGTTGGTAAGTGGATTGCCGGCGCCCCTAAAGCCGATTTATCTGATAGATGTTTGGACCTGGTCTGTGTGGCTGACCTCTGGGGCAAACTGTAAATTACGTTTTTTTTTCCTTTTTTTTCTCCTTCCCAGCGTAGACTGCGTTGCTGTGTCACCTCTGTTTGTCATCCCTCTGTCACCGTCGGCTAAGGAATCACTTGATATACACGTATTGTGAACTCCTCCTCGGCGGTCGCCGAGCGCGGACTCTCTCCCGAGAGCGGGAATTGTTGTGGTTGGAGCGATCGCATTAAGGCGGCGATGAGAAGAAAAAAGGCGAGAGCGCCGAGACAAAGAGAGGAGCCCCGTTTGAGTCGTGAGTGATAGATGGCGCGGCCGAGGAAATGGTGTGGAAGAGAATGCTGCGTCAAGCAGTCAACTGGCCAGGCATCGATTTAATCTTGTGCACTCTCCTGATTTGACCGTGTCACAGTGAGATTGAAAAGCCTAAGTGGATGTGGGGCTGTGTTCACTCACCTGAGCACGCCGCGCTGATAAGCCCACAATGAACCTAAAAGTGGGATGAAACAGTGTACCAAATAGAATGGAGGTAGAACATCACAAGACACAGGGCAAGACAGCTGTTTCAGGCCTGCTAACAAGCGGCTAAATCCACTGGAGGGGCTGGTCTATTGATTTATACCGGGGCTGGAGGAGTCGCAAAGCTTATGCAATTGGATCCTTTGTATCCAATGGATTTTGACTCAGATATCTACAGAGATCCCTTTGGCTCAAAAACTATTGATTGGGCTAAAGAGATTTTTTTTTTTTAATCTAATGAATATTCTAATTGTTGCCACACGAAACAGTTGTGGCCAACTGTGAAGTGTGCATGTCTGAATAGGTTTGATGGATTATAATAAAGCATGAGGATTAAGCTGTGGTCAGATGTTCATGCATAGCAGTAGGAAATTGATATTGATCCCACAGCCATGCTGGTTTCTGTGTGTGCACGTCAACCCATCTCTTCTTTCCTGACCCCTGTGCAGTCTGCAGTGGCGGGTGCACAAATGTCACCGAATAATCTTTAATTAAAAGAATGGAGAATTCGGCTGTGTGAGTCATACTACATTTAAATAATCACATTTTGACATTTAGCCCGCTCACATTGCATTGTGAGATCAGTCGATGTTCAGGATTAGTTCTAATCCCGGGTATTCGGTGAATACGTTCATTAATGGGGAATCGTGTTGAGTATTAACACTTCTTGCTGACTTACATACTTTTGATGGGGATACATGAACACATTCTGCCTCGCTCACTCGACTCAATAAACCGGGTCACAGTTATTCCTCACCTCTCCTGCTGGCCTGCGCATTATGCATCGGTGCACATGCAAACACACACACACACACACACACACACACACACACACACACACACACACACACACACACACACACACCTACTTGACAAGCTGCATAAGCAGGAACCACACAGGTCGACACATGGTGGACCTCGCTCTCATGTTTTTAAGATTAAGTGGCAGCCTCACCTTGACCTCCTGCGACTTTGCTGTTGTTCTGTATGCCATCACCGCTCTCCTGAGTCCCTATTAGATAGATCGGGATAATCAAAACAGTATTAACTTCAGTGCTCGGCTGTGATCATAGCCCGCCGCTATGCTCGTGTTTATAACTGCTAACCAATTGCGATCACTTATCGATCGGCTCACCCCCCTCTCATAGCGTTTTCATCAAGGCCATTGCCAATACAGAGCTGTCCCTCGTTAGTCATGCAGTGTAGCGATGCATCAAGCGCGTCCTCATTTCTTGATGTTTGTGAATTATAAGTGATCCACTAGGAGAGTGTGAGATTGTATGGCATTATTCAAGCATTGCTGAAGTATCGATTTGTTTTGTGTTGGAGTGCATCTGCTCTCCTTCACATTAGCATATCTGCATTTCAACTGCAGTCTTCTACCTGATTCTGTACATTATTCCAACTTCAGGCCTCGTCTTCAGGGCGGTATCGTCTGAAATACAGCTGTTGGTACTGGGTCTGTGTTTGGAGTCATTTTCATCACCTGCGGAAATTCTATTTTATTAATGTGTTCACTATCAACAAAGACTTTTTCTTTACTTGAACAAGGACACTTATGGATCAATATAAAGACTAGTAGAGACTCTAATGAGCTTTTTTAAATTTTAATTTTCAATTAATTGGTCCTTTTATAGTAAGATTAAAAACATAATGTTAACATAGCAACAGTTGCACATAAAATAGAACAAAAATATTCATGGAACTAAATTTATAACAAAGGTAAGTTATCAAAAATGCAAATACACCATGTTTTGCACAGTTGCTTGCAAAAGTATTCATAATCTGACAAGTTTTCTACATTTTGTCACAATACAGCCACAAACGTAAATGCATTTTATTGAGATTATTGATTGACCAAGACAATGTGCTGCATGATTGTGCAGTAGAAAAGAACAGATTCATCGATTTCATTTATTTATTTATTTTTTACCTTTTGCAATTATGAGGCACATTTGTGTCGGTCTATCACATAAAATCCCAATTAAATACAGTCAGGCAGATTTGTGTTTGTAACATAAAACAATGCGGAAAAGCTCAATCAGTATTGAAACGATGCAAGACACTGCATACAAGGGGCTCAAATTATTATTAATTTTGGTTTTGTTTGTTTTTATCTACTGATCTACTCATATTCTCACTCTTGACACATTAAGTCACCTCTGCAAAAAGTAACTTCTTGAAACACTTAATTTTTGTTAGTAGTGATTTTTTCTTTCTTTTTTCTTTTTTTTTTCTTCCTGTGGCGTTCTGCCCCTGCAGGTCAAAGTAGTTCAGTCTCTATCTGACTGAAAACAGATGCATTCAGACATCGGCAGCTATAAGAGAGACTGGTGATTTTGTGATGAAATTTTAAGGTCCTTTGACAAACTCTTCCCTGCATCAAACACTCTGCTCTTGGGCTTAATTTGCTGGGGGCCGGGCATCTGCTGCAGTTAATTTTCTTCACAGTGGAAAAAAAAAAAATTGAGATCATTTGGAGATCTTTTTAAAATCCCTCGCTGGGCTCAAAGGCATTCGCAACCTTTCTTCTAAAGACCTCGGAGAGCTCTTTAGATCTTGGCTTTATTGAGACTACACACCAACAGCAAAGAGCGCAGCGGAGCCTGAATGTCACCGGTTTAAATATGACAGCTTTGCCACGTGTGAAGCCACTGATCGGAAATGACGATTTATGCTTGTCGTATAGTCGTTAAATCAATCTCTATAATGCTTCGTCCAGGGGAATTGAGTCGATAGCTGGCTGTGGAGGAAAGGCACAGTCCGGCCTGGACAGGTCATCTGTCCATCAAATACCAAACCAGACGGCAACAAATGATAAGCTTACTTTTAACAACTGATAGATTTCCGGTTGTCTTTGATGAGCAAATAACTTACTCTTTTTTTTAAAGAACAATTTTATATTGGGACAATATTTATAAAAAACAAATATGTAAAGCAAATTCTGAGTGTAAATTGAGTTATTTTGCCTAAAAGGCACCTCACCACATGCGTAAATAAGTTATAAATAACAATGTCAATGATGAGGAAAGTGAGAAATGGTGGGTTTGTTTTTTTCAAGCCTCTAACAGTCATCAAAGCATCTCGAGAAAGGTATTATTAGTTTTGACAGCTGGTTGGAACAGTGGGTTTATAGCTGCCCCGACCTTTTAATTTCAGTCCAAAAGTGCTCCTAATGAGGAGGAAGACGGCCTTCTGTCTGAGACTGTGTGGCAGATGTTATTTTTACAACATCCATATGAACAGCTGATGGCAGAGCCCCTCCTCCTCCTCCTCCTCCCTGCTTTAGTGTTTTACCTGGCATTACTCAGCATTCTCCTCCTTGAAATTGTTATGCTGAGAAAGCATATAGGTATAGGTTGTGCTCAGCGAATAAAGCTATACCTGAGACACTGAGCAATGAGTGTGCTTTCTTTCTCTCTTTCTTTTTTTTTTTGTTTGTCATGGGTATTTGTATGGTGTGTGCACAAATAATCAGGTTACGTAAGGTAGAATCTGGGACAGCGTGTGCAGAGGATGTGCCACAAGGTGCTCGGCATGCCCCGCTCACTTGCTCATTTGCTTGGTTATTTGAAGTGAAGCATAATTTTGTGTGAAAACGGAAAAGAGATTATGTTGACATACTTCGGCCGTGTCCGTCGGAGCTTGACAAATGAGACTATTCAGCCTTAAAGGATCTGAATTCTTGTTGTTTTGCCACTTTTTTCTGTTACTTTAAAGATTAATTAGGAATCCTTGGCAGAGTACACGGGGACTCTTAAGTTATTAAGGAGTAAAATGGGAAAATGTTCATTAGTAATGTATTGCACAGTGAAGCAGGGGCTTTCATCCGCTTTGCTTTGGCAGAAATCAGATATATCCTTCTGTCACTGCCGCAGCTTGTTAGATATAGTCCTGTGGCTGAATGTTTCCTGTCCTATTAAAAATCAGCAAATGACTTCCCCGGCAGCAGTCCGTATACGCATTATGATGTAACCTTTTCCTCAACTTTGTTGTTTATTATTCATGTTATCTTGATCAGGATTGATGCCCTCTTGCTGCCCGGCTTTTGTGAGGAGACCACGTGCGCCGTCCGCTCACATTGCATTACCGGGGCCGGTTTAAAGTGACGTCTCGTTTTGAAGTCGCCGGCGCCGTTTGCGCAGAGCAGGCTGGACACCGTGCGGGAGGTTTTGAACCGCTGGCCCCGGCTCGCCAAAGAGAATCACAAACAAGGTGCGAGAGCGGCGCTCGGTGAGAGCAGAAGGAAGGGTGGGATAAGGTTGCTCACTTTCTTGCATTTTTCAGGAACCATTAGGGATCTTTCTCTTTTGATATATGCACATTCGCAGGGAGACATGGAAAAGCACTGTACAGATGTTTGATTGCTATGAATTTTAAATGACTGCTTGCACTAGCGGGGGCCCATGGCCGGCCTTCATTTTCTTTTTTTACCTCTCAAGCCAGACCAGTGTGTCCCCTCAGATTCCTTTTGTCTTTTATTTCCTCCCGTTTTACCACACGTTGAGGAATAACATCGAGAGGAAGTCATTATTGGAGAGCAGAGTATTATATGGACCGTCCTCTGCGGCGTCTGTTTAATTCTCCAGAGGGAAGAGAAAAGTGAGGCTGATGTAGCTGAGTGAATCCGACTGATAGTGGCGGAAGTTAACACCTTCCTGTCGAGTAGAAAAGAACGTTTTCAAATGACAGATAAGCCTTTGAAAGTGTTTCAAGGTTCTCACGAGTCCTGAAAGCTGAAGTAGAAACCTCAGGTAGCTCTTAATCTCTGCTGGAAGTCTGTTGAATACATCGTGCTGTAATCAGCGCCACAGGTTGAACATACATTTACAGGATACAGGAGCAGTGCCTTGTTTGGACAGACAGGAGGCTCAGTTGACAAAAAAATAAAGCAAGTAATTCATTACTTTGCAAATCAGATAAGAGCGCTGACATTGCAGAAGATGGGAGTATTGTTTGTGGAGTATCAGTGGCAGAATCAGTGATTTATGTTTTTAATGACTTGATTCTGAAAGAAATATTGCACCAGATATTGGATGGATGAAGTCATAATGCATACACACACACACACACACACACACACACACACACACCTTATCAGTTTGACAATATCTGCACATTACAATGAAAATCATTACAAAGGACTGAGATGTGTACTCAACATTGTTTCAATCAGAGTTGAGGGAAAAAAGGTTTGAAGCCGTGCTGTCCATAAATTCAGGGTGATTCAGAGAGGGAGAAAAAAAGAAACCGTCATCGCACAAATATAACTTGTAGTCGCTTAGCAGTCATTTATTCATAAACTCATTCAAAAATAGAGTCTCACTTTCCTTTGTGGTCACTCTCTGTCAAGAAGATCAGAGTGGGGGGAAAAGAAGTGTGAAAAAGAGTGAGTGAGGATTGTTTTCCACAGCTTTACTTATTTATCGGGCCCTCTTACAAAGTACACTCACATTAGAGTGAGCTGTCAGGTTGCCAGTGTGATTGCAGCTGAGATTGTATACGCCACACAATGCCTTTAATTATGTCGCTGTCTCTTCTCTGTCAGAAAAGACAAAATGGATCAAAGGCTATATGGAAAAGAGTAAGTAAGCAATTATCTTCTTTTGTCTGCTATCGCTGTCAGTCAGCGGACGCCCCGGCTCCTAAACGACACCCAGGCGAACGCAGAGAATGAGCGGCTGATAGATGAGGTAATAATGGTGCTGCACGCAACGTGTTAATAAAAGCCGCTCCATATCTCCATCTGTCATTTCTCAAAAGTGGGCTTGATTGGTCATGCGATAAGGACGAAATGAACCGAGGATATTCGACTGGTGCAGTCAGATTGTACCTTGACTCTCCTCCCAGGGTGCAGGTAATTAAACCGGTACAAGGGCAAAGAATAATTTCATTGTTGATCGTGGTTTGCGGAGGCATGTCCTCTCAGAGAGGAGATGTTCCCGTCTGGATAAATACAAGAGTCAAAGTACTAAAACTTTTTGCAAGAGGACTTTAAAGTGGTTGGAAAGTTAAAACTTTGTCTTCCAAGTTTTAATTACAGTCAACATTCAGTCAGTCAGACAGTTTTAAACACTTTAATTTCATGAGATTTCAGTTTTGTCCAAACATGGTGACATCCATAATTATTGCCAAACATGGTGTCTTCTGGTTGTTCTGAGCTGTGAGGCACAAACACAAGTTCATGACGTTAGAATAAAGGAACCAGTCAATACTTGACTTTTTTTTTGTTTGTTTGTTTTTTTACAGGTTGTTGTGAGGCTCTTTGTTTGTCACAACTTTTCCAGCAAAAGTCCGTTCAAGCTTGTTTTGAAGGAAGTTGATTGGCACAAGATTTTCAAAAAATAAATAAATGAAATTTGAATCAAACAATCATTATAACACACATTTAGCAAGTTTCAAATAGGCTGTAAATATGATATACTAATATATTCTTTCATAATGACCTTTATGAGAAATTTTAATGGTATCCACACTTTGCTTATTTTACCCTAAAGTGTTTTGCATGAACAGATGGAAGCCGTTTTATTCACCCACCATCAACCCCGACTCGCCAAAGAAAACATTGCTTCTGAGTATAATCCCGTCAGTGAATGTGCCACCTCGAACTCTAACTACACAAACCATTAGCTGTATGCAGAACCATAAATCCTCCTCGACAGGGTTGTTTATTGTTAGGTGAGAAGCACTGAAGGAAAAATATTTGAGGCAAACAAAACAAAACTGTCCGTCACGGAGTTTTTATTTAAATTGGTACTGTCCGTCACTGAGGTGCGGGCATTATAAGTTGAGAAATCGAGTCACAAGTTTGAGTGGATTTTCTGGGATTATCCCGGCGCTCTGTACAGATATACATGAGTCCGCAGCTTATTCGTCATATTTTTAGTTTACACTTCTCGTTTCTTTGGTCTGGGTCTTTCTGGTGAGATCCCTGAAATGCTGAATATGAAAGGAATGCACATGTTTTCAGGCGTCCATGAGATAACTTTCTCTTAATTCTAATCTTTGCACAAGCAGAATCTTATTGGGAGGCGGATGATGGTATAGACACGAGAGGCCTGTTTGTCAGGTTGACATCCAGGTAACCCACTTTTACTTCAGCATGTTTACTCTTTGATTATCGGGGCGAGCTGAGGGAAGCACTATCTCCCTCCTGCCAACGCCAGGCTGGCAAGCTGTCACAACACAGATGAAGACACATATACCACCTGGGTGTTGGTAGGTGACACACATTCACACGGACTGCGCACACCCATGCGCTGGTTTAATCACACGTGCACACACTTATGCCTTGGAAAAAAAATTAAAAATAAACATAAGCTAGTTGTTTGTTTTGACAGCCAAATATATTCCTAGTGGTGCTTTTAGGAAAACAATACATAGCTGAAGGAATTAGAGACAAAACAGTGTAAACAAGGACATGGTGTCTGCATAAACTTGTCCTGAAAGTTCCTGAATGTGCTTTTAAAAATACTCACCATCCAAATACAGTAGGTGATCTGTTACTTTTAGCGAGTGGGGGGAGCGGCTCGCTGGGAGCATTTATCAATGTAACCTGAACCATCAATACGCAGCACGGTTCGGCTGCTGATATCTCAGAGCCATAGATTCCAGGTCTCACAAGCCAGAGCCGAATAAAAGATCAATGCTTCAGACTGACGAGACAAACATATTCGCCAAACAAACCCCACGCTGCTCCGGGATGGAGAGAAAGGTTGGCGGGTTAACGAGGGGTTGTGTCTTGGGTGTCTTTTGGGGGGTGTGTGTGACGTGACTCCTACTCTAAATATTTATCCGTGAGTGTATTTTAGTATGGGTGAACATTCCTGCGGTGGTGAAGTTGCATAGTCTGTACATTTCAGCTCTCAGCAGCACTTCAGCAGTTTTGGGGGCCACAAAGTGTTTAAAGGTCCTGCAGCCCATAGGCTACTTCTTGCATTTTAAAGTGTTTATGTCAACTGGATTTGCAGGGTATAATAATAATTTGCACGGTGAAGTTTCTGTAAAATTTGTGCATTCACAGTGGGTTAAAGTCCGATTTACTCGGGCATCCAACTCGCCACTTGGCATAAACTGAGCCTGCTCCTGGTCTGATTTCTGACCTCTGTGAGTTATTCAAGAGGAAAAGTTTTAACTTTTCTTAATGCTTGTCGTGCAAGGGGGTAAGATGTAATCAATACTCCTGTTTGGCAATTTTATTCTTCAGATTCGCCTGTGGAGCTTGAACACAATTCAAGCAGTGTTAAAGATTCGTCAATCAATCTGCCTCCTGTATTTGCTTTAAGTAAAGTGCTGACCGCAGCGAGAGGCAGGTTTTTCCACTCTCTATCATGATGGTCCCCGGTTTGAATCAGTTTGTCATTGGTGTCTTTCTGTTTGTGTGGAGTTTCCACCTTCTCTCTGTACTTGTTTCCAAAAACATTCATTTTAGTCGAATTAGTAACTCTAAATAGTCTGTAGATGTAATGTGAGAGTATAGTGTTTGCTCAGCTGTCCAAATCATTCAACTCAGGTGTTCTAATTGTTTCCATGACCACAGGTGTATTCACCATACCAAAATATTTTGGACTATTTAGTGCTCCCAATCTGGTGGGAACAGTTTGGAGATGGCCTCTTCTTGTTCCTACATGACCGTACAGCAGCAGCGCACAAAGCGAGGTCCATAAAGACATGGATGAACGAGTGTGGTGTTGAAGAACTTGACTGGCCTGTGCAGAGTCTTGACCGCAACCCAGTGGAAGACCTTTGGGATGAATTAGAGCGGAGACTGCGAGCCAGGCCTTCTCATCCCACATCACCGTCTGACCTCGCCAAGGCCCTTCTGGAAGAAAGGTCAAAATTCCTATGAACTCCCTCCTCGAGCTTGTGGGAAGCCTTCCAGGAAGAGTTGAAGCTGTTACAGCTGCGAAGGGCGAACAGACATCATATTAAATCCTCTGGTTTTAGAACGGGAGGTCACTGAAGTTCATTTGTGTTTGAAGGCAGGAGATCAAATACTTTTGATGAAATAGTTCAAGAAATTCCCTCTGGGAAAAATTCTGTTCTCTTCTATAGTGATTGTGTAACTGAGTGTACCTTGCCTTCACCCATATTTAGTTAAGATCAGCTCGAGACCCCCACCCCTGGGCGACCGAGGCGACCTCGGCGGTCCTCCCATGTGCCGGGAGGGGTGCTGAATTGCAAATTGTGAGAAGTATCATGTATTGAATTTAAAGGGAGTGGTTGAGAGTCGTCATTTCATCAGTCCTGATCATCTCAGCCCCCAGATCAGCTTCAGTGATCGGTAAAGTGAAGCTGAATTTATGAAATCTGACTTACCCGAGTTGAAAGCATCCAAAATCTAACACCACCCAAAATACTTTCCCACGCTGATGGAAGCATAAGACGTTACACTCAGTGTCTCTGTTGTTTGTGCTTTGACAGTCTGTGTTATCGTATCAAGTCGACCAGTGCTGACGCCCGATCTAAGTCACTCTCCGGCACCATGTGGGACAAAAATCTTGACGGGAGATGCGCACCAGCAGCCTTTGGCTCCCTTTTATTTTGCTCCATTCAGGTGTCACAGGACTCCTAACCCCCCGCTGCTCCGGCGGGGCTGCTGTCAAACTGATAAGAGTCCTGGTCATACCGAGCAGCTCCCGTGTGAGAGGATAGCCGGGTGTGAAGCCAGGCCGATGAAGAGAAGCAACATTTTTTGAGATACTTTTCCTGCTTTGTTTACATAAAAGTGCATTGAGCACACAGAAGCAAAAAGTGGTCGTCTGAGATTCGGCCCGAGTAAAGAGTCAACATTTGTCCGATCTTGCTTGGGTTGGTCAACATCTGGCATGCATGCTGAGAAACTGTCACTGCCTGCGAGTGCTTCAGCTGGTGGCTCACATATTATCTGAGTGTGTGTTTGTGTGCGTGTGTGTTAGCGTATGTGTGTGTGTGTGTGTGTGTGTGTGTTGTGTCCTGAGATGAGAGGTTTGCATCAATATTTGAACAAAGCGCTCCGGCATCTCTTTCTGTTCAGGCCATGCTGTTTTTAAAAGTCAGAGAGGCAGAGCAGAAATGTATTGCTTGTGTGACTCCCGTTGGGAAAAAAAAAAAAAAAAAAAATTGCCGGTTAGAGAGTAGATTTAGAGCTGCAGGCATTTCTGCAGCCTGACTGAAGTCGCTGTGAGACTTGCCTTGGGACAGGGAGGTGAGGAACTGGGAAGAAAATAGGAATGTGATTTCAAATAATAGCATAAAATCTGCCTGTTCGCTACTTTATATTTAAACCAAGTTTAGTTTGGCAAAATGTTGAAATAATCCTCCTGTAGACCTTCCAGTCACATTTCGTGCACAGCGCCGGTGTGCATCCAGCTGGTGGGCATGCCGCATGGTTGCTAAGCAGTTCGTTACCTGTCAGCCTGTCAGCGGGACGCCTCTCGCCGTAGGTTGACATGTTTGGATGTGGTTGAATTGTGTGGTACCGTATGAAAACACTAAACATGATCAGGCGTTTCAGGTGTTTTTCACACTTCATTTGTCACTGTGCGGCAGATCAAGAATTCCCGTATTTTCCTGTCTCTTTCCCTCCCGTGGCATACTGTTGTCATTCAAAAACACTGCAGATGCAGACAGAGGTGTTTGTGGGGGGTACAATGTGACGGCTGTCATCTGACAGCCAAATTGACAGATCAAATGTGGAACTGGACTTAGTTTTCATTTCTATGGTTTTTATCTGTTTATATTTCCAGCAATGAAACTGTTAATTCAAGATGAGCAGGATCTTATAAGCCTCATAAATGAAGCCGTTTAATTCATTTATTTTCGGGCTAATGATTTATATGAATTGCCTGATAATGCTAACAATTTTTTTTTTGGCTTTGTTTTTCTTGCCTTGCACTCAGCCGATCTCAACAGATGCTCCCCCAGTTCCTCTCACTATCTTCTACACCCACCTATCATCTGCTTCGCCTATCTCCCTCCACCCCCATCTCCTCAGCTCGCTTCACCTCTGATCTCCAAACTAGACCATCCATCTGCTGCTCGAATGCGCGTCAACACAGCCTTAGAAGGCACCTCGCGCCGGGTGTATGTAATTAATGCATCGTTGACCATTGCCAACTGTATTTATGCATGTATTTACACAGAGACATTAGCCCATAAGTCTGTTTGCACAGAGGCAAAAACACATAGCAAAACGCATACACTCAACGGCCTCCTATTCACCCACAAAGTGTGCACCTTTTTTTTTTTTTTTCCTTTTAAACCTGTTACTGAAATGTCAACATGGTGAAATAATTAGCAGATGATTATGCCACTGACTCTTAATTAAGAAACCAAGAATTAATTTGTAGATTTGTTTGTTAACTCATGACTAAACAGCTGCTCTCAGGTTGTTAACGCTGCATTTTGTCGGCAGATTGAAGCAGTTGGGATACTTTACTCCGATTTCTTTTTTTTTTTTTTTTTATCCATTGCTCTGACTTTAAGGATAAATAACAGACGTGGAGAGCTGTAAGATATATTTTGGCTTTATTATGTTGGGCATAAAATTTGTAAGATATTACAGGAAGGTCAAATTCACACAGAAAAGTGAGCCGTATTATAAAATGCTGTTAGCTTCTAGCCGCTGATTATTGGATAACACGTTAAGGCAGTGTTGTGTTTTATCAAAGCGATATATTCTCGTCTTCGTCCAAGTTTTTCTCCCGTTGTTTCATGCAATCACACGCATAGGCAAACACATTCTTCTTGTTCATGCAAGCAATTTGTGTGCTTTGCAGAATGCACAGGAGATTTGTGCCTTCCACCTGTTGGAGGTTTAAAAATCAGACATCACACATGTGCCACTGTGACAGAAAGCAATCGAATTCACTCCGCCTCAGTGAGCAGTATTCACGGAGCAAAAGAAATGGCACGCACAAAAGGGCCACAAGTGAGTAAACTTCCATTAAAACCCCTCAAAGTGAAGAGAGTGGTGATTTTTGCAGTTCCAGAAACTGCAGATGCAGATTTGTTTTTTTTATCCATTATGACTCTTTCATTCTGAAGCACACACATTTGATGTAAATGCGGCAACAAGCAGGATGGGGTCGGCTGACTCTGCCCTCGGCGGCTGATTGGAAACAGCCAGTCGTTGACAACAATGCACTGCTGAGAGTGACAGTATGCATACAAGTGGGTTTTGTGTTGAAGAGGGTAACGCAGTACAGTCTGTTGTGAAGAACACACCGTAATCTCCGAACATTG